>NC_090935.1:1500675600-1500978630 GCF_040938575.1 Ambystoma mexicanum
GCCTCCACTCTCCGCCCTCTGCAACTTATCCAGAACAGGACTACAAGACTTGTCCTTGGCCTCAAGCCCAGGGATCGTATCTCTCCATGACTGAAATCTCTGCACTGGCTCCCAGTGGCTGCGAGAATTAATTTCAAAACCCTCTGCAGTGTACACAAGGCCTTCTGGGGCCGCAATACCTTCAACTCTATCTTCCTAAATATCTTCCTTCTCAAGCTCTTCGCTCCTCTTCCTCCAACTCCCTCAGGGTCAGTCGCTTCTCCAAGCAACGAGTTGGTGGCAGATCACTCTCTTCGGCAGGGGCCTCTCTCTGGAACAGCCTTCCTGCCTCCCTGAAACTCGAGGAGAACCATCTCCGGTTCCGGAAACACCTCAAAACCTTCCTCTTTGCTTCTGCTTTCTCTCCTCCTCCCCTTGCTGAATTCCTGACTGAAATTGCACTGGTTACCTGGCCACCCTTTCTGATCTCTGGCCCAGGCTCTGTCAACTGCCCACCTGCACTGCCTGACTGGCAACCCCTGCACTTGGGGACCATTTTTTCTGTATCCCTTCAGTCCCCCTTCCAGCACTTATGTCTGCACTTCCTTGCACTTGCCACTAGCTGGCTGTTTTATCTGTCTTATTTATCTTATTTATTCTACGTTCCCATGTACTGCACTTTCCCCTCTCCCTTCCCCAGCGCACTTTTCCTTTCCCTCCTTCCCATGCACTTGCCCGATCTGAATGACACCTGGCCTAGTAGGATCATTCTGTCCTCCCTTTGTTCCCTCCCTTGCCTCGTCGCGCCTTGAAACATTTGTGTATAGGCGCGTTATAAATGCAATATCATATCATAGAATGCTCTACCTCCAAGAGTCCGTTCTTAGCACGATCCAGCATGACTACCAGCACTGTTGCTGAGGGTGCACAGCCTATTGGACCCACCTCTGAGGTCGTGGGTCATGGCAATTCGAATACCGGCCAGTAGGCAGACAGCTCTGAACCTACCGGAGCTTTCTCTGAAGTTGACTCTTCTGTTTCACGTTCGAGGGCCAAGGAGTGTCCTCCCATGTCTGAGCCAGCATGTGGCGCGGGGCCTTCGCACCCTCCGCCCAGGGCATGGGACAAGGCCCAAAGATGGCAGACAAGCATGCAACAGAGCCTGCTAGATGGGTGGACATCTTGGATTCAGATCAGAGCCTACTCGGTCCCTCCCCCATTGAGTGGGCCATGCAAGAAGGTTCCAGTCCCCTTCCCTCGAGATGCAGCGGCAGACTTTATGGTACAGGCGATTGGTCTCCGAAAGGATACATCTACCAATTGCAGCCTTATGGCTACATTCCACAGGCGCCTCAGCGCTTCGATCAGGAATGGAGACCCAGTGCTGCTGAGGTCCGGCCCCCTCGAGGACCGCTTCTTTGAGTGCTTCTTCCTCATCATGTGCTCCCCGCAGATAACAGGACTCCTCAAGGGTATAGTCAAGGAAGTGATAACAGAGGTCATGCCTCCTAGGCCTCCACCTCTGTGCCCTCCGCCGGTTCCTCCGGGGCTGCCGTTGCTGTTGTCTGTTCCTCCTCTGGCCCAGGCCCTACCGGTTCTTCAAACCCCTCTGCCTCCTCCTGTACCACCAACGCCTAGCCCGCAGCAGCCATAAGAACCACAGCTATCTTCAGGTCCAGATCAAGGGGGACCCCTCCGGCTCTGGTGTCTCAGGACCCGGACTCCCCTCTGTCTGGAAAAATGGAGGTGGGACGATGATGGCAATGATGACGACGACACCCAGGATGATGAACCCTCAGTATCTGTAAAGGCCTTTCATGAGCACCTTCAGGGCCTTGCAGATCTCTTGGGGGGAAGGGGGGCAGCCAGAGGAAGCCCTCCAGGAGTCGGGTGTGCTAACAGAGAGTTTGGCCAGGTGCAGCACGAGCCGCTCCGGCATTCCGCTCCAAAAGGATGTCCTGCAGGTGGCGAAAAAGGTCTGGGAGAAGCCCAGGGCCAACGCCCAGATGAACAAGAAATTGTACAGCCAGTTCAGACTTTTGGATGGGGAGCCAGTCCTCCTGGCCTCCCACCCCCAGTCTCACTCTTCAGTGGTGGCTTGGGCATCGCTGTATTCTAAACCATCGTCTTCGTCTTCTTCCTCTGTGGGAGCCACCTCCAGTTGTCTGTCGAAGGAGGACAAAGTCTTTGAGTCTTCTGGCAAACGTTGTTACATCATCTCAGGGCTGCATTTGTGGCAAGCTAATGCTGATGCCCTTCTGGCCACAAGGAACCAGAAGTTCTGCCTGATCTCCCTCTGGAGAGGCAGGCCTCTTTTAAGGCCGTCCCGGCAGACGCCTGGGAGGTTGCGCAGGACCTCATGGAGTCTTCGGTCTCCCACAATGACACATCCAGCAGAGGGCTGTGCCTGGGGGTCGAGATTAAACAGACGGCGTGGATGCATGCCACAAAAATTCAGTATTTCTCTTCCTTTTCCTCTACCATCCTCTCCTCCTCTTCGTCAGATAGGGTTCCTGGCCCTTTTCTTTATGAGAGATTATTTCTCTTTTGGAAATGCAGGCGGTGGAACCGGTTCCTCAGTCAGACAGGGGCTATGGCTTCTACTCCAGCTTTTTTGCGGTACCCAAGAACATCCAGGCCGGTCTGAGGCTAGTCCAGGACCTGTCATTTCTCAACCTGTCTTTACCAATGGAACACTTCAAGATGATAACTCTGGTGCACATAGCAGAGCCTCTGTGCGCAGGGGACTGGATGTGTTCCCCAGACCTCAAAGATGCATACCTTCATGTCCCCATCTACCAGCCATATCTGAAATGTCTTTGGTTCATGATTATGTCGTACCACTTCCAGTACAAGGTGCTGCCTTTCGGCCTCAATTTGGCTCCTTGTGTGTTCATGAAGCTGATGAATGCAGTGGCTGGTCTCCTCCGCCTGGAGGGCCATCACCTATACCCTTACCTGGACGACTGGCTAGTCGGGGACAGCTCAGCAGAGAGGGAGGTGCACTCTACCAATGGCTGGCAGGTGTTCTTCACCAGCTGGGCTTTCCCTTCAACCGCCAGAAGGCACAGCTGACACCCAGCTGACTCCTGGCCAGGATCTGGTTTTCCTTGGAGTGCACTGGTACACGGTGATGCAGCGGAATGTGCAATAACATTATTTGTCGAGCACTCCCTATTTGCCATATTGGAGAAACCCAAAAGTACATTGACTACACAAAGAGCATGTGGATACGAAGTGATTATTTCAAATCAAGCAATCAAAATTGTTAGATGTAGAATAGTAGATCCAGCAACATTTATAGCAGAGGCAGTAGAAAAGGAGGACAATGTACATGACTGTACACCATACCGAATTCTTTGATGATATTCCCCATGTTAGATAAAAATGCTCTTGAAGAGGGTGGGGAGTTCTCTTTATTGATGGGTTCAAAAGTTGACCATAAGGCTGGTGAAAGACATACTGGGACGGCAGTAGTGAAGTTAAAAAAGAATGAAGAATTCGAAGTAGTGACAAGTGCAAGATTGCCTTCACATTGTTCAGTGCAGGCTGTAGACGTAGTGGTGCTCATCGTCGCACTTCAGAGATTTGAAGATGAGGAAGTGATGAGTGTAGTCCGACTCTGCCTACGTCACGACAACCGTACACGCAGGGCTGTCATGTTGGAAAAGGAGGGGTTTCTTCCGTGCAGGCAGCCCTCCAGTGCAACATGCGTCCCTATTGGGCAAGCTCATTAAAGTACTAAAGCTCCCATTGCCTATTGCCGTGGTGAAATGTGCAGCCCATACTAAAGGGGCCAACATGATTTCTGACGGTAATGATGCCACAGATATAGAGGCCAAAAGAGCAGCATATTTTCCAAAAATGTCATTTAGAAGATGTTAAGCAAGGGTCAGAATGATGCCTGATAATGCAGAAGGATTTAATATATTATCCATTGTACAGTTAATTGAGCTGCATGGTCGAGCTCCACAGGAAGAGAAAGATTTATGGAAGAGACAAAGGTGTTCTTTATCACCCACTGAGGCTATATGGAGACATGACAGCACTGGAAAGCCAGTTATTCCTCTAGCATTAATGAAGGTGGTGCTGGAGCAGCTTCATTACCCCGCGCACACCACCAGAGAGTCTTGCTACAATGATCGCACAAGACTGGTTCATACCAAATGTATTAGAACATATTGCACAGTTTATTGTAAATTGCATTGTGTGCCAGAAATGTACAGCAGGGCACACCTTGCAAACAAAGCAAGGAGCAATCCCTAGATCCAATGGTCTGTTTCACCATCTACATGTAGATTATGTGGATATGTTACAATTATGCAACGGTTATAGGTACATGCTAGTGGTAGTATGTCCCATTTCCAGATGGATCGAGGCAGGTCAATGCTTACACCCCGATGCCACATGCGCTGCCAGGTTTCTTGTGGGTGAGTTGTTTCCTAGATGGGGTGTGTGCGAAGTCCTGCAGTCTGATAATGGGCTCCATTTTGTAAATGAATTGTTTGAACAGATAGTTCTTTTATTAGACATAAAACACAAGTTTTCCTGTGCCTATCACGCACAGGTGAATGGTATCTGTGAGAGGCTAAACGGAATTCTCAAAGAAATGATAGCAAAGATGAAAAATTACTCTGAAGAAGGGATGGCTATATTGCTTACCCCTTGCTTTGTCTTCCCTGAGAAACCAGCCTGGCTCAGATCACCACCTAACTCCTCATGAGATGGTGACTGCACGCTGCATGAGAGTACCACTTGCTCCCACCACTCGAATAAAAACTGATGCCCATAGTGTAGCGAAAACATTAGGGAATGAAATGCATGATTATTTAACAAATATGGCCTTTAGTGTTTCTTTTATGTCTCAACTGATCAAAAATCTGAGGGAAGGGTCGAAGAAGATTAAGGAAGACAGCCAAACAACAGATTTTATTTACTTACTTTAGCAGCCTAGTTTGTACCCAGGGGTCCAAGTACTAGTTTTCTTCTTGTTTTTGTGTTTATTAGTCATATTTCTGACTTTTCCCAATCACATCATCAAAAGATTACAAAAAAGAAAATACATCATAATATTTCATACCACAATAATTCATAAAATATTCACACTCAAATAAAGCAATTAACCATACCTACCAATCTCCTTCTCTACTGTACCTAAATCTTTTAAAACCTTAATTCTATAAAATCCAACTCACTGAATAACTGCAAGATTTCCAATGATAAGAAGACTTCCGACCCTGTCTTAGCCAGAACTCTTCTGTATTAAGCCAGTTGATGTTATGTTCAAATGGAGCAACATATCTACACCTCAAGGACTCTGTAAATTTACATGAGATCAATAGATGACATAGATATTGTCGGAGTCCTTCTCTGCATAGATCACAATTTCCCTCCTGCGGATCTAATTTTAGACAAATGCTTTCTAATTCTTTAGTGTTAATCAAGTTTAATCGAAATCTTAAGAATTCAGCTCTCCATCTGGGGTTCGGGATCTTCTCAAATATGGTAGAATATAACGTCTAGGTGTATCCCTAATAACAAAATCTTTTTTAAAAACTTCATTTCAGAGGAGGCGGCCCTTGTTAAAATCCAATCAGAACTCAGAAATGAGCGTTTGACCTTATCAGGATTATCAACCAAGGATATCTCGGTTTCATTACATGTTGCCAAGATGTCTTCAGCGTCCTGTTTAAAAGTTGATAGGTGCTTATAACTCTCTAAAATCAAATCTCTTATATCCTTATAGCGATAATTCTTCCCAGGCAGAATCACAGCTCTATATATTAATAGCATTTTCCAATTCAGGTGTGCACGCAAGGATTGCAAGCCCAATTCGTACCTTAATCGGGCAATCGGTAAAGACAGAAGGACTAAAACTTTCTTCCATATCTTACTCTCCATGCGAGCCCAATCCAATTTATGTGCATAGCTATTTATTTCCATACCATAGAGAATACTGGGAAACCCTTTCCCCTTAAACAATTTAACGAGAGGAAGCCGAGAGAACCGGCAATATGTTTTTAACAGTTTTTTCATCTGGCTTGTAAATTGAGATATTTTACTCTCCATTTCAATCTCTAGATCTTTTAATGAAGGGTCAGCTTTAAGTTGGAAACCCAGGTATTTAACCTTTTTTGACACTGGAAGTGTTTGCCTACCCAACTTCCATGTGAATTGAGGCTTTTTCCTCCATGAATTGCCAAAAATCACTATATTTGACTTTGTTGGATTTACTACTAAGTGTCAGGGATGGCACTCTGTCAAGAGTGGCACCAGGCACCCATGTAGGTTTTGGGTGGCTGTGCTGATGTAAGTTGACAGATAAGCACACAGAGCAGGAAGCTCAACAAGAAAGAAGAATGGGTAACAGTAGCTGTGAACAAAAAGGGTCAGGGAATACAAAGGTACAAAGAAACTGGATTCCCTCTTGGGGTGTATGCAGAAATGGGAAAGAGTGTTCCACGGACCTTTGGAAACTCTAGCCTTCTGCACAGATTGCTATTACAGGAGCCCACTCCGTATGCTCATGGCTGGGAACAACAGCTGTGGGTGTCTGTACAGAAACAGTATAACTGAAATGGATAACTTAAGGGAGGACCAAAAGACTCAAGTAAGAGAAGGACAGGGATCAAGAACAGGGGTTGCAAACAAAGAAGAGAGGAAGGGAGCAGTAGCCAGGAAACAGGGGGGCTGCAAACAAGGAAGCAGGGCTGGAGTAACGGATGGCACAAGGTGCAGGCAAACTGTTGAGGACTGCAGAGGACTGTAGTAGGCTGCAAGGCAGGGAGTCCAGAGGAGCAGGACAGAGAGCTGTAGTAGGCTGCAGACAGAGAGCCCAGAGGAGCAGGGCAGCAAGGAGCGAGCCCAGAGAAGCAGGGCAGCAAGGCAGGGAGCCCAGAGGACTAGGGCTGAAGGCAGAGGAGTGTAGCAGGTTGCAAGGCAGGGAGCCAAGAGAAGTAGGGCAGAAGGCAGCGGAGTGTAGCAGGCTGCAAGGCAGGGAGGCCAGAGGAGCAGGGCAGCGAGGCAGGGAGCCCAGAGGACTAGGGCTGAAGGCAGCGGAGTGTAGCAGACTGCAAGGCAGGGAGCCCAGAGGAGCAGGGCAGCGAGGCAGGGAGCCCAGAGGACTAGGGCTGAAGGCAGCGGAGTGTAGCAGGCTGCAAGGCGGGGCGCCCAGAGGACTAGGGCTGAAGGCAGCGGAGTGTAGCAGGCTGCAAGGCAGGGAGCCCAGAGGAGCAGGGCAGCGAGGCAGGGAGCCCAGAGGAGGAGGGCAGCGAGGCACTGGATCAGAAGCAGGTTAATACGGCAACAGGAACAGCATAGAAATCGTGGCTCAAGGCAAAAAGGTGCTGGGAGAACTCTAAATGCAAGAGCCTGAGCTCCTGCAGGCAGCTGCTTAAATACAGCCCTGCCCTGTACTTAGGCAGAGTAATTGGCAGCACCTGGAGCAGCACACCTGAAGGTAATCTGCCTCCTCCCTCTCTGGTCCTGAGAAGGTGGAAGCAGCACTGATCGCTAGGGCATCTGGGGATTGTGGTTCCAATACTAATGAATGAGAATAGCCAGGAATTGATAACTGTAGAAAGGTGCATTGTGGTACATGTAGTTAGCTGAATTAAATATGAAAGTACCAAAGTCGTGCAAATGGAAATTAAGGACCAAAGTGTGAATAGGGGTTGTTCAAAGCGTATTATGAAGATAAATGAGTTCAAAATAGTCCATGATGGTTGCCAATGTGTGCACCAGTGGCACAGGTATGACAGTATGCCCCTCCTCATGCCCCTCTCCAGGCCCCCTGAAGACTGACCAACAAGAAGAGCAAGTCCAAGGCCTGTCACACCGTGAGAAAGTCTTATACAAAAAAGGCACTTCATGAAGATCCAAAAACTGTGTAAGGCTGCAAGGTGAGAGTTTTTAAAGGAGGTAACTTAACTTTACCAATGTTTAGAACCCTTGAGATTGAATCCAAAAAAGACAAAGGGCCTCATCACATGGAAGGCGGTAAGGGTTAACGCTCACCGGTAATGCTACCGGTGACCGTTAACCCTTACCGCCTTATTACGAGGTCCCTTTGCGGGTTGGTACTTTAACGCCTACTTTTAGCAGGCGTTAAAAAACGAACCCGCAAAGGGACCTTGGTGCTAATTATGGGACCGCAATTTGCGGCACCGTAATTAGCGCCTTCCCCATTCCCATTATGCCCTATGGGGACAAAAATGGGAATGGGGAAGGGCCTTGGTGAATGGGGAATTACCGCCCCCGCTCACCTTGGAGTAGGGCGGTAATTCCGCCATCCACTAAGGCGGACACGGTAAAATACCGGCGGTAACCATGACGCTAATAGCGCCATGGTTACCGCCTACCGTGTAATGAGGCCCAAAGTCTTAGGGGCACAAAACACAACAGTGCGTTCATGAACTGAGGGACTGTGAAGATCTGCTGCAGGCTCAATGGCATATATTGCTTTGAAAGTAGTGGGCTTCCTTAGGGCTGGCAACGGTACAGTACTGAAAGGTGGAACCAGAGATGCAGCTGAATTGGTTGCTCTAGGAAGGTCTTAAAATCTTCAGAAGGATTGTAGTCGGCGTGATCTTTATATTTGAATACAAATCAGGCAAGACAGGAATTTCATTGCAAGGTGTAAACAGGGGTGTCTCTTTGTTCACAAATGGATCTTCAATGGTATTCAGATACCTGGACTGGTTCTTGAAAGGAACAGTATCCTCTAAGCACTCGGTTGTCTCATTAGATATGATACGAACTATCACCACTACAGGATAGTTTGAGGGATGTAGATCAGGAAGAGAAGGTGCTGTGGGATCAGGTTGTGTAGCAGAAGCAGAGGATTCAGCCGCAGCGGGCATAGCTGTGGAGGAAGCAGAATTCGGGGCATCGAGAGCATCAGAAGTAGCAGTAACTTCAGGAAACACAGCGGCAGGTTCTTCAGAAGCAGCAATGGCAACTTTAAGATTTGTAGCAGGGACTTCAGGAGTCACATGAGTTGCAGGGAGTTCAGAAGCCACAGCAGCAGGGAGATCGGGAATCGCAGTAGGAAGTTCAGGTGCTGTAGCTACTGGGAGTATAGGTGCCACAGGAGTACCAGCGGGTAGGGACGCAACTGAGGCTGATGGAGTAGAGTCTGGTAGTTTAGGTGCTGCAGAGGCACCAGCAGGAACAACCGGAGCGGTAGCCTTAATAGGAGAACTTTTAACTGGCTTAGCAACAGGTACTGTCCTTGCAGGCAGAGAGGAAGGGGGTGCTTCTACTACAGTAAGAGTGATTTGAGATGCTGCATCAGTAGCAGATTCAGGAATACTAGCAAGAGGAGCGGCAGAGATTGGGCTTGCAGATTCTGTAACAGGTAGCATGGCTGATGTAGGATCAGGAAAGGGTAGGCTTTCTGATGGCTGGCCTTCAAAGTCTTGTGTGCTCAGGTTGATAGATGGGTCTGGGGTATTGACTGTTGGCAAAGCTGGATTCCAGACAGGTACTGGGTATAGTTCAGGATCTGACTCATGGTCTAGTACACAAAAGTCCATAGAAGCAGAGTACACCTCTGACTTGGTCACTTCAGTAGAGGCTGTACGTGTGAGTAAAGGACCGCCATCAAGGGTAAGAACGGAACACTCCTTTGACTCAGCAGGATCTCCAGTCAGGTGATTACACTTGATTTGTGGTGTAGTGGCAGTGTGAGCGATTTGGCCCACCAGAGGAGTTAATTCTTCACTATCTGAACAACAGCCTGAGTTACTGTGGCTAGTAAGTGAATGAGCTGTGTCAAGCTTCAGAAGGTATGTATATGCCAAGTTCAGATCTTCCAACTGCTCTGTATAAGTCTGTATCTTTTTCTGTGTTACCATTCTAGGCCTTATCATATCAATCTCTAAAGACAGAATGTCTGGTGTTTGGCATAGTGTCAGATGGTCTGGTAAATTGTGTCCCTTTGCTAGATTCTTACAATGCAAATAGACAAACTCATCATAGAGGTCTGTGGTTTGTCTTTTAAGGGGCAAGAGCTGTTCTTGTAACGGGTATGTTCCATTTGTCAGTTCTACAACTTCAGAATCTGGTGTAGCAGAAAAGCCAGGTGTTGCAATGTGAAGACTGACCTTGGTGTTATCGTGGTTAGTAGTTACTGGGGGAGCATTAAGACCACCGATGGTCAGTATTGGTCTTTTGTACCCAGGAACAGCTGCACTAACCTCAGGATACTGAATGCCTTGTCCTGTTAAATGAGTATTATCAGCAGTCTGGGGAGGTTGTGTAGCTTGCTAGGCTGATCTTGAGCATATCACTTTGGCAACAGCATACTCTGGTTGAGAGTCTGCCACAATGAGTGCAATATCTTTGGCTGTAGCAGTGTTAAGACATTGGTCCTGAGACAGGGCAGCCTGGAATAAAGGAATACAAGGTTTGTGTACAGGATGAATGTCGAATGGAGTGTCAGAAGAAATGCCAGAAAGTGCATGAGTGTTTTCCACTGTTTGGGCTAACAAAATCTGCAAGAATTCATTTTCTTGCTGTAGTTCTTCTACCGATAGGGACTGCAGATCATAGTTACAAATGTCATAGTAGTTTAACATAGAAGGGTCAGAGAGCTAGTGAGTGTAGTACTGTGCTTTCAAACCTTTGTTTACTAGGGCTAGTCTGTCTTTTAAACTAGGGTTTTTGTTTGCTGTCCTTAGGAAAACCCTAGATTTCTGCAGAGGTTTCTTGAACCGAAAGGAAAGCATCTTTGGTCTGTGTGTGCCTTTCCTGCCTACGGAACAAGAATTTATTGGCGCTTGCATTCTGCAGGGATGACACTCTGTCAAGAGTGGCACCGGGCACCCAGGTAGGTTTTGGGTGGCTGTGCTGATGTAAGGTGACAGATGAGCACACACAGCAGGAAGTTCAACAAGAAAGAAGAATAGGTAACAGTAGCTGTGAACAAAAAGGGGCAGGGAATACAAAGGTACAAACAAACTGGATTCCCTCTTGGGGCGTATGCAGAAATGGGAGAGAGTGTTCCACAGACCTTTGGAAACTCCAGCCTTCTGCACAGATTGCTATTACAGGAGCCCACTCTGTATGCTCATGGTTGGGAACAACAGCTGTGGGTGTCTGTACAGAAACAGTTTAACTGAAATGGATAACTTAAGGGAGGGCCAACAGACTCAAGTAAGAGAAGGACAGGGATCAAGAACAGGGGGTTGCAAACAAGGAAGAGAGTAAGGGAGCAGTAGCCAGGAAACAGGGGGGGCTGCAAACAAGGAAGCAGGGCTGGAGTAACGGATATCACAAGGTGCAGGCAAACTGTTGAGGACTGCAGAGGACTGTAGTAGGCTGCAAGGCAGGGAGTCCAGAGGAGCAGGACAGAGAGCTGTAGTAGGCTGCGGACAGAGAGCCCAGAGGAGCAGGAAAGTAAGGAGCGAGCCATGAGGAGCAGGGCAGCGAGGCACGGAGCCCAGAGGACTAGGGCTGAAGGCAGCGGAGTGTAGCAGGCTGCAAGGCAGGGAGCCCAGAGGAGCAGGGCAGAAGGTAGCGGAGTGTAGAAGGCTGCAAGGCAGGGAGCCCAGAGGAGCAGGGCAGCGAGGCAGGGAGCCCAGAGGACTAGAGCTGAAGGCAGCAGAGTGTAGCAGGCTGCAAGGCAGGGAGCCCAGAGGACTAGGGCTGAAGGCAGCAGAGTGTAGCAGGCTGCAAGGCAGGGAGCCCAGAGGAGCAGGGCAGCAAGGCAGGGTGCCCAGAGGACTAGGGCTGAAGGCAGCAGAGTGTAGCAGGCTGCAAGGCGGGGAGCCCAGAGGACTAGGGCTGAAGGCAGCATAGTGTAGCAGGCTGCAAGGCAGGGAGCCCAGAGGAGCAGGGCAGCTAGGCAGGGAGCCCAGAGGAGCAGAGCAGCGAGGCACTGGATCAGAAGCAGGATAATACGGCAACAGGAACAGCATAGAAATTGTGGCTCAAGGCAAAAAGGTGCTGGGAGAACTCTAAATGCAAGAGACTGAGCTCCTGCAGGTGGCTGCTTAAATACAGCCCTGCCCTGTACTTAGGCAGGCTAATTGGCAGCACCTGGAGCAGCACACCTGAAGGTAATCTGCTTCCTCCCTCTCTGGTCCTGAGAAGGTGGAAGCAGCACTGATCGCTAGGGCGTCTGGGGATTCTAGTTCCAATACTGATGAATGGGAATAGCCAGGAATTGATAACTGTAGCAAGGTGTGCATTATGGTACATGTAGTTAGCTGAATTAAATAAGAAAGTACCAAAGTCGTGCAAATGGAAATTAAGGACCAAAGTGTGAATAGGGGTTGTTCAAAGAGTATTTTGAAGATAAATGAGTTCAAAATAGTCCATGATGTTTGCCAATGTGTGCGCCAGTGGCACAGGCATGACACTAAGTCGTTTTCATTGGTATATTTCTCGACAGATTTAATCAGGCATTGGAGGCCTATTGCAGTATAGTCTAATAATACTATATCATCTGCATAGGCCAAATCATTAATTTTGCTTGTTCCAATTTTGGGACTAGACAAAGCATGTGAGGAAAGAAATTCTGTGAGGTCTGCGAGATATAAATTAAAGAGGCAGGGAGCCAACATGCATCCCTCCCTCACACCTCTATCTATGAGAATAGGAGAGATAACATTGTATATCTAGCCTCACTTGCATGATAGTTTGATCATGCAGATTTATTATTATGACCAATAGTTCTCTGGAATGCCCCATTTTTTTTAGCTTTGGCGCAGTCTGTATCTATTGACCATGTCAAAAGCTTTTGATAGATCAATAGATCAATTAGAGGTATAAATGATTTTATTTTCTCCCTTCTTTTTTTTTAGCATTGATTACACTCAATACCAGCCCACTTAACATTGTTGACTAACATTTACAAAATCCAATTTACGACTTTGAAAATATCACTTTTGAGTCCACCCATTCCTCTAACTCTTTTAAGATAATACCAGAAAATATTTTACTCTCCAAATCTAACAGGGTAATAGGGCGATAGTTGACAGGATCTGCCCTATCTTCCTTTTTATGAATGATGATGACAATTGCCTGCTTCCAGGATTCTGGACATGGCTGACCAGTCAGTATGTTGTTAAAGAATTCAAACATAATCTTTGACCAATTTGTGACATCATTTTTCCGAATCATATTTGTTAGCCCATTAGGGCCTACTGCTCTCGATCAGGAGGCTCGCCTAATTAATCCTTCAATTATGTCCTTGTCAATATGGAGTTCCCATCGAGCCTCCTTAACAGCCGTCATGGGGCCTTTCCTAGGTTCTTTAAATGTTTTGCTATAGTGATTTAGCCAATTCTCCTCTATCACTGTATTCGCCTGAAGAGCCCCTTGAGTGACAGTCTTTGTCATTTACTATTGGCCAAAACTTTTTTGCATTGGTTGGCATCAACGCTTCCAGCATCCGATGACCGTCTCGCATAGTCTGCAAAAATCTATGCTCCCTTGACCAGTTGCGATATGCATTGCGGAGGTCCTTCTGAAAAAGCGAGCATTTGGACCCTCCTTCATACTTAAGTGCACATAACTCCCTATTAAGGGCCCTCTTTCAAGTGTTTCTCTTCATCAAACTTGTGTGCATGTTTAATCAGTTTAACATCGGACCTAGTCCTCGGGGGCTCTATCCCTCATATGAAATCCACAAAACTGCCTGTTGGCAGTATACTACATATCTCACCTTCGTTCCCACACTGAATAATTTCCTTCAGTTTTTTAGTCAATGAGTAACCTTTCTTTATAAATCTGGCCACTCGATTGCCCTTAACATTTATTGTTACATTGGAGGCACATAGATTTTTTGATTTCAGAGTACCCAACAGAAAAGATGCTCGCAAAGAGCAATGGTCACTGGTGCTCAAAGCCTCTACGCTTTGGCTCTTGCAATAGTGTAAAAGCACTGACGAGACCCCCAAATAGTCAATTATTGATCTTGCTTTCCCATTCCCATTCCTCCGTGTTGCAGTAGGCTTTAGATCCCCCCACTGTATTCCCATAAATAATTTGGAGATTCCACTCCTCAAACTATTCCATCCCTCCCCGTGGGATATTCTTATAGATGTTCTATTCAATGCATTGAATATAGGTATACAGTGGGCATTCAAATCTCCAGCAAGCAGCAGTTAATCAATGGCAAAGTTAATACTGACCTCTGTGAGTATGGATGACAAATCTTCTAAAAATACTGACAATTTCTTCTTTGCCGGGTTCCAATACACATTAATCAAGACCAGCCATCTCGTTATTTTCCCCCTCTTGAGGACACATAGGGCCTCATTACACGGATGGCGGAGAACCATGGCGCTATAAGCGCCATGGTTCATGCCGGAAAAATACCGGCACCACCTTGGCGGAAAGGGGAATTACCGCCCCATTCCAAGGTTGGCGGGGCGGTAATTCCCCCTTCCACCATTGCCCTTCCCCATTCCCATTTTTGCCCCATAGGGCATAATGGGAATGGGGAAGGCGCTAATTACGGTACCGCAAATTGCGGTACCGTAATTAGCTCCCTGGGTCCCTTTGCGGGTTGGTTTTTAACGCCTGCAAAAAGCAGGCGTTAAATCCTCCAACCCACAAAGGGACCTCTTAGAAAGGCGGTAAGGATTTACCGGTACCGGTAAATCCTTACCGCCATCCGTGTAATGAGGCATATAGTATGGCTAGGATACCTGGAAGATCAGAGCTAATACACTTCACACTGAATTCTGCAGCATTTCAAATTGCTGTTAGTAAGCCCCCTGTACTAGTACAAGTACTAGTAAAGAGCTTTGTTCGTACTTGGAACAAGCCTAGTCTTGAGGGACTGTACCTAGTAGAGGAGGTCAGTCCTACTGCCATAAAGTTTCATGGGAGAAGAGCATGGCTGCACTTAAATTACATAAAGCTCTACAAAGCAGAGACCCCGACCCCTCCAGCAACCGCTGACAGTGATGCAAGAGAAGTAGTTCCATTAATGCAGACCAGATCGACTACAAAGGGCAAAAACAAAGAACCAGTGGACTAAAAACATTTTGGAACACATTGACATTTCCTAAATTTAATAGGAAACAAGTGGACTTGCTGCAGTTCCAGAACTTTTTCAGTTAAACTAAAAACATACTATACATTGGAAAATAAGACCCAAAGATTGCACAGCACACTTCATGCTGACTGAAACATTGCACACATTTCTGCATGTTGTTTTTGTATACATACCTTTAAACTTATCGAGCTCTAGTGTGATGATACGTGGACGTTGTTATGTTTTTGGGGAAATCCTAAAAACCAGTCCTACCATTCGCAGAGTTATTGTAATCATAATTCAGTTACTGTTATAACAAAGTGAACATTTTGAAAAGTGATTGAAATAGAATAATTGAATTAAAAATGGGAATTTTTCATTATGTAAGAAACACATTTCTAACATGAAGACCAGCTCCTCCAAAAGAGATAATGTGGCATCTGAATACGATGGCAATACTACTTACAACTACATTTTGCTTTACGTGTTATTTTCTTATTCTCTTCACATTTTGTGACATATTGTTTTATAATTCAAATGAAGCATCCCAGAATGAGACATCTATTCTTATCCCCAACAAAAGCATGAGTGATATTTTACCTGACAATTCTAAACAAACTGCCTGACCTAAAAGGGATGCTGGGGAAGATAAAGAAGATATGCATTCATATCTTGAGAATTCGGCCCATTTAAAGATTAACATGTGGCATCAACACATGAAGAAAGTGGGGAGAAGAAAGTCAGATGAAAGCTGTTACGGATGTTCCCTTATCCCCTATGCTACAGAAACATCTAAAATATTCAGAGCAACTTTCTCTCCCTGAATACTGAAGTCTTATTCTTTCCTTCCACTTCGCCTTCCCACCTTCTGCACCACCTTTCATTCTCTTCCCCCCCTCTAATCTCCCTATCTATATGTTCTTAATCTTGGCCTCCATCTCGATTCCTCCCTTTCCTTTTCCCACCATATTTCTCTGACTTCCTGCACCTGTCGCTTCCACCTCTTTAATATTCGCAAAATCCATCCCTCTATCACCTTCCATGCCACCAAACTCTTAATCTCCTCCCTCATCTTCTCTTGCTTTTCTATTGCTCCACTCTCCTCTTTGGCCTCCCTGCCTCTCATCATGCTCCTCTTAAATCTCTCTATCATTCTGACACTTGTACCTTTTGCCTCCTCTCTCCCCTTGACTCTATTTCTTCTTCCCTCTCTCAACTTGGCTGGCTTCCCTTCCACTCTCAACTTTAATTTAACTTCCTTTGTCTCGTCTTTAAATCTCTTCATGATCTCGCTCCTTCCTACCTTTCCTCTCTTCTCTCATTCTACTCCCCTTCTCTCCCCCTTCGATCTGCTGATCTCTTCCTAATCACTGTTCCCCCGCTCCTTGTGCCCCTTCTCGTTTCCGTTCCTTTCAGCTCCTTTCCCCCCTACACTGGAACTCTCTACCTCTCTCTATCCGCTCCATTCCCTCCTATCCCTCCTTTCGTTCCTCCTTAAAATACTATTTCTTTCATTCCCCGTACTGTTAACCTCCTCATTTTTCTCTCATTCCCCTTCTCTCCTGTTTTTTCATTCACTGCCTTGGGTAAATTGTTCTTTATATTGTTTTGATGGTCTGTCTCATGTTTTGCATTCATGCTTCCATTTATTCAATGTATTCAGTTGTTATAATGTAAAGCGCTTTGGAGTAAAGCGCTCTATTAATTCAATAAATAAACAGAAAACAGAAGTACCAGTAAAAAAAGGCCCACTGCCTGACGCACATTGCACTTTGCTTAACCAGAGGACACTTCCAAGGCAAGACAGCATCATTATGGGTGAATAAAGCGACATCCCAAAGGGAATACAATTATGTACAAGAGATGAAGTCAAGAGCAAACAAGAGACAATGAACCGAATAATAAAATGCAAGCAGCCTGGAATAAATGGAGCAGGAATTAGATTAGAGGAAAGTCAGATGCTACAATGCAAGGATAAGAAAGGGAAAGAAGTACCAACATGCTGGGAAAGAGGCCAATTACAAATCAAAGGAACAGTCCTTATTCCTGAGAGATAGGCCCTGAACTTAATTACAGCAATGGAAGGAGGCGTGTGCGCCAAGATCTGGCCTTCCTGCTGTACATTTATACCTGCCCACGATGGAGAAAATGGAACCATGGATGTGAAGATGGTGGATGAAGATTGCTTTTCGTCCCTGTTTTCATGGGTTCCAACCTAGTTGCCAAACGCCTTTAAACTACTTTGAGCCATAATAGTGTTAGTGTTGCTGGGATTCTGTCTCTTATAAAAAATAATCATAGGACAGTGCAAGAAGACAGCAAAGAAAGCAATTGGGATGAAGGTAATAATCAATGTGAATGCTGTGGCTGACGAGCACTTACAGATGTAAAACACCACCCATGAGCACCTGAGAGAAAGTTCTCTAGCACCCCCAGGAACTAAGCTTTATTACCCCAAGGATCATAAGACCTATGTAGGACATTGAGTGTTCTGTCAACCAACTGGGGAGTGCTGCCATATGAGCTGGAGTGTGGATGAACACATACTGCAGGTAACCTGAGGGGCGTAACTAAGATCCCAAAGAAGTCATTCTGTAGAGGAAAAAATGAAGAAAATTGAGAAGGATGTGACAAAACCCGCCCCTCACCTCTGACATACTGGAAGAACAACAAAAGACACTGTGCATGACGCCAGGTATCATTCCAATACTACATCAGGTGTATGAGAGATGGTATGCACTCAGACAACCGTACTGAATGTACCCTCAAACTCAGATAGTAGTAGGAGATTTGCAGACACCACTGAACATTGAAGAGCTGTAAAGAAAATCTAACAGGTGCAAAGTGATGTCATAAACAGAAGGCATGATGATGCACTGAAACGATAAGAGTATACTTAAAGAATGAAGATACAACTAAAGAAACAAGAGTAAGCCTACATACAAGTGAGAAGAAACCATATCTACACAGAAGATAAGTAACCAGATGAGTAGTAAATGTGTATACGCAGAAACGCAAGATAGATGAGTCACATAGAAGCTTTCTGCAGAAGGAATTATAACACGGGGAAAGCAGCAGCCATGTTGAAAAGATGGTTGTTGGCTCAGAATAATAGTAAGTGAAAGGCTTGAAGGAGAGAGACCAGGGTTGCAGAGCTGACGGACAATAAAAAATGGATTCGTACACTAACAAAGTTCTATGAAAGACAATATCCAGCAAGGTCAAGTACAAAGAAGCAGCCTTGGCTGAAGGCTTGGATGATGAGCGATGGTAGACTAATTGGGCAAGTGGGCAGTAGTCTGATGTTGTTCTCTGCATCTGGGTTTCCCTTTGCTTACGTGCTGCTAATGAGCCGAATGTAAAAGGTTGGGAGAGAATGCCAACCAATTATGAGGGCCTATGCAATGGTGAGCATACATTGTTGCAGGAGCCAATCCGCTGTTGTTATGCTGCTATAATCTGTATTATACGTATTTAGAGGGATGTTCAAGGTATGCCTGCCAGATGAGGGGCAGCCAATTATGTTACTAACACCTAAACAATTTATAAGTAGATATGTTCCCCAAACCAATCCCTCCCTCGGATAGGTTTTATTATTTGCCACTTAGGATGATGTTATAACTGACACACATTGAGGTATAAAGACTTTGTGTAACCGAAAAGGAACGGAGTGTGTGTGGGCTACGATTTGTTTTTCGCCAGGTTTCCCTACTCGATTGAATTGATAATTGTGACGGGGCGGCCCGCTACAAACAACCAGGCTGGCTCTTAAATAAACAATGGTGTTTATTAATATAATTTGTCAGAATGGCTGTTTCTTTTCTCTCTGGGTCTAAGGGACTGGGGAATAGTTGGCTCTAGGGCCGTTCCTTTTCTCTTTCGACTTTCCCATTAGACGTCCCTATCAGGCTGTTAGTACTCTACCGATCGGTAACCCCCATCTGTCGCTCTTCTTACTACAACTAATGGTGTTCTCTCTAAGTTGTTGGCTATCTGACTCACTAATAACATATAACTCTCCCTCTCCTATCGTTGGTTAGTTGCTGGGAAAGTAAGGAATGATGCCTTGTTTCACCCAGCACACATACACTCCTTTCAGAACCTCTCACTCCTGACCCTTCACTAATCTGACCTCGTACATTATTCCCCTCCGACCACGCCACTGTCCATTCCAATTTCCCAATCTGCCTTTCCACCTCCACCCTCTGATCTTACTTCCTTTCCCACTTCTATTCTTATTCACGCTTCTACTCCCAACTATCCTTGTACTTCTGGTATTCCCTTTTCCTCCTTCCTCTCACTCTACTTCCCCATCTCCTACTGTTCCTCCAATTCAAACTCTTACTCAACTCTATACTAATATCTACTCCTATTCCCCCACTCAATGCTGTTCCTCCTGTTATTACCACAACTACTATTCTAACTCTGCTACTACCACTACCTCCCTCTACTACCTTCCATGTCACTCAGGGCTATTGTGCCCTGCACACCTCTCTCACAATTGCAAACCCCTAGGAATATGGTGCCCTGCTCAAGGTCTGTACTAGCCCCGGTTTGATCCTCAGCTACCCCCAGGGATGTGGTGCCCTGCTCTGCCTTCTACTACTAACTCCCACTCTACGACTAATGTCCTACACTGGCTACTCCTACCACCTTTACTCTCAACCACTACTACCTCTGGCACTACTAATACTCCACTCCACTACTCCTACTTCTACTACTCACACTCTTCTCACACACATACACTCTACAAACCCACTCTTTAAAAATAGCCTCCACACTCCAAAACCCTCTCGCCTTCACTGGTCTCTCGGACGTCCTCCACCACCTCCTATCCTCACCCAACTAACCCACAGTTACACACTGACAAACACTTCCTTAAATACCCCCCCCCCCCACAGGCTTGGCCACTTACCTTAACCAATAGCTTACCTGGCTCAGGGTGTGTTACAGGGGCAGGACAAGGCAGGGTTTAAAAGGCTGTTAAGCCCCATCCTCTTCCAACATGAGCCCTGCTCGAGGTCGCGGGACGCTGGAGCACTTTTAAAGCCTGTAGGCATTTAAAAATAATAATTGCCCAAATTCCTGGTGGTATAGTGGATTAAGGCCTCATGGGACCTTTCTTAATACAAATATAAATCTTTGGTGGGTTAGTGGCAGCGTTTCTGCATGGGCTCCTTTGCTGACCGGTGTTTTGGAGTAGCCTGGCACCCTTTTGGTGCCATGCATCCCTTTCCGGTGTCATCTGCTGGTTTTGTGTATTCGTGCTGGAAGGCATGCCACCGACGTTGGGTGCTTTTCAGCATCCTGCTGTTCCTGCTCCCCTGGCTGCTGCAATCTGGAGGTCGCCATTCCCACAGGCAAGGAGTGGTGGGAGGGGCCTGCCTGCATCCAGGCACCAGTTTCGGATGGGGAGGGCTCCCCCCCACATTCCCTGCGTTGTCAAGGCCGCAGAGCTGGCCCTGTCACATAACAAAGTAGTATTTTGGCATATTCTGTGAGTCTGTCCGGTTATTTGAGCATGAGATCATTTAAAGTGGTACTAGGGTATGAGAGTGTGTGCAAGATGTATGAGTGAGTCCGCTACAGGCTGGGGGTGGGTGGGGGGACTACAATGCCTTTCTTGGTCAACAAGGGGCTAAGGCAGGGATGCACTCTGGCGCCTCTATTATTTAACTTCTATATAAAGGAGGTTATTGATGCTCTAGTAATGGGGTGCCAGGATTGCCCGAAAATGACCCCAAACAAATTCCCAGCTCTAATTTATGCAGATGATGCAGTTCTTTTGGCTACCACCGCGCAAGGTATGGAGAAAGCCTTGGCAATTTTTACTTCAAAATGTAAGGACTTACAATTGGATTTAAACATAGAAAAATCTAAAGTTTTGGTATTCAGGCCCAGATTCACAAAATACACACCGTTGGTGCTCAAGGTCGAGGGAGTACAGCTAGCCCAAGTCAAATGCTTTGATTACCTCGGCGTGAGGTTCCGAGATACGGGAGGTCGGGTGGAGCAGGGGGAGCTTTCAGTCACTACTTTGGAGAAATTTTGTGGGTGTATTAAATCTTTCCATGTTAGACCTGAAGGCGAAGCCATTTCCCCCGCTCTGAACCTCTATGGAAAGTCAGCATTACCTGCAGCCCTTTACGGGGCCGAATTATGGGGACATGCCAATGTAAAATAATTAATCTTGAGCGAACATAAGTTCTTAAAAAAGCTGTTATTATTGCCTAAGAGTGCTCCCTCTGCCTTGGTTTTTATTGAACTTGATGTTGTTCCTGTGGTTGTTCAGTTTAAGCTCAGAACAGTTTTATTCTGGCTTAAGTTGTGGAACCAAGAGGGGTTAGAAAACCAACTGTCTGCATTAAGTCATTTTATGTCACTAGATGGTGGGAGATCCATCATATAAAAAACACCCTTTGTTAAGTGGGCGAAGTCAAACTCTGGACTAACCCTGAGAGCCACTCTGCGGGTGTAAAGAAAAGAATCTAAGAGGCCCTGGCTAATAATGCTTGAGACTAATTGTTGCACATGGCTATGAAACTCAACATGGACCCAGCTTATATTGAGCTTTCCCCCTTTGGCTCCAAAGCATATTTGGATCATATCCGTCCGCCATTAGAAAGGTCCCTATACCTACGCTTAAGAATAGGTACTTTACCGGTGGCAGTTGTTAATCATGGGATGTATCTAACACAGTACAGTGTCCGATGTATGGGAACCCAAAAGAAACTGTTTTACATGTTATGCTATTGTGCCAAAACTCCATGTATCTTAGGCGACTGTATCTTAGACCAGTTCTGCGAAAGGCAGGGGCTAGGGATACTCAATCGGCACTAGATTTGCTAAAACAGAGCCTAGACCCTTTTGTGGTATTTGGGTGTGCATGTTGCATACATAGGACTTGGGAGAGACCAAGGAGAAAGAATAGGACATCTGGCAGGGAGTACAAGAGCATGCAAGGACAGGACTAAGTGAGCTTAAGTGAGAGGAAGGCACCACCTCTTGATACTATTTTTTATTGTGCTTCCCAGGTTAGGATTCACCTAGATTGTTTCCAGACAAAGAGAGAAAGAGAGAAAGATTGTTTGCCCTTAGGCCTTCATAAACAGCCATGCAGATATCAGGCAGTAGGGGTTACCAATCTCTAGTAACCATCTTGGGGCTTAGGGAGGCTCGTGTCATGGATAGAACTGCCCAGGGGAGACGAGCAAGAGAGGGATGGCCCTTAGGGAGCTCCTTCCCAAGTATTTTAATAAAACCCCTTGACCTGTCTTCCAAGTATTGGAGTGCGCTTGTGTCCATCTGTCACCTCATGCAACGCTCCAGTGAAGATCCCGCTGATACAGGCTTTTGCTCTATAAGGGACAGCCTAGGATAAAGGACTACTGTTTTCTCGCTATGGTAATTAGTGCAAGCTCGAGTAAGGTTTTCTTAAGAGTACTGCTCCATGCGCAGGACAGGTTTAAACCGTTTCAAATCTATGCTCGGTCACATTACACGCAAACTGAATAGCTCAAATGACTTAGCTCAAACTTTGAACTGTCAAAGATAACTTCCCACTAGACTTCTGGTAATTGCCCCATGGAGATATCTCAAATGTTGCTCCTGAACCCTTCATGGCTCTTTCCTGAAGTAGGCCCTCTGCAGAGCCCTGAGAGCTAGAACTTGCTGGGCTGTTTGATGAAGATGATGTTGATCAAGATTCCCCATTTTCTTGCTGAAAGTCTACAAATAAATCAGCTCCTTCTTGGAATGGGACTGCTCCATTATCCTAGGTAAAAATATTGGTCAAAGAAACTAAATAAACAACTCCACCTCGACTCCAGCTCACACTCCAACATCCTGAGTCTTACACTTGGGGCCATATGCACCTCCTCCTGCCTCTGGCAATAAAGAAGCCCCCAACCTTATGAACTACCGTAGCTGGTCCCTGGACTTCCTGATTCTGGAGGACCTGGCAGATATTGGAGGAGAAGAGTGATCTTTGGGAGTATTAACAAGGATGGAAGGGGTCAGATGCATTCTCACTTGGAAAGGAGGAGGTTTGAAGTGTATTATCTGGTTACTGGGGGAGCGAGAGCTGCATTGCCCGAGACAAAGGGAGTAGAACATGTTCCCCAACTTGCTAAAAGGATCAGGGAGGAATGCCCTGTGGAATACTTAGAGCAGGGAGTTGTTCAAGTAGTAGAGCAGTTTCCCAATGATGCCACAATTATTTCCCAATTATGCCACTCGACTCAGGAGTAGGGGAAGGGGGGGTGGATTTACCTTTGCCTTAAACCTATTGAGCAAAACCTGAGGCTTTGCCAAAGTGTTGTTGTTTGGGTCTTGGAGTGTCTTCTACTTTGGAGACCTCATCAGTGAAGTCAGGACCCTTGTTAGCCCTCAACCTTAAACCCAAGATCAGGTTATTGGACACTGACTCCCCCTTCAACCCCACAGTCAGCAGAGGCATTTTCATTTGAAATCTTGTGTGAGACGATGCGCTCGCTGACTTCCCTCCACAGACAGAAGGGGCCTTTTCTTCGGAAATTCTGTGAGGCATGGCTCTTTTGTCAATTTCCTTTTTAGCTGTTCATCTCACATTAGAATTATTGTAATGATTATAATTGTTCTTTTATAATGCACTTAATACCAGGGATTGGTTTCTAAGTGCGGGATCAGGATTCAAACCTGTGTTGCACTGCGTTGTCTTGCTTCCAAGATGAACGCGTTGCCCCTGAGCTATCCCCCCTCACCGGGGCGGGGGGCAATATCTGCCATGTCCTCCCCTACTTAAGTCACAGCTATGAGTGGCCCCACCTTTTGGAAGTATTGTGGTAGTATTTCTGCATTTATCCTTTTGGGTTCATTCCCCCTCCCGTTCTTCATTGTGGGTCATCTTTTTGCAACTGTGTATAGAGTGCTTACCCCTGAGAGATCATCGACTTTGCTGACAGTAAGCCCACTTTTTAGTTATCCATTCCTACGCCTAGCAGTTTTCTTTTCTACACCCCCTTTAACCTGTAGCACATGAATCCCTGTCTATTAACAAGTTACATGTGTTAATCAGACTACAACTTGTCTTAGTCTATTTGTGTCCAATACCGTACATTCCATAACAGTTAGTATGACCTGAACGGTCTCCCTGAGTAAATAAATATAAAAATGGCAGCGATAACTGTAGCAAAAGGATGCTGAAACAAAAGGAGACTAGAACATCTGTTGTTTTCATTAAATTATATCATAGATACAAGTAGTGTTTCTTGTGCTTCATATCAATTATTGGTTATTAAAAGATCAGAATGGTTGGACTTGTTTGCTTTTGGTCACTGATCTCATGTATTTTTTTCCTTCTTGGCTTCAAGGTAAAGAATTGCTCTATACTTATAAACGATGACTCCGTGTTTGAACCAGAGGAGCAGTTCAAGGTCTATCTCAGCAACCCCCTTGGCAATCACTGGAGCGGAGCCCGAATCGGAAAGAATGACATGGCCACTATCGCTATCTCAAATGATGAAGATGGTAAGATATGGGACCCATTCAGCTTTGAGAACGCTTGCTTAAGATGGGCATCAATCTCTTAGTGGACCTCAGGAATTGATGCACGATACAGTTCGGCACCGGTTTGTAGTGCTGCACCGTATAACTGCAAAGGGCTAATAGTTTGATGTGGGGAGAGAAGGAGGGTGTACATTACAAAATGCTGCCCACATCTTTTGATCTATTTTAATGAAACATGGTGTCCAACTTTCTGCATATTTGTTTCCTAGCGCCAACACTTGAGTTTGAAGAAGCTGCATATCAGATCCATGAGCCACAAGAACTGGAAGGTGTTGCAATATTAAATGTCAAAGTCATCAGGCGAGGAGACCAGAACAGAACTTCAAAAGTGCGCTGCAGCACAAGAGATGGATCCGCTCAGTCAGGAGTCGATTACTACCCGAAAAGCAGAGTGCTCAAGTTCAACCCTGGTAGGAATCTGTGGTTTTAGGTCATACTTTGATGAGCTTTTGCCGAGTGCATTAATTGATATTATTTACTGCCATGTCATGTGTTTTACACATTCCGTTTGCCAGCCTATTTCTCAGCCCAGAATTGGCTGTCCGTCCACCTTAGTTTGTCACGTTGGCGTTCGGTCAGTAGGGCCACTGGCTTTATTGTGTGTAAAGGTTAATAGTGCCTACTTTGTCCCTGTAGACACCTGACTGAATTTTTCTTACACAGTTTTGTCGTGAATATTTACAGACTGCACATTCTCCCTTCTCTTTCCTCACCAGTGTGTTTTTTAAGATTGCTTAGTTGTTTTACCTGCATTCAGATTTTAAAGTGAATGTACAGATAAACCTGCCACTGTCCCCCAATTGCCTTGCGCTTCTTCTCCTACAAACTATGATTTATTTTAACTTTGGCTAGTGCATGTTTTAGGGCTCACTGCAAAATTAGTTTGAGCTATGACCTGGCCCTTTGCCAGGCAACTGGAGCGCACCAAGTCCTTATTTGATTCTTTGCATTATTGTAGGTTTCATTTTCCTTTTCCATTATAAATTCAGGACAAGTCCAAAAATGCAAAGAGATAACACAGGCTGCATCAGCATTATCTGTAGTATTGTTTTGCTTCAAAAGAATTATGCATAATGTACATGCCACAATAGAAGCTCAATTTTGATCTACTTTGAGAAAATACAGTTGTCCATGATTTTTCTGAAGGAAAAATGGGTATGCACTGATTAACACAGATTTTGAAACATTTTAAAAACGGTGGCAAAGCACCACCAGAATTGCGTAGACATAAAAACGGAAAACAGGAAACCCTTATTCTAAAATGCTCTATAATAACACATCTCATCATAGCTGCTGTCATGCCGCCATGAACATTAAAATCTGCATATTTCTAAGAGTATGCAATGTACAACTAGTGTGCAGTCTGTTAGAGATTCTGTGTCCTGCTCCGGTTAGCTTAGAAGCACACCAGAGAAACAGCCCTCGCCTTCCTGTCTGTAGGAAAGATGTGCAGTGCACTTTGGATTGAAAGAAATCCCATGTAAGTTGCCTGTCTGAAATATCCAGTGTGTGGGGGATCTGCCTGCCTTAATATTTTCCCTTAATAGTGCATGGGGGTAATTGTGTAGGCCTGTAACATACTTTTACTAAATATTAATGTAATTAATTCACATATTGCTTGACGCAGGGGTCGGGGGCACAGGGGAATTAGAAACTCCCACCCTCTTCACTAGCAAGTAAGATACGTTATAGTTATTTAAAGTAATTGGGTACATGTATTTTTCGGTCAACTTCTGACTTCTCTAAAGGAAGAGGAGTATCCCTGTCTAAAAACGAAAATTCCCAGCTGAACCCCTTATCAAAACTTGTTTTAAACCAAAGATATACTTGCCACCAAAATGAAATTTCCCAAACCGTCCCCACTCCATAGATCTGGCCTTTCAACAGAGGGGTGCTGCACAAAGCTGATGCAGGGGTTTAGGTGCTGAGGGGAGAAGTGTTGTGCTAAGTGAAACCAGTGTAACTCTCCATTGAGAATATACGCTCTTTCTTGAGAGAGAGTAAGTGACCCTGATAGCAGAACTGTATCATTGCTTTTGGGGTGAATATGGAACAGTTTTATCCATTAAAAAATATTCTTAATAATCTGTGTGATTTCGAGACTGATTGTATTTTAGGTGTGCAGTTAGTTCATTAAAACACAGGCCTGCATGTGTAACTTGTTCTTAAATCATCTAAATCTGATCAAGTACTATCTACTTGTGTATCTCTGAGGTGTTCATTTGTGCCACATCGAAGGTAATTATTAAAACCATTCTTAATTCAACCTATACTATAAATACAAATATATTCTCTTTAGACCCCAGCCTGGCAATTGGCTGAATGTGGCACAGGGGAGGGATCAGAGTGGCTCTATATGAGTCATCAGTAGAGCTAGATTGAATCTAAAGTATATTACACCGGTTTATTGTGGGGTGCTTTCCCTGGGGGGGGTGGGGTGACTAACTCCTCACGTGAAAGGTGGTCTTCCAATATACTGCGACGCCTCCAAAATCAAGAGATGCTGACATCCATTCCTGGTGCCCCTGCAGAGGGACCCTTTTGTGCCCATCATAGTGTTCCAGAAGCTGGGGGTTGGAGAAGACCCGGCAGCCTTCTTTCAAAATGTAATGAGGGTTTCAGAGCAAGCCGAATGTCACAGTAACTATTGGACCCGCTACATAGCACCAGTTCTTACAGGAAGCTTTCCAAGGCATGAAACTCGAGTGAAATACTCTGTATGATGAGATTAAAAAGGGCATGAACAGGAACATTACTAAGAAACTTGAAACAGCGCCCAGGAGAGACTCTCAGACAGTTGTTCTGCAGAGTCTTGAACTGGATGAATAAATGGTTGGGAAGACCTACTAAGAAGAAAGAGCGATGTTGATATTGGAGCAATTCACAGGCTCTTTTACCCCCATATCTACCGAAGGTGGTGTACCCGCTCCATGAACCCACCTTGGAAGAGGCCATTAAAATGGCTCACACCTACCAGTGAGTCATGTTGCAGCGAGAAACCCTTTTGGGTTCTAGGAAACCAGCTGAGGCAAAACCCCCTACCATGGGTTAAAGAGGAAGTTTTACATTTCAGGTGCCAAACCTTCTAGGAACAGCTACAGATAAAAAAAAGACAGAATTCCCGGCCCAAGGAGACAGCCTCCAACCTGATAGACCTTCTGTAGTCCCCACAACGGAGATGGGAATCTACTGCTATGTCTGTGGGAAGCCAAGCCACATCACCAGATTCTGTTCAGAACAATAGAGGCAAGAGCCAGTGGAGGGCTATTGCAAACACAGCCCATGGAAGATTAACTTCCAGAGGTAGGCCTGGATCAGGAGATAGAAGCAGGTAAGCAAGGTTACCTCCCAAAGCTGTTCCCTGAAGAGAAGGAGACAACAGAAAGAGCAACATGGGGGTCTATTTAGAGGGCGAGGGTAAAAAGAAATTCTTGTGAACATAGAAGGCAGAGTAGTGCTGACCTTGGTGGATGTCGGGAGTCAACGCACTGCCATCCAAGTGGATCTAGTCATGTTGTAGAACTAGCTTATGTGAACCTCCTTAAATCCTTTGTGTGCACAGGGATGCCAACCTCTATGCCTAGTCCCATGTGTGGGTTTGGTTCCTAGGGAGACATGTAAAGATACCTAGGCCTACCAGAGGAGGTGTTGATTGGCAAGCGTTTTCAACCAGTATCTACAGTCACTTAACTAGGCTCATACAAGGTCAAAAGGGAATCCCCAATGAGAAAGGTGTATGGGTGAGTGGGACTTACTAGAATAGGTGGTGGTATGTGGTAGGGTCATTATTATGACCCTCTTCAGGGGGGGGCATAAGGCCTCTCTCATTCTGGGGTGGTGAGGGGGAGTGGAAGGAGACCCCTGTCCCGGATCCACAGTATTCGTGAAGCTATGTGTGTATAGTGCTTCTATCTCAGACCCGAAGCCTATCAGCCTCTGTCCTTGCCAGGTCTCCCTCTCTCATTGTTTAGGCAATTCCCAGGGGGAAGCAACATCCAGAGAGCAACTTGGGCTTAAAGTACCACAATATTCCTGGGACCATGGTACAAGACCCAGCCTGGAACAGGAAGAGCAGACTATTTACCCAAATAAAAATCGACTAGGTTCCCCCTTTCAGGAGCAGAATAGGAGAACAAACCCCTCCTTCTGACTGCCCAGGTATACTAGAGAGGAGTAAGGTAGCAGCAGCGGCAGAGCTGGAACCATCCCAAGCATGACACAGACCTAGGGCAGAAAAGAATCCCTCCCCAAAAACGTTTGTGGAAATTAACTTACTTGAAACGGGAGTGAATCAGAGATGAAATGACCAGTGACCTCATGCATGGACTCCTTGGCAAAGATAGAGGCTGAAAAAGGGATGGGGCTGGAGATACTTATAAAGACTTTGAGCGGAAGTCCGGACACTCAAGGGGGATACGTTCAACAGAGATTGTCCCAGGATGTCATCTGACTCTAGTAGCTTATGGGAGCAAATGGAGGCTTCTGTGCAGGAAAGATAGGGCTATAAAGAGATAGTACAGTCAGGGGACAATCAGGGGTGTTTGGGTGAGGTCGGTGGACCTGGAAGGAGACCAACAGAGCAGAGAAGAGTGTGTAGCAGGTGGAAGAGGTCTTGTAAAACTTTTGGAGCATTTAGAAATAGTGACGGTAAGGTGCTGGGACTGAGGGAGTGTTATGAGGCACTGCCGGGGTGCAGGCACGCCATACGGCTTCCGTTATTGGAGATTTCATGGCCTGTCATCCACTCACAGAAAGCATGTACGACAACGTTTTTAGGTGCCCTCTTCTAACATTGCAGCTCTCCTCAATGCCATTCAGACCTCGGCTTTGGTCTGTTCCTTCAGAGTTCCTGGGCCTCTTCCTGCCTTGTCCCTGTCTTCTGAAGTATTCACCCCTTATCTGCAGTACCAAGACCCTTGTCGTCCACCCTTCCCATCCACCTTGTACTTACCTGGATACAGATTCTAGATCCCTCTGCTCTGTTCGTCTTGGTTTCCGTGGAACCCTCCTTGCCTGGAACGTTTCTATTAACTTACCTGGAGTGTGATTCATGTTGCTTCCTCATGTCGTTTGGTCATCCGCGTTCATCAGGGCCTGGCTGGACCTTTGGATTTGTGAACTTCCTCACTCTTCATCTAAAAGAAATATAAAGGTACTTACCATTACACAGACACTATACACCTAACATGCCTTACTAAAAATGAATAGTCCTTTCTTATCTCCTTGTCTAAGTCCTGAGACGTACTACATCCTGAGGGTTTCCTTATCCAGGGGCTACCATCTCTGTCCTGGGGTTCACATACCTATTCTCCGAGACTATTTTGGTGCACTATGGGTCTATGGAGGTTACACAAAAGAACGAGCCTGACAGAGTGGTACCAATTTGGCAATTTGTATGTTAATGAGTGACAAAGTGATTGACAATAGTTTTTGAGGGAGAGAACAGGAGAGAGGGGAGAGAGAGAGAGAAAGAGAGAGAGAGAGAGAAATAGAGAGAGAAGGGGAAGTAGTGGCAGGAGGGTGCATGAGAGCAGAACCATGTGGTAGTGCTAGGATGAGTGATTTTTGGCCAGCCGATGAAGAGAGTAAAAGGGGGAGAGAGTGATAAAATCAGGAGACCTGTAATGATAAGTCATCTATAACACGCCTGTACACAAGTGTTTCTAGGCATGACAAGGCAAGGGAGGGAGGACAAGACAAACTATTTTACTAAGTCTTGTCATTCAGAGCCTGTAACTGCAGGGGTAAGTGCTAGGGAGAGGGAGGGGGTAAAAACAGCCAGGGCAACGCAGCTCTGGGTAGGTGCAAGGAGACACAGGACTGTGGGGTTACAGTTACACACCCTAAGTGTGCAGTAGGCTCGGAGGCAGTGCACAGGAGACTCATCATGGAGGAGTGTTAAGAGCAAGAACAAAAATGCTCAATTACCCCTCTTTTAGTCTACCTTTTGGAGTGGTCAGATGGAAAAAAGGGATAAATTATCTAGTTCATTTACCCAAGTTTCATATGCATTAACAAAATTATTATGCCAAAGAAGTAAACATATAAAAACACATTTTAATCAAAAATTCGATTCAATACATAGTTATGTAGTGTATGCTTTCCACAAGGCATCACCAACACTTAAATTCATAAAAAGTTGAAAGACAGGTCCAGAATGCTTATGTGTTTGTGCCAATCGTGGCTGGGATTAGTAAGTGACATTCATGATTCATCACAATGACAAAGATGTTAATACCAGAATCTATTATGGCAGGGGAAACAAACTATCAATGTACAAAAATGAACTGAGAAATCGTTTTCATAGAAAGACGATGTTATTTTTGGTGTCTGTGGGATGTCTACATATGTTTCGGCTGAACAGAGTATCGTCAACACCTTCCCTGGTGTTCCGCTGTTGTCGTTTGTAGCCCTCTTCAGGACAGTACGTTGTTTGAGTAGGATGACAGTTGGATGACAAAAAGTTCAAAAAACAGATCCCCGTTTTGTGTGAGTTCGGTAGGAGACTTTTAGTCTTCTTGCGGTTAGGCTAAAGTGTTGTAATTTTAATCAGGCGTTTGCTTCCTTATTTTTAGTAGTGGGCCTTCTTAACAAGGTCAGTGATGTGAGGAGAGAAGGAGAGAGTGGGGTCGAAGATGACACAAAGGGTTTTAGCCTCGCAGGAAGGTGACGGAAGAGGGCCCAAGGAGGGTGGCCAGAGAGACAGAGGTAAAGCGAGAGCAGGGGTCCCAATGAGAATCATCTCCATCTTACTGGCATTAATGCAGAGATCGTTGGAGGCGCACCAATCCTGAATCTCGCGGATACAGTCAGGAATGAGCGAGAGAGGAGAGGAGGCTGAGGGGAGCCTGAAAGTGAACTGAGTGTCATCCACATAACACTGAAAGTTAGAGGAGAAGGTAAAGCTCAGATAGGCCAAAGGGGCCAAGTAGACATTGAAGAGTCAGAGTGAGAGGATAGAGCCCCGGGGAGCACCACATGTGGAGAGAAAGGTGGTGGAGAGAAAGGACCCAAGTTGGACCTTGGAGGGTCGGTCCAGGAGGAAGGAGGTCAACCACTCCAGGGCCTGATCCATGTTGCCCAGGTTTTCACTGAGTCGTTTGATCAGGATGGTATGATTGACTGTCAAAAGCAGAGGTAAGGTCAAGGAGGATGAGGACAGAAGAAAGGCTAGGTTAGAATCAAGATTAGTGAGCAGATATTCACGAGTGTTCAGAAGAGCAGTTCCATGCCTCTGGCTGCTCTAAAGCCAGACTGATGGTCATGAAGACAACCAACAGATTCAGTGTGAAGAGTAAGCTGGGAGATGGCCAGCTTTGCCAAGAGTTTGCCCAGGAAAGGAGTGATAGAGATCTGGATCGTTTGCCGGACAGATAGGATCGGCAGACAGCTTTTTAAGGAGGGGTTGCACAAAGGAGTGCTTGAGGAGAGACGGGAAAGATCCAGGGTCAAAAGAATGATTTCAGAAATCAGCCAAGACTGGAGCGATGGTGTCAATGTGGTCCTTGATGGTTCTGAAGGAGCAGGGGAGCACCTGTTTGGACGACACTTTCATAGATCGGACTTGTCTAGAAACATCATCAGGTGTTGTAGGAGAGAAAGAGGAGAAGGGAAGAGGAGGAGGAGAGGGAGAGGCGACCCGAGGGGGCCGAAAGAGATAGAGGGAGAGGAAGAGGAGAGAGCGGACAGGATCTCCTGAGTTTCAGTGGGGAAGTGAGAAGCCAGAGCCGTACAGAGGGCCTGGGAGGGAACATGAGAGGTGGAGATTTCAGCAGGATTGACCAGCACCTTGCAGATTTGATAGAGTTTGGCTGCGTTTTTTTTTTTTTATAACTGTTCGAGTTTGAACAACACAACATAGAGAAACAAACATGGATCATCGGCATACATAGGAGGAAGGCAGCATAGCATTAATAACAGCTAGAAGGGGCCCACAGGGCCGAGGACCGTAAGACAGTTATAAGACAAGGCAGGCAACCAATGCTAACAGTGATATTGATCTACCCCCACCAGCGGATCTCAGTGAGCATCTAGCCATTTACCCCATATTTTTTCGAATTTACGGGGGCAGTGCATTATAAATCCGGCGCTCTGAAGCTGCGCCCTATCCAGCTCGTTGCTCCAACGGTTCAAGCAGAGTGGGTCGGCAGATCCCCAATTAGCTGCAATAAGTCTTTTGCCTGCCCCCAATGCAATTACCAGAAACATTTTCTCATATTTTGACAGGTCTACTTCACCCCAGATGCCTAAGAGTACCATTTTGGGATCCCTGGGGATTGATGTCGCCAGGGCGGAAGAGATTGTACTAATACAGTCCTCCCAGAAGACCTGTAACACCCAACAGTCCCATATCATATGGTAGAAGGTGGCAGGTTCATTTTTGCATCGAACGCATGTCCCGTCTTCTAGTCCACCCCATCTGGCCATTACAGCACGTGAGTGGTATGAGCGATGAAGGATTCTCAACTGTATTAGTCTAAGCTTGGATTCTATACCAATTTTTCTGGGAGACATTAATGCATCAACCCAATCTTCAGGTTCCAGGTGACCTACATCCCTTTCCCACTTTGCTTTGAGCCAGTCTAGTTTGTGTAGCCCCGAAGGAGTTAAGGGCCTGGTAGAGAGTGGAGGTGACCTTAGAGGAGATGCCTTGCGGGAGGATATTGGTCTCGATGGGGGAACAGAGGGGTATGATTGTTGTGTCAGGGAATTGGGTACAGATGGCATGGGCCAGCTGCGCATGCCGAAACCGGTCCATGGGTGCCAGGTCGAATTGTTCTCGGATGGTCTGAAAGCCCAGGAGGCGACCCCCTTGTATCACATGTGCTAGTGTGTGTATTCCTTTTGCATGCCAGTGACCAAAGGAGCCCATTTTCACTATTTCCGGGATGAGCGCATTGTGCCATATGGGTTGTGATAGTGTTGGCTGTCCTTTCCAGCCGATTAGTTTGTGCGTGTCTCGCCAGGCGCGACGGATATGGTGGGTCATTTTGGGCAGCGCCGGGAGTTGGTCGTGGGCGGCGTACAGGATTTGCAGCGGTGTTAACGGGGCCATGCTCTCCAGTTCTATACGGGTGTGTGGCAGTGTGGGATCTGCGTGCATCCAGTCATTTACCACTCCTATCTGTTTTGCTAGGTAATAGGTGCGTATGCAGGGTAAACCGATGCCTCCCTCCCATACTGATCTCTGGAGCGTGTCAAGGGCGATCCTGGATTGTTTCCCACCCCATAGCAGTGTGCGTAGGTTCTTGTCAATGAGTGCGAAGGTTTCTCGGGAGATCAGGAATGGGGCGTTCTGGAGAACATACAACAGTCTGGGGAGGGTCATCATTTTGAATAGCGCAGCTCTACCCATTAGCAATAGGGGAAGTGATTGCCAGTGGGGGGTGTCTCTGTTGAACCGCTCAATTACTGGTTGTAGATTAAGTCGGAGGAACTCATCGAACGTCGGGTCAAGCCGTATACCCAAGTATTTAAATTCCTTAATAGAGACATGGTATGTATGGGCAGGTCTCCGGGATCGCTGACTCTCCACCCTGAATCGGGAAGAAGATGGTTTTGGCATCATTAACCTTTAGGCCCACAAAGTTCTGATATTCCCTGAGAATGAGGGAGACAGCCGGGCATGAGATGCACGGGTTACTGAGGTATATGAGAAGGTCATCAGCGTAGCGCGAAAGACGGTCCTCTCCCCCTTCCGGCCAAACGAAACCGGTCCAGTTGGTATTAGCTCTAAGCTCAATTGCTAGCAGTTCAATTGCCAGGAGGAAGAGGAGTGGGGATAGCGGGCATCCCTGCTTCGTACCCCAACCCAAGGGAAATGATTTGGAGGACCTGCCACTCACCCTCACCGTGGCCTCCGGGGATGCATAGAGAAGTTTTACCCATGATATAAATGTCTGCCCCAGGTTCATCCTAGCCATGATCGCCCACAGAGCATCCCACCCCACAGAGTCAAACACCTTTTCGAAGTCCACCGCCAGGAGGGCGAGTGGGGCTGGTATTTCTTTTGCTCTGCTCAGCGCCAATTGGACTCTGCGTAAGTTCATTCGAGTTGATTTATTGGGCATGAATCCACATTGGTCCAGGTGGACGAGGTTCTCAATCACCTGCAGTAGTCTGTTGTCAAGTGTTCTGGCGAGGACCTTGGCTTTGCCGTTGATCAGGGATATCGGGCGATAGGAGGCACATTCCTCCGGGGGTTTCCCAGGCTTGTGTATGACTACTATGCATGCCTTCCTGAGGTCTGGGGGGAGTGCTCCTAGTTCTCTGCTGCGTAGAAACATGCGGTGCATGTGGGTAGATAGTGTGCCACTGAGGCATTTCCATGTTTCCGTTGGGAACCCGTTGGGGCCCGGAGTTTTCCCGGGTTGGAGCTGTGCCAGCGCCTCTTGCACCTCGGTGTCGGTGATGTCAGCATTCAGGAGATCTGATTGGTGCTGTGGGAGTATCGGAATCTCGATCCGGTCGAGGTAGCGTGAGGGTTCAACTGGCGATTTCTCAGTGGGTGGGGTATAGAGATTTTTGAAGTAGGCGGCGAATGCCTCGACAATGTCAGAGTCTTCTGTCAGCAGTGTTCCATCTGGAGATCTAATGGCCCGTACATGTCCCCTGCTTTGTTCGCGTCTCTCTAACCAGGCCAGAGTCTTGTTAGCTTTGTCGCCCCGCTCATATATTTGGCTCCGGACTAATTGGTGGACAGTTCATGCATTATCTAGAGATGGGTTGCTAAGGGCGTCTTGCGCCGTGAGCATTTCCTCTTTTGCTTCTTGGGTGCCGTGTACTAGGACTTGCTGTTCACACTCCAGGACTCGTGTTTCTGCTTCTCTGACCTTCTGGACTTCACGTTGTTGGTAGGCGGAAACCGCTAAGATAGCTTCCCTCCGGAGGACTGTCTTGTACGTCTCCCAGATCGATATCGGGCAGTCCACGGAGCCTTCATTGAGTTTGAAATATTCCGTTGTCCTTTTTTCCAGCTCCTCAGCAATTTCAGGCAGGGAGACGAAGATGGTATGCGTTTAGGCACCAGTTACGGTTCAGGCGGTGGCAGGAGTTTTTCATGGTTAGGAGGAGCGGAGAGTGGTCTGAAATTCCTCTTGCAAGGAATTCAGCGTCGAGAAGCCTGTGATTTATGTTGCGGGGGATAAAGGCATAATCGATCCTGGAGAACGATTTGTGGACACCCGAATAGAAGGAAAAACCAGCCTCGTCGTTATGAAGCGATCGCCAAGTGTCCGAAAGTCCTAAGGCCGCGGCGAACGGTGTGGAGGTGGGGCGGGTTCCAGATCTCCTATGGAATCTATCGACTGCGGTGTTCATTACTTCATTAAAGTCCCCCCCAATCACCCACGCATCAGCCTCTTCTTCCAGGAGCAAGCTCTGTAGTTCGGAGAGTAGTTCTTTCGCCAGCGTGGGGGGGGGGCATAGATTGCTGCCAGGCCCCATTTCTCGCCCCAGATGTCAGCTAGCAACAGTAGATAGCGGCCCCGGGGGTCGGCCCTGATCTTCCTAACCTGGAGGGGAACTCGCTTGTGGACGAGTATCATCGTGCCCCTGGCACCTTTCGTGAATCCGCCATGGTAGGTATGTGAGTAATTGGATCTTTTGAAAAAGTTGGTGTTTTTGCCTATCAAGTGTGTTTCATTTAGGAGGGCAATGCCCGGCGAGTTGACGTTCCAGGACAGTATGGTTATCTTGTTGGAGTTCATTCTATCTGCGTGAGTCTTCTTGTTGGGACGTCTGGGAGGATTAGTGGCATTTGCGCTTTTTCCGGGGACATATAGCGGTTTCCTTTCAGGGGAGACATCCGGGGGTTGCCTCGCATTGAAGTGCCTGCTGACTGGCTGATAATTGCGTCCACGGTCCTGGCCAAAGACAGTGTTTGCGTTCCTTGCCTGCGTTTGTCGGCTTCAAGCTTCTTGTCCCATGAGTCCATTTCCTTAAGTCCCCAAAACTCCCCCCCGCCTTGTACTCCCTCCCCCCCCCAACTGGGAGCACCTGTCACCCAAACATTAAACTAATAACTTGGTAAACTTCCTCGGGATAACCCTGACTGCGATAACGCCCGTGCCGCATTAGGAGCGGCGGCCGCTAGGTGAGCACTTCCATGTTATTACGTTGCAGATTAGTCCCCCCATTGCGTGGGCCTTACCCCATTTCCGTGGGGGTCCCCGTCATGTCGTCTGCATTGGCCGGAGATCGAGGGGGCGAGGGCCGCTCGGACCGGGGCCTCTGTGTGGGTGGGCCCGGTGGTGTGCGCCTCGCTCTGGAATCCGTGAGAACTTGCGTTTCCAGCCAGTCCCATGCATCTTTGGGAGTGTAGAATAGATGAGTGGTGCCCTCATAGTGGACTTTGAGCGATGCCGGGAAAAATAAAGCATATTTGATAGAAACCGACTGAAGTTTCTTCTTGACCGAGTTAAAAGATTGGCGGGCCTTTTGGACTTCCTTGGTGTAGTCTGGGTAGAACCCGACCCTATAGCCGTTGTATGTAATCGGGCCACAAGCCCTTGCCATTTATAGGATCGCATCTCGATCGCAGTAGTTCAGCAGGCGTGCGATTATCGTTCTAGGCGGGGTGCCCGGGGTAGGTGGGTCGGTGGGAACTCTGTGTGCCCTTTCTATGGAGAAGAATTTGGATAGTTTTTTGGGGGCGAAGACATGAGTTAGCCAATCCTCCAGGAAAAGTTCAGCGCTGGGGCCTTCCTCCTTCTCCGGTATTCCGAAGGTTATTGTGCCACGCTCTCCCCTCGCTGTCCTCGGCACGGTATTCCAGTTGGGCAATTTTTTGGGTGATCGTGGCAAGTTGTTGTTCCAAGCGGTGCACCGTGTCTTCTGTGCCTGACACTCTCTGTTCCGCCTCACCAACCTTGGCCGATAGATTGCAAAGGTCTTGGGGTATAAGGGACACCTCGATGGATATGTCACCTATTTTAAGTTCCAGTGATGTCCTCGTGTCCCCAATCGCTCTCATGAGGTCCGTCAAGGAGATTGGGGGGCCCTGGGACTCGTCGCCGGCCCCATCATCTTCTGGGGGCTGAGGTCTGCGGCGTGGAGGGGCCTCCACGATGTAGAGGTCAATTTTGCTTTGCAGTGTTTGCCGCTTGGTCTTTTCCTTCCCCGTGTCACGGTTGATCAGCCCCGTGCAGTGGGGGTCCGGCTGCTTCACGTAGTCACCGAAGGGGTGGATGTAGGGTTTGGAAAAGGGCTGGCGTGTGCCAGGCGGGTGTGTCCAAGCAACGCAAGGGCCCGTCGTATGTCCATGTGCTGGCTGCGCCTAGGATAGAAGAACGTGGCCCCTGTGGATAATAGTCTCTTTTTCAGGGCTGTCGGGCTTGAGTGGGAGGTAAATCCCGCGCAGGGTAGAGCGCGGGGGGTTGGTCCAGCCGGATGTATGGAGAAGTGACTCTCACCTCAACAATCGCAGTTCAGGGCCGCTGTGCCTAGGCTGCATGGGGGGGCCGTGCCGGTGTTCCATGCACTGGCCAGTGCCCCTCTCTGTCCCCTATGGTCGCCCCCGTGGTCTCGTCCGCGCCACAGGTCTGGGTTGCATGGGGGGGAGGCCTCAAGGGGGAGACGGGGAGCTGTGCGTACCTTAATACAGTTCGTTGGTAGCGTATCTCTGGTCCACGGGGGAGCGCAGCACACGGTTCTCCTTGTCCTGCTGCAGCTCGACCCTGGGTGCTGCTTTCCCGCTGATTGGGGGGAGGGGGAAAAGGCAGGCACCGTGGGCCCGAGCCGCGGGCAGTCAATTGTGCGGGCCTTCGAGTCGCGGAGCTTCACCCGCTCACGTCGCCGACCGGGCCAGGAGAGGCGCCTTGAGGATTGGGCCCCTTGCAGCTGCCTCGTGTCGTGCCCACTGCCAGTGCCAGGCCGATGGAGGAGATCGCGTTGGGTCTCCGGCGGTATCTGTAGGGCGCCACCGGTTCTTGGAGGCGGGTTGGCTCTGTGCCTTCTCAAGGAGGATTCCCCACGCTCGCCGTGTCGTGGAGGGGGCGGGCGCTGCATCAGAGCCTCAGCGGCCGCGCCTCGTCCGTCTGCAGACTTCGGGGAGGATCTCGCGTCTCCTACTCCGATTTTCTTCGGGGTTGCGGGCACTGGTTCTCTGCTGCATCCGCTACCCCCGGGGCGCAGCTGGGGTGGGAATAGTACTCTTTAACGGGAGTTCTTGCAGGATAATTGTAGCGGCCGCCGGGAGCTGAGATAGTTAGGTCTGCATGCGTCAGGCGCGCATGCACAGTCCCTGGACGTGTTTTTAAAAGGATGCAGAGACGCAGGCTTGGATGTAGACTCACTTCTTGGACAGGACAGAGAGTCTGTATTGCCTTTGGAGCAGGTGGCAGGTCTGTTTGTCAGAGGATGCACCCAGAGCATTTCACTTTCTCTCAGCCACTCTGCAGTTGCGTTTTAGGGGGCGAGGTCAGAGTCATACCAAGAGTTGCACTTGGAGGTAGGCTTCAAATGGATTCTCATGACAGCGGCAAGGACGTCCAGAATGTTGGAGATAGAAAGATGAAGGTTACAGAGGGCTGTATCGGAGTGAGAGTCAGCCGTAGGGATAGGTGGAGTAGAGCAAGTAGCAGCAGAGGCATCCACTGACACATGCTTCATGGGCCGAATAACCAAGAAGGTAGGTGGCACTGCTGGGGTAGGCTTAGCCTGAGTGACCAACAATTTCACGTGAGAGGAGAGCAGAAAGTGGTCAGTCCAAGAGAGAGGAGTGGTGAGAGGGTTAGAGAGGGGGATGTCAGAGGAGATGAGAACATCCACGGTGTGACCGGCAGAGTGTGTCGGAACAGAGGGTAGAATAGAAAGAGAGAGCGTGTCGCAGAGGTTGCAGATGATCTCAGAGTAGGGATTAGATGCATCCAGGAGGATGTTGAGGTCTCTGAGGAGGCGAATTTGAGAGGTGGAGGCAAGGAGAGAAGAGGAGAGGTCAGCCCATTCTGAGAGGAAGAGGGCAACCTGGCCAGGTGGCCTGTAGATGGTGGCCACAGTCAGAGAGAGCCCAGGAGAGATAGAGAGCCTGCAGACCAGGCATTGAAAGTAGGAGTAAGCCTATGTAGGAGGGCTGAAGCGGGGACCCACTCCGGAAAGATCAGAGCTACTCCACCTCCAGGTCGGCTGGTTCAGGGTTCGTAGAGGATCTTGTAGCCCTCAGGGTGGAGAGTGTCAAAACTCGAGACAGAGCTGGCCGTGAACCATGTCTCGGTGAGAGCGAGGACATCCATGACAAGTTCTTCGAGGAGGGGCAGATACCAGGAGGTAGTTGGAGGGTGCAGACAGATGAAGAGGAAGAGAGAGTTAAGACAAGGAGGTGGAGTGTGGAGGGCGGAGAGAGAGAGAGAGAGACAGAGGCAGACAGAGAGGAGTGTGGAGAAGAAAGGAGACAGGCAAGTGTAGAAAAGGTTGAGAGACAGTCACCAGGAGAAAAAGGGCTCCAGGACAACCTGACTACCCTGCTAGGTCACCTAGAAAGTCCCTACGGGAGTCCGAGAGCTAAGGCCCTTCCTAGGACAGGGATAGACCAGACATTAACGGTACGCTGGCTCTATTGAAGGCCCTTCTGTACGGCCTGTTGGTTTAGGGAGGCTGGGTTAAGCCTCTGGTAGCTACTTGATAGGATGGGGAAGAATATATATGGGTATGTCACCTAAAGTGTGAGCTCCAATTACTTGTTTCGTAATACCATTTTTGAAATAAAAGCTGAAATCCTATTTGATTTGTCTTGTGTCTGATTCAGCAGTTTGTCACACCACGAGTGTAACATGCATAGAATTCTGTGTATTTTCATATTAGGTTCCTAATAAAAATATGGCTTCAGAATTTAGCGTCTGGGTTACAAAATATATCCATTCAATGACAGTCACAGCTCTTATTTGTTGATTTTATATCAGTATAATGTTTTATTAGCATGGTTTAGGCTGGTGAGAGAGATCAATCACAGGTTTGAAATTTAGTACCTGTAAATTGGAAGATGGTAGCACCTGTTAAAACAGTGCTTAGAAGCAATACGTAAGATACATTGTTAGGCAATAGAAATTAGTTTTGAGGAAGAATGATGCTTTCTATTTTATGTGTACTTCCCTCATGAGATTTCTCAAAGTCATTGCTGTCCTTATAGCGAAAATATGCCCTACTTTGAATATTCCTGGTTATTCGCTGTTACAAAAACCCACGCCATCCCAAAGATGATGCAGCATTTCATGCTATCAAATCCTGGATGACCTGCCATTTTCTCACGCTGAATGCCAGAAAGACTGAAGTCTTATTCTTTCCCGCCAATACTTTCTTACCACAGTCTTCTCCCTCCAGTCTATCCATCTACTCTACTGCCCTTAATCTTGGTCTCTACTTCGATTCTAACCGTTCCTTTGCTCATCATATCTCTCTCACATCCCGTGCCTGTCAATTTCATCTCTACAACATTTGCAGAGTCCGCCCTTTTCTCACTTCCCACGCCTCAAAACTGCTTATCTCGTTGTTAATCTTTTCTATTGGTCTGTCACCTTCTTTGGTCTTCCTAGCTCACGTCTTGCTCCTCTTATATCTATCTATCACTCGTATATTCGTTTACTTTGTCTTCTTTCATATTGTGACTCAATCTCTTCTTCTCTTACCTCACTTGGTTGGTTGTCTTTCTACTCTCAACTTAAATACAATTTTCTTTGTCTAGTGTTTAAATCTCTCTATGAACTTGCCCCTGACTAGCTTGCATCTCTCCTTTCATTCTACTCTCCTTCTCGTTCTCTCCGTTCCTCTGATCTTTTTAGACCGACTGTTCCCTGTCCTCCCTGAGCTCAATCCCGCTTTCGCTCTTTTCAGCTCCTCGCTCCTCTTCACTGGAACATGCTCCCTCTGTCCATTCGCTCTATTACTTCTTACTCCTTGTTCCGTTCTTCCTTAAAAACTCACCTGCTTCAGTACCCTGATTGATTGTTACCGGCTGTAGCTGAACCATGATCTGCACCACTGTTTTTATGTACCGTTGATTTCCTATGTAAAGCGCTTTGTATAAAGGCGCTATATAAAGAACAATAACAATACAAATACAAATAGCCCAATTACCCTTGTGTAACATACATTTTCGGTTGGTATAAGCTTCAGATCACACAATAAAGACTTTCTTCTGTCATCAGATTTTATTTAATATTTAATGCCTTCACTATACTAGCTCTTGCATGCAGAATAAAGCTATCACAGATTAAACTAAATTAGTGGATAAACCCAAAAAAAGGGCATAGAAACAAAACATGATTAAGAGGAATTCTTAATGTCAACCATGCACTCATCGGATCTCGATTTGCTGCTACTTTAGTTACTCTGGTTTGAAGGCAAGATTTTAAAAGGAATTAAATGCACAACACCCGGTGGAGGTGTGAGGAATGACTCAAGCGAAACGACTGCTTAAAGCTCTTAAGAAGTTGCCATTATGGATCTTGTTATGAGGGCCGGGTTGGGCCGGCCCGCGCTTGTCAAGGGATCTGCTAGGCAGGCGCACTGCCTTATTGGTGGCTCTGACGCTGCACTGCAAAGATGCACACAAAGCTGTCTGTCTTCTTCTTGCTGATAGATTTTATCCATCAGATGGTGATTTTTGGATACCGAGGCTTAAGCCTCATTACTCCATCTTCTCTGGTTGAGGATGCAGTCATGGGTTTGGATTCTTCATGGTCTGCGTGGACTTTTCACAGTAGGGCTGGTTTCACAGGGTCTTCGCCATGATGGCCGCAGGTAGCAGGGTCTGATGGCCTTTTTATTAACATAGAACATGTGATCACAGCCGTCCCTGGGGGTGAAGTGCTGTGCTCACTTTCGACCACGAACACATGACTTCCCCAGCCATGGTGGTGATGGGTCTAAGTCATAACAGATCTGACAGTGCTTTCATTGTCATCTAGGGTAATGTATGTATGGTCGAAATTAATATATAATTAACAGAAAGATCTTTAGTGCAAGCGCTGGTGCAGTCCCTTTGTTACATAGCACACCTAGGTACTCACAGCTTGACAGCACTATATATTGCTTTGTGTAGTTTTCAGGAATGTTAAAATACGACTTCTGCATAATTCTCTCCCAAATGAACTCATATGTGAGGATGCTTTTCTCTGTTACCTTCCACATACCCTATCTCCTTTTTTCCAGGGGTGGACCATATCCTATTTAAAGTGGAAATTCTATCTAATGAAGACCGAGAATGGCATGAATCCTTCACCTTGGTCCTGGGACCTGACGAGCCAGTGGAGGCAGTTCTTGGTGATTTCAGCACTGCTACGGTGACCATAATAGACCGGGAAGCTGCCGGAAGCCTCATTTTACCATCACCTCCATTTGTGAGTGACTTCTTCTTGATTTGAATGTGTGCATGGTTCTCATCCACGCAGATCAGTAAATGACATCATAGGTAAGGTAAGAGAGAAAGGGCATGGAACTAAATAGTGCTCCTGTTATCATATAACAGAGTCAAAACACTCCTTGTAGGAAAAAATTAAACCAAGCTTTGAAACATAATACATGCGCCCCTAGCATTCTCCTCTCTAAAAGAGCCACATCCACCTCAATTGCTTTAAAATTTATAAACATGTCATGCAAGTGTTTATTTTTTTGGTTGACCTAGAGAACACAATCTGGCCAAATCTAATGTTGAAAGTGTTGAAGTTCTTCTGAAACTCGCTAATTATTGTTACACACCATCAGATTCAATTAAACAGATTTCTACCAGGCGTTGTTACTGAGAGCACCAAACAGTACAAATAATGAATGTGTCTCTTTAGCTTTGAGCTGCTTGAAATCGACTAGTTTCTGTAGCTATGATTCTAGTCTGACTGATCATTGTGAATGCTTAGGATGGATATCATTTTGGCCGGCCCAATCTTTAGCCTGAAGCCCCTTTGGCTAGCAAGACAAAAAGGCTATGAACATATATTCTGTGTTTTGTAGGCAAACAAATAAATAGAAAGCTATTCGCATTAAATAGATGTATTGATAGCCTAACAGAGTGAGTTAAAATTGCCTTATTGTAATCATGCAACTGTGCATTTAAGATCAGAAACATTGTGCCCACCAGATACATGTATCCACCAACTAGATGTAGCCACGAAATGCATGTGACTACTGTATGCGCTACACATTAAATATGTATGCTGTGCCTCTTAAATGCAGTGCCCAGCCAGCAATGAACACAATAAGCAAACCGGGTTATCTCTGAGTCACCTTACTAACATATTGCTCTACTCTCCTTCTGCATGACTGCCAAGAGCCCCAGGTCATGTGTAACACCTTGATCCTGTCTTGGCTTTTAACTTTTCATGCTGCAATGTGTAAACCTTTAATTAACATTGACAAAGTCCAAGTGAAAACTCAAACTGGCCGAAGGTCAATGTGTGACAGCGAGCCACTTCACACCTAGGGATTTACTGTGCAGTAGGTACGGCTGGGCAACATTTCTGCTGGCTGATTGCAACTGGCAGATGTTGGGAAAGATTTTCTTTCTGCAACTTTCCCTCCATAGTTTTCTATGGAACCCCATTCATTTTGCTTTGTTTTTAATCCTGTCCTGACTTTTTGAAGGGAAGTAAAGTTTTCAACTTCACTTCTCCAGCATGGGGTCTGGTGTAGATTCACATGCTCATGAATATTCCCCATTGTCAGGCTGGGAATCGCAAAAAAGAAAAAGAAAAGCAGTTTCGCTCTTGCCTGAAAACTGCATTTCTCCTTGACACCAATCACTGTCCTTTGGGTCACACTGCCCCCATCTAATGACAGTCGTTTCTGTAAACTCCACACCTAGTGGCCATCTTCAGATTTTTATTGCACGTTTCATTATTGGTAATCCTCTCATTTTGCTCTTCGCGTTTTGTGACTATTTCAAGTTTTTTCGGATGAGTTTTTTTTTTCTCAGATTGTTCCTCTCTTGCTCGTTGATCAACTATTAGCAGCGGGATCTGTTGTCAGCAAAGATCTGCTTCATCGCTAGTTCTTTCTTCAAGTTTCGAAGGCCCAGGCTTGGGTTTACTTCGCGCCTTCTATGATGTCTTAGGAGAAGAGGGGTCTCTTCAAGATATGCGCAAAATGTGAACTACGCAATATCTATGAGGATCGGCACCTCAAGTGCTTATACTGCCTGCATCCTAACTACGATGAGGAAGCTGTTGTTTTTTCGAGGAAGATGAGAAAAGACCGCTAGAGCAGGTTGGCGGCGTGGCCCAATTTGGGGAAGGCCTCTGATGTGGCCTCCGGGTGCAGTCATGCCTCATCCAGGTCTGGCCGGTCACATGAGCTTGGTCCCTCTGAAAAGATGTCAAGGTCCTTTGAGCACGGCCCTGCACAGGGGCTCCAAAAGAAGACTAAGCAGCATGCTACAGATTCTGCTTGGGCTGCCATGGCTGCAGGTCCCTGTACGGGAAGGACACGTTCCCTGTCTACGTCAACAGTGATGCGGCCGGTTAGGGGTGCTCCTTCCAAGAGGAAGTCCCTGACCCTGTCAGAGCTTTGATTGCCATCCTCGGACAAGTCTATGAAGGATAAGTCCTCAGGTGGTTCCTCTCGTCCGCCATTGATGAGACCTTTGTCGACCTAGACCACCACATCGTCAATGACTGCTTAGTCTTCCACGACCCTGTCGACTACCACGGTCCCGTCGACGGTATGCAGGACATCCAGGTCATCACTGGTCCCATCAACGACTTTGTCGACAACCATCACTGTGTCATCGAATGGGGGCCTTGCTACTGCCGTGGCCTCCACCACCAAGGTGACAGCTATGCCACGAGTGTCTTTGCACGGCCTACAGCTTTGGCGGCAGCTGCACCGACGACCACCGCTCGTGGGGCTGCGCAAACTCCCATTATCGCTTCTTTTCTGAACGAATCGGGTAGGACCAAGGAGTTACCACTGCCTATGGACTTCCTCCGTAGGCAGTTGAGGATGTCCCTGACGATGCCAAGGGATTTGCTGAGGGAGCCTGTACAAATCTACAAAATCTCAGACGAAAACAATAAACCCAAGAGCTACTACTCGGACCACGAAGGTGGCGGAGGGACCATGTCAATGTAGGAATATCCGCAGAGTGAGCCGGATTTGCCATCTAGCCCAAGGACGCGCTCCAGCCCAGAGCTCACTCCTAATCCACTGCATAGCAACATGTCATTGGACGTACTGACGACTCTCTACACAAAGGCTGCCTGCTACTCTTGTGCCTGTCTCGACCCAAAGTCCTGCGAGGCCTCTAGCCATAAGCCCTTCCAGGCCAAGGCATAAGCAAAAGGACCCTCCAGGCCCGAAACATCAGCAGACGTCACCACTGCACCGGCCCTTGTCCTCTGTGGTGGAGTAGCACCCACACAGTCGCACCGGTATGGATACGGATGCCACAGCGATGCATACCGACAAGTTGGATGACTATGTCCCAGCAGACAGAGAGTTGCTAGGTGCCTACGAGCCCGCCAGGGCAGAGGTGTAGCCAGGGTTGTCAAACAAGTAGGGCATGAAGCTAATGTATTTGGGCCGATGACAGGGATATTAACATTTGTACATGCCCACACAGCGTTGCTGAGTGGACATTTACAGATTGTGGGTGGGCCTTGCCTGCTCAGGCCCTAGCCTGTCTATGCCTCTGCGCCAGGGCCTCTCCACCGGGTGAGGTTGGTTCTTTTCATGCCATGATCTCGAGGGCCTCTGCTCTCTTCAACTTGGTACTGCAGGGGACGAAGAAAGAGGTGTTTCTCTTCCAACACCCAGAGTCCAGAGAGAAGTCTGTCATGTCAATCCCTCTGCTAGATGATGTCTGGGAGGAATGTTTGGGCTTGATGAAGATGCCAAGTACTGCTACCCTGAAGAGACAGGCTGGAGAAGAAGTACAGGGTCCCAGACTCGGCCCCCAGGTGCTTGAGATCCCAGCCTTCTCTGGACTCCATGGTGTCTGCCACCACCAGGAAGCGCTCGACAAATCCATCATCCTCGGCCATGGTGCCACCAGACCAGGAGGGGAAGAAGCTTGATGCAGTGCGGAAGGACATCATTTACACCGCAACCTCCACTGTCAAAGCTGCTAACGCCCTGGCCATCTTATCCTGCTACGACAGGGAGGATTGGTGTAAGATTGGGCCCATTCTGGACTTCCTGCTGGAAGAAGGTCGAGGCCCTTGCCCTGTTCCAGGAAGGAGAGGGTGGCCTTGGATCACGTCATCACTGTGGCTCTTGACATTGCGGATACAGATGTTCAATGGTGTGTCCCTCTGACGCCAAGGCTGGCGAAGGCCACTAAATTCAGGGCTGATGTCCATTCCATGCTCTTTGATGAGGCCAATCTGTTTGGCAAGACTGAACGAATCTCTCTAGACAAATAAGACAGATACGGAGAGGGCACGCTCACTGGGGACATTGCAGCAGAGGAGGTAGTCATTCTTTCATTCCTCAAGGGGGAAGTCTGGCAGGTCCTCTAAGGGTTATAAAACCCCCTATCTTCAACCCTCCCATTCCACGACCAAGGAGGACTACAGAGGCTGCACACAGGCCTACAGCAGCGTCATTGTTGACCATAGGCAAGGATGCAGACACCCAAGCAGGCCTGAACCGGCTGGGCATCAGGGTCCCTACTTCCACACCCAAGTGGGAGGCCGACTAGCAAACTTTGTTGACAAGTGGAAGACAATTACCACAGACAAATGGGTGCTGGATGTTCTTCATCAGATGCAGGGCTTGTAATTCCAACACAGGTGTCCTCGCATTCCTCCGGTGGTGCATCAAGAACTGCACATGACTCATCTGCTGCAGGAGGTTCAAGCCATGTTAAGAAAGGGGGCGATAGAGCTGTTCCCAAGTGCCTCTGTGGCTTCGGAGTGTACTCAAGATACTTTCTGGTACGAAAAAAGTCAGGAGGGTGGAATGCGATCCTAGATTTAAGACGCCTCAACAAGTACTTGAAGTCCCAGACGGTAAGGATGGTCACGTTGCAACACATGCTCGGCCAACTAGAGGAAGAGGACTTCCTGGCGACGTTGGATCTGGAAGACGCTTTCTTTCACGTCCCTATCCACCCAAAACATCAGAGGTTTCTACCTTTTTGTAGTCCAGGGACAGCACTATCAGTTCAAGGCATTACCCTTTCGGTCTGAAACCGGCCCGAGGGTCAATTATTATTATTTATTTATTTGTTTATGGTTTATACAAACCTTTACAAAATAGTTCATCAAGATAGTTCAGAAGAATAAAATTACATTTTGGAATACAATAAAACAACATTTCATACTTTTTTCTTCAAACATAAATCGGACAAACATTTCAAACACATTAGAATAGATAACATAGCAATTCAAGATTACAAAGAACATGTAGTCAGATAGGGCAAGATTAAGAACAAGATTAAGAACAGTCCATATAAACTCAATCTACTTAAGCATTAAAAGATTTCTTAAGATTCTAAAAACCTATTAAAACCAGTATTGTTTATGTGTATTAAATGTTGGCAAGAAGGAGAAAAAATTCATTATGATCCTTTAAGATAAATCACAATTTATTTTTTAAAAATGCCATTATTCTTATTTTTAAAACAGTCGAGGTATTATGTCTGATCTAATACCATAAGGATTTGGTGTCAACCCCATATAAATGTAATACAAATTGTTCAAAATATAAAATCCTTTGTTTTAAAAGAGCTGGACATTGTAGTAATATATGCTTCAGAGTTTCTTCTGTCCCTTCTGACTTACAATATCTACACCACTCCCATTTCGTATTCTGGAGATTCCACCTTTTTAGAATGTAATTTGTTTTCAAAATATCAAAACGAAAACTCATGAAAGAGTTTCTAAAATTACGTGAAGGATATTTCACTAGATAGTTCTCCAGAACGGGGTAAAATTTCCAGAATGAGTGTAGCTAATTAAGAGTTTTAGATTGTTGTACCATATCCAGAGTCATTTGCCAATCGTTACTTTGAAGTATAAGTTTCACTTTTTGGGGTTTACTTATCAACATCTCCAGACTTACTCCTGCATTCAACAATGTGTCTTCAATTACAGTTTTTAAATTCACGCAGTAAGAGTTAGATTGATCTTTTGCTGCAATCGAGTATAGAGATGAGGGGTCATTTATCATACATTTTCTCCACAACATTTTTCTCCATACAATAATCGATTGTAAAGATTGCAGACCGAATTCATATCTAATTGCCTGAATAGGAACACCCTTAGGAATAAAGAACAGCACACCTTTCCACATATCTCTTTCCAATTTTTTTATAAAATCTGAACCTTCAAGCTCATAAAATTCTAAGCCATATGTGAGTTTAGGAATACCAGAAATGGTATAGAAGCGTTTCAAAGGTGTAGCCGTAAATCTTCCATATTTGGCATCAATTTTCGACATCTGTCGCTTTATTATTTCTGCTTTAACTACTAGGTGTCTTTTGATTATTGCCATTGTGCTGTTCGCTATAAAATGATATCCTAAATATTTCAGGACCGTTTGACTTTTTAAACGTTTTCCCTCACAACACCAAGTCAAGAAAGAATGTTTTTTATTTGATTTTCCCATTCTTATAATGATTGTTTTAGCAGCATTGATTTTTAGATGTAGGCCAGCAGTAAATATCACAAAAGCATTAATCAATTTTTGTAAGCCTATTTTTGTGCGATCCAATAATAAAAAATCATCGGCGTATGCTATCCATTCGATTGGGGTTTCGCCTAGTTTAGGTGGCACCAAACCCTTACCCTCCATTGCCTGTGCGGCCTTCGAGACATATAAATTGAATAGAATGGCCGCAAGCTTGCAGCCTTGTCTTAGACCGTTAGAAATAGAAATTTCAGACGAGAGTCACCCAGCTGAATTAAGCCTTACCTTAATCTTTGTATCAGAGTATAAATCGATAATCATCTCTAATAAATGTCTGGGAATCGCAAGATCTGTTAGAATTGACCATAAGGTATGTCTATAGACTAGATCGAATGCTTTAGAGAGGTCCATTGAGGCCACAAAAATCACATAGCCCAAGTACTTGACTGGTTTAGATTGGAGACTTTTTAAAATAAGGCCACCACAGTCAGTCCCTACGTTCTTTCTGAAACCTATTTGTTTAACATCTATTATGTTGTTATTGGTAACCCAAAGATCCAGTTCTTCCAGAATAATGGACTTCAAGATTTTGTATTCAGGATCAGAGATCGCGATTGGTCTATAACTTTCAGGTGCGGATCTGGGCCCATGTTTAAAAATTGGAATTAGAATTGCCAGTCTCCACGAATTTGGTATAAGGTTAGTTGCAAGTATATTTTTAAACAACACATGTAAAATGTCCCCCCATAGCTGCGGATTTGTTTTTAAGATTTGGTTAGATAAGTTATTGGGACCTGGAGCCGCAGATTTTTTAGATTGAATAATAATATTAGTAATGTAATTAGGAGAAATATCCAATATCCATCTGGCTTTTTTTATACGGTGATGTCTGACATTATCAGTGTCATCGCCGTACATTTTTACAAAGTGCGTTTTCCAACTAGGTTCACTGATCAAAGTCAACAATATGGCCCTCATTACAACTCAGGCGTTAAGGGTTTAACGGCGCCGTTAACCCTTAACGCCTGATTACAAGTGTCCCTTTGCGGGTTGGTGTTTAACGCCTGCTTTTAGCAGGCGTTAAAAATCCAACCCGCAAAGGGACTTTAATCATCTGCCAGAAAATAGAGGTATCTTTACCTTTAATTATTGCAAGCATATTTTCCCCATCAATTTGGACTCTAGCTACTCTATTAGCAATTAGCCAATTCTTGTATTGCTGTTTAATACTTCTTAGTTTCCTCTTTCTTTCAACTCCCATTTTTGTTTTTTTAGGATACCTCGAATGTCTCTTCTTAACTGTTTTTTACGTTTTAAAATATTGATGTTAAAAGAATGTATATGTTTAGGGGAATTCTTCATCAGTTTCTTCTCACCACATGCAGAAATTGTCACTTCACTAATGTAGTTAGAGAAGGAAGCAGGTGCAAAGTGATATTGACATTCTTCATAAGTCATATTCTTTTGATTTTTTAGTAGGAGTGATGTAAATCTCTTGGTATTGGAGTACGAACAACGTATACGAGTTCCGTTAGGGTTAGCAATCAAACCTGGATTGTAAGACACATCATCTTCATTTTCATTAGTATGCGTTATGTAGGTCGACAGGAGATTATGATCGCTGGAAGTCATTTCCTCTACCTTTAAATTAGATACATATGTGTCCAAACCATCAGAGACAAAAACATAATATAATATTGAACTGCAGCCTCTCGCGTGCCAAGTATGGGCATGGTTTGGTAATCTCACTAGTCCCATAATTTCTGCAAAATTCATCCAGATAGCCCCTCTCAATTTAGCATTGTCATTCAAAATTTTGGATTGCTTACTAGTCGCATTTAGACTACACATTAGCGAGTCAATTTCCATATTATCTATGTTACAGTCAGCATTTAAGTCACCAGCCCTCATAACCAGCCCATTGACTTTCACATCACGCCAGGCATCAAGTTTTATTGTTACTTCATCTAGTTCCTTAATTAACTGTGACACATTATATTTCAACGGATTCCAATATAATAATACATATATCAATCTGGGTACTTCCCACTTTAATTGTGCATGTAACTGCAAGAAAAAATTTCAAATTTGACCATTTCTCAACATTTCTGGGTTCAAGCGTATGTTTACAAGCAATTAACAAGCCTCCCATGGGCCTCCCTTTGGGACCTTTATTTGCAGTTGTTTGCCAGATGTCATGATCTTCCCAGAAAAAATCTGTTGTGGCCCATGTCTCTTGCAAAAGAATCAGCTCAAAGGATGATAAAAGGTCTGTAACCACAATGTTGTTTAGTAAGTGGGCATGGCCTCTAGAGTTCCAAGAAGCAATCGAGGTTCTACTAGAGGTGCTAAAGAGGTTTGGTCAGCGCTTGCAGTGAAGAGATGGCATCCTTCAGTGCCAATGTGAGGCCTCTCCACTCTTGTTTTTCTGTTCCAAAACCTTCTGTGTTATTTACATGTGTTTTGGAATATATATTGCTGGTATTACTCCCTGCATACTTTGATACCATGGGCATTTCTTGTTTGAGTTCGATCTGTGAGTATGGGTAGATATCAAAGCCTTTACATTGCAGGGTCTCAGCTTCTTTCAACAATGTATCTCTGACTAGTGGAGAACGGTTCAGTGAAATTTGTTTGCCTTCAGGAAACGGTGTAGTCATTATTAAGCTAGGTATCTCACATAAGGCTGGATTTTTTAACTCTTGTCCGTTTTTTACCCAGTCAACGTTTTCCTCTAACTTTTGTGTTCGCCTTCCTACCTCACCATATATTTTGTTTCCAAAGGAAAGGTGTTTATTATTATTAAGTTGGTCATCTAATATTTTTTTTACAATCATTGCAATTTCGTCTTGTTTAGCCACGCATTCATTCTCCACACCTTTACTGTTCCCATGCATGCCCTGTTCCGCTTTGTCGGACAAGGTATTGACACCATGTTCAGCATTAGCAGTCCTATCACCAGACAGGCCTTCAGTCGTCTCCTCCTCACCCATTAGTTCGTCAGAAGAGGGCGAGCAATCTTTGCTACCCAGTTCAACAGACAGATGACAGCTATCAGAATTTTTATTATTTTCTTTCCATACGGATTGCACAGTGTCATCCCTGTTGTTGTTAACGGCTGGCTGGAGTTGTTTTAATTGCAAGGTGGCGGTATAATCGCTTGGAGGTTTTACCGAGCTCGATTTGGGGATAGGGTTGTTTACATTCTGTTGCTTGGGCATTTTTTCGACAATTTTTCTTTTATTTTCATTACATATGCCTGCAGCGTTTGCTTTAAAAATTTCAAATATATCAACTAGGCCGGTTTTTAATGAAGATAGTTGTGAGGCAATATCCACTATTTCTAGTTTATTTTTCATAGAATCCGAAAAAGATTTTTCTGCTTCGCTGTAACCATCTTGGATTGCCAATTTTACAGGATCTATGACAATCTCGGCTCTTACCTCTTCGTTTGGTTTACAATTACCCATCTCAATACTTCTCTCATTGGTACCAACCAAGTCTTGACATTCTTCATCTATTATGTTTTTAAAGTTCACATCTCTTAGGTATTTCCACAATGTTTTGTTTTGATTTTTCTTTTGATTTTGATTTTTCAGTTGCATTTGTTGTTTTTTTCTCTCTTTTTTTTAGATATTTTTACCTTGGGCAGTAGATTTGGGGGAGGTGTGGGAGATACGTTTATTGACTTATTGTCCAGAGTAGTTTTCGCATCTGAATCTGGTGTAGCTACATTGCCTTCGATCTTCGAATCTTCTATGGTAATTGGCTCTACAAAATGGTGCCTTTCCTGAGTCGACTATGTTATCTATTTCAATAGTTTCGACTCTGGACTTGTTGTTACCATGATTATTTAGAGCTGATAATATTTTGCTGGTGTTCTTATGGAGTAGAGCGTCAAGATTCAGAGGTAACTGGAGTATAGAGGTATTTATTTGGGTCATTATTTCGGTATGTTTTCTTAATTCACTCAACATTAATCTATTGAAAATTCCCATCAGTGTACACAAGTCAGTATTTTTAGAATTATCCGTAGCGATCCCCTCAGCAATCGGATCATCCCCTTTATCTGAACAATCAATATTTTCTTCAATTTGAAATATATCTACATTCGCAGTTAAAAATATTCGGGGTGTCGTCCAGTGAGTGATTTGCTAGGTCAGATTCTGTATGAGTTGTGGATAATTCACCCCAGAAGGCTTTCAAGCTGTCCTTCTGTGGGTGAATCACCACATCTTCAGCATAGTGAGACTGTGAAGTATCAACAGTTTGCAAGACATTATTTTCAGTGTCCTTATTTAACTTGAGCTGATTTGAGCATGCCTGTGCGCATAGCAGTAACTCATCCTCATCCTCACATGGAGGAGGTAGAGGGAGAGCAGCTGCACGCGCAAGGCTAGCCCGCCGGGTTGACACTGCAGTAAAGAATTCGGCTCGCGGATCTTTCAGCATATTGACAGGCTTCATTTTATTTACATTTCATCTTGCTGTAGAAAGCTGTCTAGTTGGGGTTTTTACCGATTTAAATTACATAGATTGTCAAAGACGCCCAGATATGGTTCTTACCTCCCTGTACTGTAGGTTATTTGAGTACCAAAGCACTACCAGTGCAGGTCTATCAGGAACCACACAAAATATAGGTCGCCTGTATCGCGCACCGTGCACTGTTCACAGTTAACAGTAAACAGTGCTTGCTGGTGCTTTCTCGGTGCGCGCGCTGCACTATGGGTAGTTATTGGGAGAAGGCGGGGGCGCCAAGGGGCGGAGCCAGTGACGCTTACTTCAGGCAACTCGTGTTGCAGTTAAAGACGTCCTGCTCGAATTCCAGATCGCAGGCTTACGGCTTGCAGCAGCATACGTGAGAGATTCCAACAGCTTCAATCAGCTTCTCAGCATCTGTGCACAGTAAACAGTGCTTGAAGTCCTCCATGGAGCCATCACAGAACGCTCTGTTCCTGGGTGCCTGTCTCAAAACGGTTGCATGCCTGGCTACCCTCTCGGAGGAGAGGGTGACGGCCATCCTGGGCAGGTGCAGCATCTGTAGTTGGCGAAATCCGCTTCGGTACAAGCCATCAAGTCGCTGCTGGGCATGATGTCCTCCTGCATCCACCTTGTCCCTTTTTGCAGGCTGCAAAGGACACCTCTTCAGGAGTTTCCGGAAGCACAGTGACTGCAGGTCTCAGGCTCTTGGACGGACAATATCACCCTCACCCAGTAATTCTGGCAAGATGTACGATGGTGGAGAGTGCGCTCATATCTCCAGCAAGGAGCCCCTTTCCAGATCCCATCGTACCAGGCGACAGTTACCACAGATGCCTCCCTGCAGGGCTTGGGGGCCCATATCGGACAGTTGCATGGCAGAGGCCTCTGGCTCCTGGAGGAAAAGGACCTGAACATCAATGTCCTGGTACTCTGGGCAGTCTTATGGGCCCTCAAATTATTCCAGCTGTTGCTGTGAGGGAAGGTGGTGAGAATCTTCATGGACAACACTACCACCGTGTTCTACATCCAGAAGCAGGGCGGGACGTACACCCCGACACTTTCGCTAGAAGCCCAGAACCTCTGGCACTGGGCCATTCTTCAGGACACGTTCCTGATCCCATTTCACCTGGCAGGCACCAAGAACACCCTTGCAGACTTGCTCAGCAGTGAGCTGCGTTCCTGCCACGAATGGGAACTTCGCCAGGATCAAGCATCTCTTCTCTTCCAGGAGTGGGGCTGACCCCAGATTGACCTCTTCTCGACGGCGACCAACTCAAAGTGCCAGATGTTCGCCAGCAGGTTCCCTCAACCGAGGAGCATGGGGGATGCCTTCCCGTTCCTGTGGGGGGGGCTCTTCCTGTACTCCTTCCCTCCGTTCCACCTACTGCTATGTGTGATCAACACACTCGGACAGTGTCACTGCAGGATGATACTCATCACTCCGGCCTGGCTTCGACAGATCTGGTACCCCGACCTGCTCCGTCTGTCAGTGACTCCGTCCATCCGGCTGCCTCCACTTCCCGATCTTCTCACCAGAGAAGAGGGGGTGATACTGCACAACAACCCAGCGTCACTGATCCTAACGGCCTGGCTCCTGCAGCCCTAGAGTTTGGGCACTATTCCCTGCTGCTGGAATGTAAGAATATCCTACCCAAGGCCACTGCTTCCTCTACGTTGTCGTGCTACGGCCAAAAGTGGAAACGTTTCACAGTGTGGTGCAGGACTCAGAAGAATATGCTGCTGCGAGTCACAGCTCTGCAGCTCCTTACATATCTGCTTTCCCTGGCAAAGGCAGACCTGGCTCACGCCTTGATCAAGGGGCATCTGGCCGCCATATCCTGTTACACCAAGACGCCTGGTAAGCCATCTCTGTGGTCACACAGGCTCCTCAAGGAGTTCCTGAAAGGCCTCTTCAGGACTTTTCCATCAGTGAAGGCTCCAGTTCTGGCTTGGGAGCTCAACGTCGTGTTGACTAAACTTATGGTGGCTCCTTTTGAACCAATTCATCAGGCCTCTTTGAAAGTTTTCTCGTGGAAGACAGCTTTTTTGGTGGGTGGCCATCACCTCAGCCAGGTGGGTCGAGGACATCCAGGCCTTTTCTTAAAAACAGCCATGCTAGTATTTCCATGCTACGAGGGTGGTGCTGCAGAACCACCCCACCTTTATGCCGAAGGTACCTTTATAATTCCTCCTCAACAAGCATTTGGGTCTACCAGTCTTCTTCACAAACCCTTTCTTTGTCGATGGAAATCATGTTGCATTTGCTGGATGTTATTCGTGCCTTCAAGTTTTATTTGGCACGCAATAAAGCTTTTCGGAAGACATCTAATTTTTGCGAATTTTGGACATGTGAATCACGGGAAGGCCCTGTCTAAGGCTTCCATATCCAGGTGGCTGTCTGGTTGCATCCTGCACCATCATCGTCTGACCAACAGACTTCTTCCATGCTGGCCGAAAGCCCATTCCACTAGAGCCATCGCAGCGTTCCCCTGCTCGACATCTGCAGGGCTACTGTGTGGAGGTTCACACACGCCTTCATGAGATTATACTGCGTCGACAGGGATTCTAGGGAGGAATCCCGGGATGGCCAAATGGTGCTACACAACTTGTTTGTTTGAGGTAAGTCTGTTCCAGTCTGTTGCGTATATGTACTGCTGCGTAAATCGTATTCATGAGCATGTGAATCCATTCCAGACCCCATGCTGGAGAAGGAGCAAGTTACTTACCTGTAACTCCTGTTCTTCAGCAAGGGCCTGGCATGGATTCACATGCAAACCCTCCCTCCTTCCCCTCTGTGGCTCTTCTTGGTTCATACTGCCACTTTACGTGCTTCATCATATCTGAAGCTGGCCACCAGGGGTGGAGCTTAGGGAGGCGACTGTCATTGGATGGGGCAATATGACCCAAAGGGCAGTGGTTGGTTATTGAGGAGATGAGCAGTTTTCAGGCTAAAGCGAAACTGCTTTCGTTTTTTACAAAGGATTCCCAGCCTGACGATGGAAAATGTTCATGAGCATGTGAATCCATGCCATACCCATGTCGGAGAAAAGGAGTTACAGGTAAGTAACTTGTTCCTTCTTCATCTATTGTCACGCTGTGACTACCGGCAGCGGGTACCCAGTGTCGGCAATGATTGTCTCTTTCATCATTGGATCTTCTCTCCATGACTCCAGCAGGCCAAGGCGTGGGCCTACATCTTCACTTCGACCATGTCCGGTGTGGCGAAGAAAAGTCTCCAGGGCCTGTGAGGCCTGTGGCCAGAAGACCATTTTTGTTGAGGATCGGTACCTCGAGTGCTTTTATTGTCTTCACCCAGATCACAATGGCGATGGATGCGACATCTGCCGTCAAAGACCAAGAAGGATCACCACCGGAGGAGGGTGGCGTGGGTGGCAGCTATGCGGTAGAGAAGCAACCTCCATGAGCTCCTGTCTGTTCCATTAGATGATACTGGGTAATATCAATCTAGAACGTCTCTTTCAGCAGGTCTGGGTATCGGATCACCGGTTGTTCATCCTCGCCACATCGATGACTGACAGCAGCTTTGGTCCACAGAGATATGATAATGGCTGCCGATGTGCCGAGATCGGGCCCAAGATGGCAGACGTTGCCTTCAGAGACGCTGCTTGAGGACTCTTTGCGACGCAGAGCGCTGCCCACGGGGAAGCACATTGGGCCCGGGCAGGAGTGAGCGATACGGACCGGTCTCCTCCCTGCCTGCCTGCTGGTGATCCTGTGGCCGAGCTCTGATTGTGGGGGTAGAAACCTGAAGCCGCAAATGGAGACAAGGGAGTGAGTTGAACGCTGTTTCACGCTCCGGATTGCAGGTGCATTATCCCGCATATTACCCTTTGACTCCTCGCACACGCTGGCATGGATACTTTACATACTGCAATACCACTGGGCATGGTGGCAGTCCACAAGATGGCAAACATGGGAAGGGCTATGAAAAGTACCTTCTCTGAAGAAAGGAGGCTGCATGCTGACGCCTCAAACCTAGGGAGGTTTTTTCCATTCTGTGCACTCCCTTAACATAGCAAGGGATCCACCGGCATACTCTGCTTGCCCTTGCTGGTAGACAGGTGGTGAATCAGTCCAGATATGTAGGGGGCACCTTAATCTCCTAAATCTCTTGACGGTGCACTCTCATCACACTGGACTGCAGGGTATTCAACTCACAGCGAGGAGGTGATAAGCAGCCGATGGAGGAGCCTGGTCGGAGCACACCTTTGAGAAGTGCCATACTTGTGGGCCTGCTGAGAATTGCTGGATATAGGGGCCTGAACACTGCTTTGAATCATATTGTATAAGGGGTACAAAATACTTTCCAGCTGCCCTGTCGCCACATGTTGGCTCTACGAACACTTGGTAACTAATTTGGGGGCGGTCTGTGCCCTACTCAGATGCCATCTGCTTGTTTACTGGATGGGATAGGGATCTCGAGCAGCGCTACCATTAGCTACAGCACAGCTGCTCTGCCTGTAACATAGGATCACCTACAGAACCTTTCAGCACATACCTACACAGTGCATATTCTCCCACTTATCCTGCACTTCCGCTCCTGGCTTTGTGAAACCTACAGTCCTGTTGCAGGTTATCGCCCTGCCGCGTATCACTCTTACCCCCAAGGTGTACATTGGGGTGCACAGTCCCCATCTTAGCGTTCAGAAATTGGTCGGGATAGGGAAGCCCGGGCCAGAAACACGAATTTGCCATGCTCTGCCAGAGGGACTGGACACAAGATTGTTTCCCTGTGCAGCGACACGAATGGGGACATGCTGGACATATGCCTGACAGGCAGAATAAGGGTAAATCCAGACAAACCAAGATGGAGGCGGTTGCATGCAAGGAGTGGGGTGGCGGTGAAACCCCAGACAGATAGCTGCGCCACGCAGCCAGAGGCCAAGGCGGAAGGGAACCTGATCCTGAAGGCCATTGCAACACTGCAAACAACCCTGGAGAGGGGAATTGATGAGGTCAGGATAGATGTGGGGCTGCTGAGGAAGGATGTTCGCACCCTGGCGGACAGGGTTTGGACGGTGGAGACGCAGGCTAATGAAAACAGGCACAATATAGCTGGGGCCCAGTCGGAGGTGCAGGAGCTTAAGCTCAAGGTGGCTGTGCTGTAAAGCAGGGCAGAAGACACTGAAGGACGAGCTCAGTGGAATAATATAAGGATACTGGGCCTGCCAGAGGGGACGGAGGGCAGGGATCCTACAACCTACATAGAAAACATGTTGCTGCAGGAGATTGGACCAGGGACCCTGTTGGAGGGGTTCACAGTGGAGAGAGTCCATAGGTCCCTAGCCAGGAGACACCCGCCGGGTGGCACCTCCGAGACCATTGATTGTGAAGCTCCTGAGCTATAGGGACAGAGAAACAATACTGGCTTTCTCCAGACAGGGAGCGATCATTGAAAGAGGGTCTGCCAAGAGCACTGTGTACCCTGACTACACCCTGAAAGTACAGAGGCAAAGGGCAGCTTTTGGCCTAACAAAGGCAAGACTGCGGGCGGCAGGCAGGCCTGAAGTACATGTTGATTTACTCCAGCAAATTAAAGGTACTGCATAATAGCACCTCCCATTTCTTCAACAGCACAGAGCAGGTGCAAGCATAGATGGACACGATTGGAGCGGCCCCCCTGAAGAGAGAGCAAGCCGCAGACCAGCAATGACCCTTACCAGGTCGGAAGGGCCCAGAGCAGAGCAGGAGACTATTTTACAGTTGGCAGGAGACAGAGAAGGCGTGCCACACCAGAGGAAAAGGGCAGCTGCACGCTGCCTCTGATGTCGCTATTGGGCGGCCCATGGACAGGAGCGTGACCCTAGTTAGTGACTGTTGTTCTGATTTAGGGGTGCCCGGCAGTGGGTACCCTGCCGCTGCATGTGAGACCGGTGGGTGGGGAGGGAGACACTGGTTAAGTCTGAGAAACAGTTGAGCCTGAATTGCCTAGTAGCCGTTTGGTATTTGTTGGGGATTTTGGGGAAGTTATTCATTGGTTTGAACTGCATGCCGATCTGCCCTGCACCCTGCGAATTAGCATCGGTGCGCTGCGCTCCTTTGTGTTGGGGAGCGTTGTTGGGCCAGGACCAGGTGAGGGGGAGGAAGGAGGAAGTGCGGTACCCGCAGGGCTGGGCGGGAAGGACCTGTGGGCTCCGATTTAAAGTGGGTATACGAGATGGGCAGCTGACCAGATGGGGCGAGTGGGACGTCCGGGTGGGAGAGAGGCCACACAACTGAGATGAGTGACATTAGGGTCATCTCCTGGAAAGTGAGGGGGCTCAATAGCTATATCAAGCAGGACAGAGTGCATACAGCAATGTAGCCCTTCTGCAAGAAACTCCTCTCTTAGCGGCCAAACCAGCCACGATTGCCAGAAAGTGATGGGGACTGTTATACGTGTCAATGTACTCGGCGTACACCCGTGGTACCTTGGTGTGGGTGGCTCCCTTGGTCCCCTTTAGATCTTTGGAATGTAAGTGTGACAGAGAAGGCAGGCTAACTATAGTTCACAGGTATCTGGAACAAAGGGAGGCTTGTATCATATATTTGTATGCCCCAATTCAGAAGGCTGCCAGTTATTTTATATCCTTGGGTCCTAGATTAGCGCCCTATATAGAGGTGCTCTGGGGGGAGGGGGAGATTTTAATTGTGCCCTAGAACTGGTGTTTGACAGGTCAGATGGCGGGCATAGGAAACAGACTCCACCGGTCAAGGCGCTGAGGACATTATTTCGGGAGTTGGAGATGGGAGATATTTGGAGGCAGTTGCCCGAACTGGACCGCTCGGGATGCAAAAAAGGGGGCAGGGCCTGCCGCCACCAACGCACGGGGCCCAGTAAACCTACTGCCCGACCCCGCCGAGGGATGTATCGCTGACATCCTTTAGAACATGCACACCCTGGCATCAGAGATTCAGAAACGGATGCCAACAACACTGGCGCCCCTGGCCCCATTGGCCCCGGACCGACCTCTGGCAAAAAAGAGGAAGCAGCACTCTACACCGCCGGATCAACCTCTGCATGTGCTCAAGGGGACGGACACGACGACTACGGACACGGACGACGACATGGCAACATCAGGCAGTTTGCCGCAGCCAAGGGCTTCTCCCCCAGACGAGGTGGGGTCGTTCCATGCCATGGTTGCCAGAGCGTCAGAACTCTTCCAATTGACAACAGAGGAGACCAGGAAGGAAGATTTCCTATATCAACGACGCAAGGCCAAGAGGAAGACCATCTTGGTTGTGCCTTTCCTGGATGACGTTTGGGAGGAAGGCCTGGCTTTGATGAAAAACCCAGCAACGGCCAAGAGGGTCAGCTGGAAAACATATACTGGGTGCCGGAGTCCGCACCCACGTGCCTACGTTCACAGCCTTCCCCGGAATCAGTGGTCCCTCGTCTTCATCCTCCGTCCCTCCGGATAACGAGGGGAAAAAGTTAGATGCCATGGGAAGAAAAGTAACCTACTCGTCGGTGTCAACAGTTAAGGCGGCCAACGCCCTTGAAATCCTGGCCAGATACGACAGGGAACCGTGGTATAAAATGGCCCCACTGCTGGAGTTCCTATCCAACGACAAGCGGGTCGAGGCACTTTCCATCCCCCAGGAGGGGGAGGTGGCATCAGACTATGCCATCACGGTGGTCCTGGAGTCGTGGACACAGGGTTCCGGCAGATGGGGAACAGTGTCTACCTCTGTCATCGTGGCTGGCTGAAAGCCAACAACTTCCGTCAGGAGGTCCAGACGAGGGTACTGGACATGTCCTTCGATGGGGACAACCTCTTTGGGAAGGCCGTCGACAAGTCGTTGCAGGCCATTGATATGATATGGCATTTATAACATGCCTATACACAACTGTTTCATTAAGACTGACACCGTGACGGATCGTGTCTTGGGCACTCTTCAGCACCACCTGTCCTTTCGTGCTTCCAGTTGGAAGTCTGGCAGATCGTCAGAGGGTTTCGGCGGAGGGTCCTCTTCGTACTGCCAACCCTCATAGTCCACAACCCAGGAGGCCTACAGAGGCTGTTCCAAGGCTTTCGGTGGAGGTGGCCGTCGCTCCGAATGCGGTACGCAGGCCCCGAAGCAAGGTTGACCCTGCCAGGACATCCGGCCCCCACCCATGCACCCCGGTGGGAGGCCGGCTGGCGGGCTTCATCAGCGAGTGGAAGAAGATCTCCACCGACCGATGGGTGCTGGATGCTCTCGCCTACATACACACTATAGAGTTTCAGCAGAAGTGTTCCCGGGTACCGCCGGTGGCCCAGAGGGAGCAGCACATCCCTCAGCTCCTGCAGGAAGTATGGGCCATGTTAAGAAAAGGGGCGATAGAGCTGGTTCCAAAGCGACTCTGGTGCTCCATAGTCTACTCCAGATTCTTCTTGGTAAAGAAGAACACCAGGGGCTGGAGACCAATTCTAGACCTGCGGCATCTCAACAAATTCCTCAAGTCCCAAAAATTCACGATGGTCATGTTGCAGCACGTGCTCGGCCAACTGGAGGAAGGAGACTTCTTGATGTCACTGGATCTAGAAGACGCATATTTCCACGTCCCCATTCACGAAAAGCATCGGAAGTTCCTGCACTTCTTAGTGCAGGGAAGGCCCTACCAATTGAAAGCCCTCTCCCTCAGACTGAAGCCAGCACTCAGGGTGTTTATGAAGTGCCTGGCACCACTTCCCCATTCACGAAAAGCATTGGAAGTTCCTGCGCTTCTTAGTACAGGGAAGGCCCTACCAATTGAAAGCCCTCTCCCTCAGACTGAAGCCAGCACTCAGGGTGTTTATGAAGTGCCTGGCACCAGTGGCGGCCCATCTTCGTCTACGGGGGATACATGTGTACCCGTACCTCAACGACTGGCTCATCCGGGCCAAGTCAAGGGAAGTAGCCGTCGAACACACAGAGAGGACCGTCCGGCTGCTGACGGATCTGGGGTTCTCAATCAACTATCCAAAGTCCTGCTTGATACCATCGCAGACCACGTTGTTCCTGGGGGCCAGGCTCAACACAGTCTCCTGCCTGGCAGCTCCCTCGGAGGAGAGGATAGCGGCCCTGCTCGGCAAGGTACAACTGCTGTTGGCACTGAAGACTGCTACGGTGCAGACCATCAAGTCGCTGCTCGGCATGATGTCGTTGTGCATCTACCTGATCCAACTCTGCAGGTTGCGGATGCGACCCCTGCAGGAGTTCTGAACGCTCGCCGGATCCAGGTGTATGGAAGCTTCGCAGACAGGATTACCCTCAACAAGGAATTCCATTGAGTGATAAGGTGGTGGGGCGTACGCTCCAACATCGACGGGGGCACAGGATTTCAGAGCTCCCCGTACCAGGAGATGGTCACCACGGACGCTTCCCTGGAGGGTCGGGAGCCCACAACGGGCGTCTCCAGGGCAGAGGCCTGTGGCTGCCAGAGGAGAGAGATCTCCACATCAATGTCCTAGAGCTGCGGTCAGTGTTCTGTGCCCTCAAGTCATTCCATCCGTCCCTCAAGGGCAAAGTGGTGAGGGTCTTCATGGACAATACCACCACAATGTTCTACATCAGGAAGTAGGGGGGGCACCAGATCCCCAGCACTCTCCAGAGAGGCGGAGGACTTGTGGCACTGGGCTGTCACCCAAGAGATGTTCCTCATCCCTTTCACCTGGCAGGAGTCAAGAACACAATTGCTGACTACCTCAGAAGGGAGCTGCGCTCCTGCCACGATTGGGAACTTTGACAGGGTGAAGTGGACCGCTACTTCCTCAAGTGGGGAAGACCCCAGATCAATCTGTTAGGGATGGCAAAGAATTCCAAATGCCACAAATTCCCGGCAGGTTCCACCAGCCGAGAAGCTTGGGGGACATGTTTTCCTTCCTGTGGGAAGGCCTGTTCCTGTATACGTTCCCTCTGTTGCCCCTCCTGCTGCGAGCCATCCATCAACTCAAACGGTGCCGATGCAAGATGATCCTCGTCGCCCCGGCATGGCCAAAGCATATTTGGTACCCGGATCTTCTCAGCCTGTCAACGTTGCCCCGGTCAAGCTGCCAGTGGTCACAGATCTGCTCACCAGAGAAGGAGGCGCAATCATGCATCACGACCCAGGGTCGCTGACCCTGAGAACCTGGCTCCTGCATCTTTAGAGTTCAGAGGGTATGAGTTGCTGACAGACTGCAGGGAGGTCCTTGCCAGGGCAGAGCATCATCGACTTTAAAGTGCTACGGGCACAAGTGGAAACGTTTCGCGACGTGGTGCTGATGCAGAAGATCAATCCTCTGAGGGTCAGGGCTCCACAGATTCTTCTATCAAGGTGCATCTGGCGGCTATCTCCCGCTACACCAGGTCTCCAGGATGGTCTTCTTTGGTCCCACCATTTCATCAAGGAGTTCCTCAAAAGACTGTCTTTGTTTGTTGTCGCCGGTGAAGACACCTGCCCGGGCGTGGAAACTCAATGTGGTACTGACTAGGCTCATGGGAGCCTCATCCTAGCGTAATCATCAGTCCCCTCTCAGGTTCCTCACATGGATAACGTCTTTCCTCATGGCCATCACCTCTGCCAGGATCCATGCCCTATCCTCACAACACAAGGGTGGTTCTGCGGACACACCCCTCCTTAGTGTCAAAGGTTCTGTCGGAATTCCACCTCAAGGAGCCTTTGGTGTTGCCTATGTTCTTTCCGAAACCTTCGGCGACGACTGAAATGACTTTGCACTCGCTGGATGTGGCTCGTACTCTGAAGTTCTATGTGGCACGCACAAAGAGTTTCCGGAAGACGTCAAACAAAAATGAATCAGATCCCTGGTGTGAGAGCTGCTCTGGGGATCCGGAAAAGAAAAAGAAAAAAGACTAAAGAACCCTCGCTCATGGTCGTGCAAGGGTCCCTTTACTCTACAAAGAAAACCATTTTCTGCCGGCGTGAGCGGAGCTCTGGACAATGGTTGGAAACCCTCCAAGGGTTTGCAAGCGCTCTGTTCTGTGGCGCTTCACCACTGCAGCTTTTGCCTTCAGGGTGGCACTCCCCTGACAAGCAATGGAGTGCTGTGATCATTGCAATCCCCCAGGTGGCCCAAATACCATTGCTGGCCCCGGACACATATTAAATTAACGGTTTTCCCCACAGCAGGGAACCCCCAAGGTTTCCAGCCCTTCTGGGCTGGGTATAATAAAAAGGGGCCACCCCCCTTGTCAGGTGGCCCATCAGGACTCTCTGGGCACACCTGGTAGGCGTAGCCCAGTTCGAGTCGAGTGTGGCTCCCCATGTTGCATTGGATTGCTAGTCTGCACCTCGCCTACGCAGCCCAGCCCAAGTAAAGACGTTGGAGCCCACACATTGCTGCTGTTGCAGTTGTCTGCAGTGTGCCTGCCAGGACCATCTCGAGAGAGCGCGCCAGGACCAGAGAACATTAAGGGAGCAGTAGCAAAGACCTTGAGACAGCCCTGGACAGGTTGTCTCGGACGTAAGCTTGTTTTATATATAGTTGTTTGTACAGTGCACTGTATGGACTTTATATACTTTTAAATCTCTTTAATATTTTAATATTTTAAAGGACTTGTTTTATATTTTTGTTTGGATATGCAGCTGCTTGGGATCAGTTTAATTTGTATATAGAGTCTTGTTATTTCCCCTTTTTGTTATACAAACTCTCAAAACCCTGCTGGCGTACCAAAAGCGAAAGTCGGCATGTAACGACTAAAAGAACCATACACCAGCATACCTATATCCGCTTTTGCTTTTGTGTGGCAGTTACTTTAATCTTGTGTGTTTCTCCTTGGAGGTATATGGGGAACCTGCCCTAACCTTCTGACTTTTTCTTCCTTCATAGATGTATTTTCTGTGCCCACCTACACCTGTCGCCCAATAAGGTGCGTAATACAATCACCCCACTACACCCTGATTGGATAACCCTTAACTGTTTTAATGGCCCAGATTCTAGCCATTGGTGGGCCGGGGCAGCCCCAAGCTTGAATATGGAATATGAGAAGTCCTACAGCCATTTCTCAGATCAACCACTGGAGCCGGGAATCATAAAAGGAGAAGCCTGCCTTGATGACCCTCAGACTGAGGATGACCTGCATTGCGAAAGTCAAGTTCCAGTGAAGCCCTTCCTCTCTTCCTATGATCCTTTAAGACCCTCATTGGTGCTTCGACCCTTGGACTGGTGAGACCAACCAGTCCGTACAGCTACTTAAGTAGCCTGCTAACAAAATCCTGTTAGAAGTACCATGGGAACATCCTCTGGGCAGTCCAGCCTCTGCAAAGGAATTCCGCTGCATTGGTCGCCTTGCTGGCCCAATGCTCGGGACTCTGCTGGTCGACAACTCATGGCTCAAGACGACCTCTCCTCCTGCTTCTGCTCTCCCAATCAAAGAGGATATTCCTCGAGCTAGGCCTTCCTCGCTGCCACAAACCTTGTCTGCCGCCATAGGCGTTGCTAGGGGGGGGCGTAAGGGGCTATAGCCCCGGCTCTTTTGGTTGTAGCCCTGGATAGAAGCTCAGGGGCTACAACCAAAACGCTAGCTAGCCCCGAGTACTGACAGCCCAGACATTAGCGTAGCCCCAGATCTTTTTCAGACCTAGCAACACCCCTGTCTGCCGCCAACTGATCAGGGTCAACATTGCTACTGTCCATGTCTGCCATGTCATGGGGGTCTCCTCTCATTATGGAACCTGCTTTGGCTGCTGTCCTGAAGCACCATGGGCCATTCTAACTGTATATATTCAGATCCATTAATCGGGAGTGCGGTATCGCTGTCTAGTCTGAACTAATCTCGACACTGATTTAGGCCACTCATCTGCATTCCCTGCACCTTGCAACTGTACCAATGTCAGAGGTGAGTCCCCCCTGTGATGACGAGTATCCCAGCAGTGGTCACTCAGTATATTAGAGTCCAGAGGGCAAGCCTGCATCCCTATTTTTGCACCGCCCTCCTCCCTGGGGATTGTATGGGAATAAAGTCCACTCTCTAACTATACCCACGACTGGTCGTGATCAGTGGAGTTATGGTAAGGGATGAGAGAACCCCTAGTGTGGTGAGATTGGGAGAGTACTCCTTAATCCTTTTACTTATCTTTTAAACTCTCAAAGGGATTTTAACCGGAACTGTACTCAACCTGTTTGCTTTGCTAAAGCTTGTTCTGGAGGACTTTCAAGGCTTCCTGCTCCCTATTCGGGTACTTATTTTTAACTTTGCCTCTGTGGTGGCACTTGGCCTATATCAAGGTAAAGTGCAATTCTGAGTTTATTTCGGGCAAAATGTCCTTAAAAAGAACAATGTAATGAACAATTAAAAAAATATTCACAATAATAAATAATTCACTAGGTCTAATTATCTGGTAGGGACGGACTGCAGAAGTTATGGGGGCCTTATAGATAAAAGCCAGTATAAACGGTTTAGGTATAAAATGCATTGTTTCTCACTTTACTGCTCCCAGTTTCTTTTGTATCATTAATTTGTACTGCTTTTATTCTTTAAGTGTATAACGTTGTGAATACCAACTGTGCACATCGATGTGTATATGGGTGTGTTTTAGTGATAACTGCTTAACATTTACTTTACATGCTTTTATTTATATTGTTTTATTGGACATGTGTAAGCCGCATATACCACAAGTGGTGTTTCAAGGCGCCACAGGACAAATAAAGAGGGGTACATGGGGGACAAGGGAGAAAGATAACAATAACGGTCCTCCAAGTCCTTGTTACATTTGGATTGTGCAAGTGCAGTAGCAAGAGGTCCTGAGTTGCCCTTATGTGTGGTTAACTGTTTGGCTAGAACTAAGTGTCTAGCACCTGTTCATTAACTAGGGTTGCCTCTCAGAAACACCCCCTCCCCCGCTCCCAAGGGCTGGTTCAGAAAATCCACCTTAGAACTTATAAAAACTCCCTCCCCTACATTAGCTATTTTGTGTATAACAAGAATACCTTTGTGGTGTAACAATATTAAGAAACAATAATTTGATATATTGCACCAATATTAAGAATGTGTTTATTTTATATACTCAAGACTGCTATCTGTGCAATCCCATAGGTGGTCTCCCTGGCAGACTATGATCATGTGGAAGAAGTCACCAAAGAGGGTGCGAAGAAATTGCCATCGCCAGGCTACCCATTGGTCTGTGTGACTCCATGTGACCCTCACTTCCCCAAGTATGCTGTGATGAAGGAGCGTTGTGATGATGCTGGCATAAACCAGTCCTCCATCTTGTTCAGTTGGGAGGTAGCAACCCCCACAGATGCAAATGGGGCTAGATCTCCCTTTGAAACCATCACGGACAGCACACCTTTCACAGCAGTCAACCAAATGGTATGTGCAGTCTGAGAATCTTTCGTCTTTATTTTGAAAGGGCATCCTAGGTGTCATCTATGTTACACTGTTTAAATATTGAACTATGCTCAATGCTACATTCGTTGTGTAATTAATTGAGGATGTTGATCTGCTGTGTATGGAAAGTCTTACTTCAAATGAAATATACATTTCGAAGGGATTGTGTCCTCCGACATATTCCTTTTCTTTGATAGATCATCTCCAGCTTGCTGGCCTCAGATTTTTTTTTTCAGTAGAGGGCGCTGCGCGTCGACGTCCCTCGAGCCGATGTCCCTCGACGGCCTCCGTATCGGCGCTGACGTCACCACGCGTATAAATAGACTCGCGCAGCGTCCGTTGCTCAGTTCTGTTTTTCCGTGCTTCGTGGGTCCTCGGAATATGGTTGCTCAGTTTTTCAGTCAAATATATCAATATATTCCTCGTGAATACTGACTCGTACTCGATGCCTTCCTCACCCGAAGCGACGACTCCATGGTCCGGCTTCAAAAAATGTCGAGACTGTGGAAAGAAAATATCCTTGAGGATCCTCACAGGATCTGTTTGTGGTGCTTGGGAATCGAGCACCATTGTTCGGAGTGCGAGGACTGCATGTCCATGACGGCGAAATCCTTGAAGGAGCGTAAGGGGAAGCTTGTTTCCTCAGCGGAGTCGAGACATTCATCTCCTCGCCATCATAAAAGACATTCTTGTTCGAGATCTCGAAGCAGTTCCCATCACTCTTCGAGATCTAAGCATTCAAAAAAGAGACGTCAAAGATCCCCTTCCTCGTCTTCGTCTTCCGTTTCCCCAAAAAGGGTCTCCTGTCCCACAAAACATAGCTCTCAGGCTGAGTGGGAGGAATTCAGGAAAAAGATGCTAAGCGTCTTCGAGAAAGCGGCCTCGACCCCCTCGAAGACTGCTGAGGGTGATACCCTGGGTGAAAGACCCGAAAAAATCAAAAAGCCGCGAGTCGCAGTACCCGGCGAAAGAAGCCACTCGAGAGCGTCACAAACCCTCGAGTAAAGGCAGAGTTGCACCTTCGCCGCCGTTGTCGAAGATCCCTTCGACTCATAGATCAGCGTTGTCGACACCGTTATCGAAGGGTTCTTCGACACACAGGTCAGTCGAGTCGTCGTCACCGTTGTCGACGACGCTGAGAAAGGACAAACCCACGGCCGCCTCACAGCCAGTGGCCATACCCAGAGCCTCAAGCACGAGAATGTCGTCGACGACCTCGAGTAGAATCCTGATACTCTCGAGTTCATCGAGGCCTCTACCACCTTTCTCGATGCCTTTTTCGATGGCTTCGAAGCCTTTAACGTCTGCGTCGACAACGTCGACGTTTTCTCAGCCAATCATGACAAATCTGGCTCTTTCTGCTCTGGAAATCGGATTTATACCATTTTCAAGACCTGACCACTCCAGGGTCTTCTATTTATGAAGGAGAGGATTCAGATCAGGAAAGGCCTTTTGAGTTGCAGGGATCTACAACTCCTGCAATAGAGGAATTTACCTCTGAGGAAGGTAGGTTGAAAGACCTCCATGAATCCCTACAGGAAGCAAGTGGGTTGGACACTTCCCCAGAAGTGGAATTTGCCACACCAGACCCAGGGGAACATGCAGAAACCCCTTATAGAACCTTGATGGCAAGGATAATAGAGTTTATGGGATGGTCCACACCCTGACCTGCTTTTCAGCAAGACGACCTCACAGACATCTTGGTCAAAGGTCCACAGGAGGATCCTGTAGTGCCATTTCATGCAGCTTTACAAAGGAGAATATTGGCAAACTGGGAAACACCTGAGGTGATCCCTGCAGTTAACAAGAAACTATCAGCTAAATATCGGGTGTCTTCTGGTGACCCTGAATATTTATCCAAACACCCAACTCCGGAGAGTCTGGTTGTCAGGCAGCTACTTCAGCAGGCAGTAAATCGGCTTACCCTACTGTTCCACAGGACAGGGATGATAAGAGATATGACTCTATGGCCAAAAAAGTCTTTTGCGCATGTAGCATGGCGTTGAAATCCATCAATGCTACTTGTACGCTCGCAAGGTTCAGCCACACACTTTGGGAGTATGCTTCATTAGCGGCTGACTGCCTCCCGGAGGGAGAAGAAAGGGAAGCGTTTCTCAACATCATTAAGGATGGTAAGGACGCAATGTGTGAATCCCTTCAGACTGGCATCGATTCTGCTGACAGTATCAGAAGGGCCATGGCGGCAAGTACAACAACCAGGAGATTTGCCTGGTTGCGAAAGTCTGGTTTTGCTCCAGATGTGCAAAGCAGACTCTTGAATATGCCCTTTGACGGCTCTTCTTTGTTTGGTAAGAAGGCGGACGACAGTTTACAAAAACTACAAACATCAAAGGCAGCAGCAAAATCCTTAGGAGCTGCAATCCGTCAGACACCATATCGTCCCTCAGGAACTTCTTGGAGAGGTGTAAGTCCTTTCGCTTCTATTCCGCATTCGGAAAGGGCAGAGGACAGCTGGTTCAAAGGGGTCAGAAGAAATTCACCTGAGGTGGACGGGGTAAAAACAGAAAAGCCGCAGCAGCAGCAGCAGGTGCCTCTTTACCCTCGGCATCTGCATCAGCTGCCTCCAAACCGCTCTGAGGACTCTCTTCACAAAACACCAGTAGGGGGCGGGTTAACTCAACATCTGACGGAATGGCAGGCTATTACGTCAGATGCTTGGGCATTGGAGACAGTTGCCCAAGGTTACTGCCTGCCTTTTCTATGCATCCCTCAGAGTCATCCACCGGGGAACAGTTCTCTGAGAGTTCCAGATCCGCTCCTCTTGCAGGAAATTGCAGACCTGCTAGAGAAAGGTGCCATAGAACCGGTACCTATAGCGGAGAGGAACAAGGGCTGGTACTCCCCCTACTTTCTCATACCGAAGAAAGACGGAGGACTGAGACCTATCTTGGACTTACGAGAATTGAACAAGTTCCTCAGGAAGGACAAGTTCAAGATGGTAACTCTCTCTCAGATCCTTCAGGCCCTCCAGCTCCAGGACTGGCTGGTATCTCTGGACCTCCAGGATGCTTATTTCCATGTGCCAATCCATCTCAAACACAGGAAATACCTGAGGTTCGCAATTGGCGGCTCTCATTATCAATTTCGAGTTCTGCCATTTGGGCTGACCTCCGTCCCGAGGGTCTTCACCAAGCTAATGTCGGTAGTGGCTGCAAGTCTAAGGAGGGAAGGGATCCACGTTTACCCCTACCTGGACGATTGGCTGATCAGAGCTGTATCTTCGGAACAAGCTCAGATCCAGCTAGATTATGTCTGCCACTTCCTTCACAAACTGGGCTTCTCCCTCAATTTAAAGAAGTCACAGATGATACCATCACAGAGACTCCAGTTCATTGGAGCGGTCCTGGAACCTTCCCTGGGAAAAGCCTCGCCACCAGAGGTAGAGGTGAGGGCCAAAGATATTCTGCAGATGGTCACCAAGTTTCAAAATGCCCAACGTCTCCCAGCCTTCGACTTTTTGAGGTTGCTAGGCCTCATGGCATCCTGCATCTTCCTTGTGCCAGAGGCTCGCCTGAGAATGAGATCTCTTCAGTGGGAACTGAGAACTCAGTGGTCGCAATTCTCAGGGAGAGTGACAGACCTCCTTCAGATACCAGACAAGGTGGCTCGAGACCTTCAGTGGTGGGCCTGCCAGAAAAACATCTTGAAGGGGGAACTGTTTTGGCAACCATGGCCGGAGATAACAGTAGTCACAGATGCCTCACTCACTGGGTGGGGAGCCCATACCAACGACTTGACCATCAGCGGTCGTTGGTCTCCATCGGAGTCCAGACTACATATCAACCTGTTAGAGCTGAGAGCAATCAGACTAGCGCTGAAAGCTTTTCTGCCATCTGTACAAGGGAAAAGTGTCCTGATAATGACGGACAACACAGTGGCCATGCACTACCTCAACAAAAGAGGAGGCGTAGGATCACTACCACTGTGCAGAGAGGCGATGCAGCTCTGGTTTTGGGCAATCCAAGAAGGAATCTCTCTATCGGCAGTCCACCTAGCCGGAGACGGCGGACACTCTGAGCAGGGAGGGCACAGTCTCCCACGAGTGGGAACTAGCTCAGGAAGTCCTTCAGGAGATCTTCGCCCTTTGGGGAACCCCTCAAGTGGATCTGTTTGCCACCAGTACCAATAGAAAGTGCGATCTGGTGTGTTCAAGGGAATTTCCCCCGAGAGGAGCTCTAGGGGACACGTTCGTAGTGGACTGGGAGTTTCCACTCCTGTACGCGTTTCCACCAGTCCCTGTCATTCCTCAAATGATCAGGAGGTGGAGAAGATTCCGGAGAACCATGATCCTAATTGCCCCAGACTGGGCCAGGAGAACCTGGTACCCGGACCTTCTGGACATGTCCATCTGCCCTCCAATTCATCTTCCACTCAAGGAGAATCTTCTCTCACAGAAGGGAGGTCAGGTTCTCCATCCAGACATCAGAACCCTCAACCTTCACGCCTGGCTTCTGAAAGGTTGAGATACAAGGATTGGGACCTCCCTGATGACGTCATGGAAGTGTTGCTTTCGGCCAGAAGGCCAGCAACAAAGTCTTTATACCGCTGCCGTTGGAACAAGTTTTGCAGCTGGTGTAGAGAAGAGAATATCGACCCCTTTTCATGTGGTACACCAACAGTGTTATCCTTTCTACTCTACTTGGCAAATTCAGGCCTCCAAGTTGGCACTATTAAGGGCTATCTCGCAGCGCTATCGATCTTGAAGCGCACTGCGGAGGAACCTACATATTTCAAATTACCCTTAGTGATACAATTTCTAAAGGAATTAACTAATGTCTACCCTCCAAAACCTTTCCAGGTTCCTTTATGGGACTTAAATTTAGTCTTAAATTTCCTGATGGGTACCCCTTTCGAACCACTCCACTCTTGTTCGCTAAGATTTCTCACCCTTAAAACTGTCTTATTAGTGGCTTTAACATCTGCTGGAAGGGTGAGCGAATTACAAGCTCTATCTTGTAAACCCCCTCATACATTTTTCCATAAAGACAAGGTTGTCCTACAGGTGAAGCCTAATTTCCTCCCAAAGGTGGTTTCTGAATTTCACATCACTCACAAAATGTCCTTACCTTAATTCTATCCGCCCCCACATCCGGGGAAAGAGGAAGAAAGGCTACATATGCTGGACCCAAGGCGGGCTTTAAGCTTTTACATCAGCAGACTTGCTAGGATTAGACAAGCAGACCAACTGTTCGTGGGTTACTCAGGGCACAAGTTGGGACTACCGATAACAAAACAAACCATTTCCAGATGGATTATTTTGGCCATCCTGGAATGTTACAAACTGGCAGGAAAAGAGCCTCCTCAAAATCTTAGGGCTCATTCAACCAGGGGTATCGCAGCCTCCTCAGCCCTCCAAAGAGGGGTTCCGGTTCGAGACATATGTGCGGCTGCCACATGGTCGTCCGCACATACCTTCACAAGATTTTACAACCTGGATTCCTCTAGTCAAGAGACTAGGTTTAGTAAAGCCGTATTACATTCGGTTCATTCCTAAAAGGAAACATGGAGTTTTACTCCCACCTCCAATTGCACACCACTGCTATGGGAGTCTATCAAAGATGAGGAATACGTCGGAGGACACAATCCCTTCGAAGAACAAGTTACTTCTTACCTTGTAACGTTCTTTCGATGGGATATTCCTCCGACGTATTCCTTATCGCCCCTCCCATCCATCCCCGCAGTAATACTTCCCTTGTGGTTGCAGCTTACGCTCCTTCAAGGTCAATAACCAATTCATGTACAACATCTATTAACGTCAAAACGGAACTGAGCAACGGACGCTGCGCGAGTCTATTTATACTCGTGGTGACGTCGGCGCCGATGTGGAGGCTGTCGAGGGACATCGGCTCGAGGGACGTCGACGCACAGCGCCCTCTACTGAAAAAATATTTCCGAGGCCAGCAAGCTGGAGATGATCTATCAAAGATAAGGATTACTTGGGAGGAACATCCCATCAAAAGAAAGTTACAAGGTAAGAAGTAACTTGTTCATCTGGTGACATTTTAAACATGACTATTGCTTCAAAATATTTTCAATTTGTCAGTGTCACAGCCCAAAATTATTTTAAGAATATATATTTCTGTATGGACTGTTTACAATTTTTGCAATGGCACTATAAAGCAGAATGATTTTAGAAAAGTAGTCTTACATTATAACATTATGACTTTTATTGTGCTAACTCATGCTAACAAAACCAAATTACAGGAATTAACATATTATAGTTGACATGTAAGTCAGACGCAGAGATTGGTTTGAGTCAGATCAGCTCAAGATGCCATCTGTATTCCACTGTGGTGCAGGAGACACACTGAAACAGTCAGACCTCTGCAACAGAAATCAGAATGGCTCTGCCATCAGGATGCAGCAAGCTTGTATATCTGTTGTGGTCCTTGGGGTTTAAAAAACAAAAAAATTAAAGTTCCTGTGATATCATCAAAGCAAAACTCATCATTTTAATAAATGTGCTGTGTGTTCCAATCAGACCCAGCTTCTCAAGGCCAAATAACTAGTTTGTAAATAGGCAAACCTGGAAGTTGGCAAGGGAAGTTAACTAATGGCTTTGAACCCCTACCTTGTGAAAACTAGCCTCATCATTTGCGCGGGCTCCTTAGGTGCATGGCATGAAGCCGTCTAAATTCGAATTATGCTAATGGTGAAGAATATAAAAATATGCAGTGAGTACATTTCTTTTTTCTTCGCTTTAATGTGCATCAGTTCAAGATGGAGCCCGGCTCAAGTTGAGCCTCGTGCTTTTCACAACAGGTCCCTAAATACATGCATCATATTGTACTTGGAATTCTGTGTTTTCCTTTTAGTTACCCCCCTTTGAGGCTTCTTCGGAACAGCCTCACATAACTTAAACATGCCGACTCTACATTTCCAAGTAACAATCATTACTCTCTTTGGAGAATTCTTCGGACTCCTTCATTAACGTTAATATTTCCTGAATTCTCAGTGTTAAAAACGCTCTTACAGGTGCAAGTGCGTGCATATTTCACAAGTAGGAAAGCACAGATAACCCTGATTCGAAATGCAAATACACAGTGACAGTTTTTTTAAAAAAACAATTTTATTAATTTCTTCAAACAAACAATACAAACCAAACATGCAGTGAATATGTCAACAGTCTAATTGTACATTGTTTAATTCTGATCACTGCTTCCCCTATCCCACCCCCCATTACGAGCCTATTACTCCCACATCCTGTTCCTGCATCTTGTGGTAGGGTCTCCCCTTCCATGCGTTCTGCCGGGTCTTGTATTGATCCAAACAACTCTGCTATTAATAATTTCCAGGCCATCAGGGTCTCTGTCTCCTCCTCCACCCAGCTCTGTTCGCTTCTTGCCAAACCATGGTTTCTGCATCCGCACATTTCTGCAAGTCTTTCCACCACACTTCTACTTGCGGTCTGTGGCATGTCTTCCACCCCATAGCAATTCTCCTCTTTGCAAGCACATATGCCAGATCTTTCATTTTCCCACATGCTTGAGTTTCTGCGATCTAGGGAACCCCGCCCCAACAAACAGGCCCACACTGTGTCCACCATAATCTGGACCCCTTTCTCCGCTAGCTTTTATGCCACTTCGCTCCTGAAGCGCTCAATAACCGGGCACAACCAAAACACATGCACCATACCCGCCTTCTCCTCATCACATTTAGGGCATGCTTGCTGTCCTGCCTTTTCAAACCTAGATATCCTCTGGGGTGTCATATACACCCTACGCGTTTTATACAGTTGTATCTGCTTTAATCTCGCATTCCTCGACACCTTCATATGGTACCCCTGAACTCGTTCCCACATCCCGTCTTCCATTGGGGCTCCTACTTCCGCTTCCCAGTCTTGTCTCAATTGTGTTACCTCCTTCCCAACCTTAGACATCATCATCTCATATATTCTAGATATCTCATGTCCCCCTTCCGTTATATCGTATATCATATCTATGGTAGCATCTGGTTCTTCTCCCAGTACAACTTCGGGCCATGTTCTCTTAATTCTCTGCACCATTCTATGATACGTAATATACTGGCCCGTGTGTAACCCAGTTTCCTCACCGAGCACCTCAAAATCTATGATAGATCCCTCTCGCCAGATATCTCCCATTGTTGCTAACCCAACCGGTTCCCAGTGGTTTCTGATTATCATCCTTAGCTGCTTATCTCCCCCTATTAGTGCAACTAGTGGTACCTGCGGGAACATGGGGACGGGTTCTCCATCATCTGGCATGCCCTGCGCCACATCTTCCATCCAAGTATCATCATCTTCGGACACCCTCCCATTTCTGTCTTGGGCAACCACATCATCTCTCAAGTAAAATGGGGCACAATCTTGTCCAAAAAACCTGGATTCGGAGGTCACTTCATCTGAGAGCCATTTGGCAACATACTGCAGTTGGCTCGCTACATAATAGACCTCATAATTAGGCAGTTTTATCCCCCTTTCTCATAAAAGTTCTGTAACTTCCATAGCGCCACTCTGTTTCGCGTGCCATGCCACAGGAAATCCCTGCACATACTGTTTAGTTTAATGAAGAACTTCTTGGGTATCAAATGTGGTATATTCCCCAAATAGTGCAGGAGCCTAGGTAGGACTACCATCTTTAGCATTGCCCCACGTCCCATCATTGCTAAGGGCAACTTCACCCAGAATCTCATGCAATTTTCAATTTCTTTAATGGCTACCTCCGTATTGTGCCTATGCTCCTCTTCCACTGTGTGGTATACATCTATCCCTAAATAACGAAATGTCCTAACCGCCCATGGTATCTGTAACACCAGTAACTGTTCCATTAGAATCCCCTTATATCCGCCTAACGGGAACATGCTAGATTTCTGAGGGTTCACTGCTATACCAGACAACCCTGCATATCTCTCCATCACTTCTAAAATGTATTGGAGATTTTCTTCCGGGTGCCGCAAGTACAGCAGCATGTCATCCGCATATAGGGAGATCCGATGTCGTTCCCCTCCCACCGCAATGCCTATGATGTCATATTGTTGTCACAAATATATTGTTAGGGGTTCTAGGGCCAATATATAAAGCATTGGAGACCACAGGCATCCTTGCCTGGTGCCATCTTTCCAATATCACTGCTCCCGTTTCAACCCTGGCTAGCGGTTCACTATATAGCATTTTCGCCCACTGTATATATCCAGGCCCCATCCCGTAACCCGCCAGGGCCGCCAGCAGCCATGGCCACTTGACCGAGAAGAAGGCCTTTATTGCATCCAACGACACAATTGCCATTTCACCCTCGTTCTCGCTCCCAAACTCAATAACTCGTTGAAGTCGTCTGTGATTATTAGATATATTCCTTTTCGGGACATAACCCGTCAGATCGGGGTGTATTAGTTTACCAATAACCCTCTTCAGTCTATTTGCCAAAACAGCCGTAAGTATCTTGCTGTTGTGATTCAACATCGACAAGGGCATATAGGAACCACAGCTGTGCCCAGGCTTGTTAGGTTTGGGAAGCGGTATTATAATCGCTTCTCTAAGCGATTCTGGCAATCTTCCCAACTCAAACGCTTCATTCAGCATTTCTAACAGTGGGGGAAGCACCTCTTCTTTATATACTTTATAAAATTCACTTGGGAGTCCATCAGCCCTCGGAGTCTTACTGGTGGGCAACTGTCTCACCACCTTTTCTAGCTCCTCCAAAGTAATCGGTGCATCCAACTCCTCTCTTTCCTCAGCACTTACCTTGGGCAGCCCTATATCCTCCAGTGTTTCCCTTATCGTCGTTCGACTACTCTCCCCATCATCTCCGTATAGTAGCCTATAATAGTCTACAAACTCCTGATTAACTCCCTCTTGAGTATCAGCTACACTACCGTCTTCCCTCGTTATCGTCCTGATCGTGGGTCTGGGGGTTTTTCTCTTATATAACCTTGCCAAGAGCCTTCCTGGTTTATCCCCTCCCGCATCCTGTCTCTCTATATATTTTTTATAGTTGAGGTTACACAGTCTTTCCCAGTGACCGTCGCATTTCTGCTGCAGCCTGTGTATCAATTCCATTTCTTCCTTATTACTTCCATCCCTCAGTGCCTTTTCCAGTTCCCCTTCTGCCTCCCGTAGGTCAGCCAGGATCCCCCCTTGCAAGCCTTTAGATTTAGCTATGGCTACCCCTCTCATGACAACCTTAAAGGCTTCCCATAGTATGCCCGCCGAGTTCACACTGCCAGTATTCGTCTCAAACTAATTTATGATCTCCTATCCTCCCTAAAAAATGGATCTCTCGGCGCCTCCGCGCTGAGGCGCCATGTCGGAATCCTTGCTCTCGGGGGGCGGTATTGCCATCCAAGGATCAGGGGTGAGTGGTCCGAAAGGACCCTTGCTTTATATTCTGCTTGTGTAATCTCTATTAGTACCTCTGATGTAGCAAAGACATAGTCCAGCCTCGTATGTAACCGCTGCGGAGCGGAAAAATGCGAGTATTGCCTTTTCTGGCGGTGTCTCATCCTCAACACATCTCCCAAACCAAAGTCATCCAGCAATGTCTGCAGCGCTTTAGCAGCTGGGGCGGGTCTGTCCATCTTCCCATCCGATCTATCCACCCTAGGGTTTAGTACACAGTTATAGTCCCCTCCCCAGATCACCGCGCTCCCCACACGCATGCTTAGATTAGTACACAGTGTTCTGAAGTATGCCGCCGTATTCTGATTCGGGGCGTACATATTTACAATGCTTATCTCCCTGTTTTCAACCAATCCCCTCAGTATAACCATCCTCCCATCCATCTCAGCTATCTCCTGCAACAGCTGAAACGGAACATGCAGTGCCACCCAGATAAGCACTCCCCTAGCATAGGCAGAATATGATGAGCCCGCCACAACCCCCTTCTATTTCTTAGCAATCAGCTCCATCTTATCCCGTGTCAGGTGGGTCTCCTGCAACAGTACAATGTCTATATTTTGCCTACACTACAACATGACCTTGTTCCTCTTTAAATAGCTATTGAGCCCCCTGACATTCCAAGTAATTATTTTAAGGTCCCCCATGGCCTATTAGAGTTCCACCCCGCACCCCACCGTTGCAGTCCAGATCTAGGTTCCATATCGGTCTATATAGGCTTGTTTCCCAATTTAAACTCCCCTTAACTAAAAACACACCAAACTCCCCAATCCCCCTCCCTCCCACCTTCCTTCCCATCCCCAACTCCCCACCCCCCCAACTGTTGCCCAGCTCCATCCCTGGATCTCAGGAACCCCCGCATCTAGCACTTTCTGACAATAGCCTGTACTCGCAGCTCAGCAGGGTGAGGTCGCCCTAGTGGCTATCCTACTACTACTACTACTCGGGGGGGGGGGGGGGCGGAGTTGCCTTCGTCCTGCCACTCCAATCCGCTTCAATTCCATCACGCATTGCTACTCAATTTACTTATGTACTCAATATTCTATATTCCAGTCCATTAAGTTCAACAAAATCAAGGATACCATACCCTTGTCTCAGCATTATCTGTCTGTACCCCTCTATCGTTATCTCTATCATAGTCTCTACTGGGATATAGCGCTCTGTGTCATTTCAGTATGCATATAATCTCCCAATCACTTATCGTGCTCCTCATGGGCCTGCTCCGCATCTCGCTCCGGGCAGCTCTGTAGGTTCAGCCATGTCGCCGCTTCTACTGGGGTGTCAAAAAAGAACATTCTGCTTTTGTGCAACACTTTCAATTTTGCGGGGTACAGAAGCATATATTTGATTCCGGCCGTGCGTAGCCTCCTCTTGACTGCCACATAGCTGTACCATTGCCTCTGGACTAACATTGTGTAGTCGGGATACGCCGTGATGGTGGTTGAAGCTCTTTCAATCGTTCCCCCTTTACGAAAGTACTCCAAAATCTTCTCACAATCTTTATAGTTCAGTATCTTCGCAATTATTGCGTGGGGAGGGGCCCCAGGCTTCGGTTTCCTCATGAGGGCTCTATGTGCTCGCTCCACTGTAAATCCTTGCGGAAGTTTGTCGGCCCCTATTCCTTGTAGGATCATGTTCTCTACATAGTCTGTAGGGTCCTGGTCTTCTTCCCTCTCCAGCAGGCCGACCACACGGATGTTATTCCTTCTCGCTCTCCCTTTGGCTTCCTCCGCACGGTTCTCCAGATTAGCCACCTGCTGCTTTAGTATGTGAACCTCCTTTGCATTATTGGTGCTGGTCTCTGTGTTGGTTTTCACCGCACTCTCCAGACTGCTCGTTCTATCCGCCAGCGCCCTGACATCTTGTCGCAGTAGGGTGACTTCTGTGCCCACTGCGTCTATTTTAGCCTCCAGGGAAGTTCGCAGGTACGCCATTGCTATCCCCCAAGAGTCTCTCAACTCTGTTATAGCCGTTAGTATCGAGTCGTTTTCAGTCGACAAGGTACTCTCCGCGGATGCGGTCGCACCACTGTGCGTCTGCGCCGCAGGAGACTGCTGTGTTGCAAATGCTTCCATCGTGGGTTGCTTGCTTTTGCTCTTGGCTCCTCTCGCCGCCATCTTGCGATTTTAGTTATGTGTCTGAGGTTATTCCGTCCGTGGTATGGCTATTCTGTTTCTCTATCTTACTGTGACACCAGTGAGTCACTCCAGGCCTGGGGCCGTTGTCCTTGAAGGGTCCCTATATTTGTACGTGTGCGTTAGGCTATGTCTTCAGATGGATTATGCCCTCCCATGTTTTCAATCATCCTACTGCTTCTTGTAGACTGCCTCTGACCTCCAGCAGGACCATTCATCTCTTGGGCGCATTACACTCTGCATGCTACTGCCTGCATTCGCTGAGGTCACTCCAGTGTCTTCAATAACTTGGCTCAGCCCTGTATACCATGCTCTCCAATAGTAATGCCCAACGTCCAGCTCATTCACTTCTTCAGGGCCATTTGCTTATCCTTAGCGCCCCAGAGTTCATGCGGCACCTAACTCTGTGTGCCCCTATATTCAATGAAGTGTCAGCACCAGCCCAGTGACTTAATCTTGTATCTTCCTGTGGGCATTGCTACATGGTGCCCACTCTCGCAATTATTTACTGCCAGCTTCCATGGCAAACAGCTGCAATCCAGCCCCAACATTCCTATGTGCATGAATCCTAGCAGTCCCCACTTTCAGCGTGACTCTCACACTGTCGAAGGCCCCCATCCGCCCTGAGGCCGTTCTGAACACATCGTTCAATTATGAGGATCTGCTGCATACGTGGCCACAAGTTCCCGCTGCACGGTCGCCGACTCCGCTACAATCTTATATTCGTATTAATTAGGCTCCGGCACATCCCGCGTCATGCCTCCATCTCCGCCCATGCATTCCAAGCGGGGATGTGTCCAGCCAGCCGCTCTGTGTAATTCCTGCCTCACTGCACACGGCTTTGTCAACACCGCGCAGCAGATCCTTTCCATTGGTACATTCGGAACCCGGCTACTGTATCCACTTCACCTCTCTCTCTCTCCTTCGCTCCCGGGCTTACAGTGCACCGCCACGTTACCCGACAATGCGCCGGGTGAAGAAACGATGCCTCGAACACATGCTCCAGCGGGCACCCTGCCAGAAGCCAGTCCTTCGCTTAGTCTCCGCGGCCCAACTCAGTCATTTCGGTGGTCGGGCCTATGACCCCTTTGTTGTCTGGCATTTTGTATACATTCGTGCCCACAGAGCCATGAACTCAAAGTTCTATATCTGCGGCATACTGCACCCGATAAGCTTGTTTCCTTCAGTTGTTGTGGGGTTCATCTTCCGACGCAAATACTGATATTTATATAGCATTTAGGTTATCTTATACGCATTTCTTCGGATCATCATCAGATCGGCAGGAGCAGCTTCACCAGGGCACGTCCTTCTTCATGGCTAGTTAGCCACGCCCCCTAATACACAGTGACAGTTGATCTTTAATTTGGAGAAAACAAAATCCATAACGGATACAACCATAATATACATACAATACCATAAGAGCAGTCATTGGATAAAAAATACAAATCTATAAAATAATAAAAACAATATGCGATTACTTTTTATTGTGGACTTTGGAATTGTTTTGTATCTTTTTTTAAAATTCTGTGTTATGTTGTTTGTGTTTCTTTAGGATTGGTTTTAAGGATGAGATATACGATTATATCTTCTTTTTTATTTTATTGCTCGAGAATGATGTAAAATACTGATTAATTGGTTATTAGTTTCTCTGTCTATTGTTGAATTGGTGGTTTGCTTTTTGCAAAAGGTTTTTCAAACCAAATACAATAAAAAATAAAAAAGAAAAGAAAAACAATACGCACAGCAGCAGCATACCATTAATATTTAGCAGTTTATAGCAAAGTTTTATACGCGTTCCAATCCCTATATACATCATTTTTTTAGATCTTATATGTGGAAATGCGGACAAAGTATTTGCTATACTGCCACCTCCTAAAACAGGAGTTTGCATAGACACATTAAGATAGCCTGTTAGGTAAGATTTTCATATTTATGATAAATCTTCCTGATCTTTGTCAACCCCAGAACCTTTTGCTTGGACTTGGTGATTATTTTCCCTTGTCCCTAGGTGAGTGGAAATCTTTTTCCCCGTCTCTCCTAGTCTTTTACTCTTTTTATGGGTGACCTTTTTATGTCTCTCTATAGTGCTTGGTTGGAGTTATAGTTTCCTATAACTTTTGGGCGTAGGCTGGGTTGCCCCTTGAGGCTCTCCTGTTAATTTCTCATTCATGTACTTGGGTGAATTACTGTTCCCATGTAGTAAAGAGGGATTTTCATCCCCTTTACTTTTTGTATAAGTAAGTAAGCCAGCACATCCCACCTTATGTAGAGTGCTGGGGGGATACAGTGTAACCCCTTTCTTACTTACCTGGCCACTTATTTGTTATAATTGCAAGCTTACTTGAATTGCAAGTTTACTTGAATGGCTGGTGGCAGTGGTTTTACCTCTATGACGTTGTTAATTGAGCCTTGGTAATGCACAGAAGGGTCACCATGCTGCTAGAATGGTGGGTTCTTTCTTTTACTCCATTTTTAAGTATGAATTGTGTTTCCGAGGACTTCCCTTGCCATTCTTGGCAGGGACAACCTCAGTGAAAGTGTTGTCTTCGGCAGGAATCCTTTGTATTCCCTACCCAGGCTCCAGAGTGTCTGGGAATGGAGGAAGCAAGGGAGGAGTCCAGAACTCTACAGCCCTTTGTCTTCCACCTTGCCTGAAATTAACCAAGTTACAGTGGGGCGGGGGGCTGGCTGCCCTGATTGCACAGCCATACCGCCCCTTTCTGTAAACTGCAAGGAGAGGTTACAGAAGTGTGCTGTAGTTCCTGATAAAAACTCCAAACCTGGAAACTGTTGACAAGTCGATCACTGGAGCTGAAACCGAAGAGAAAGATGAAGAAAGGACATCTGTAGCGATTTCCAGCTAACGGAGAGCCTGCTGTGTAACCAGAGCCTGATATAACCCTTTCTTCCAATTGACCTCAGGGATCCTGAATGCAACGACTCCTACCCAGAGCCTGCTGAGATCCAATAGTCTCAAGAAGGCCTGCATTTTGAGCCATCCTACAACATGCTGCGACCTAGCTGGCCTGCAATACCGTGTGACCTTGAGCCATTGTGCGGTGCATGGTCTTCCAAGTCTGAATCCGTCTTAAACTTTGGTGGCCGCCTCCTCCCTCTTCAGAAACACATTCAAATCCCTGAAGTCCCCTCAGCAGAGTGAATAGCCCGAGAGACTGAATAAAATCTGATCAGCGATATTAGCTCTTCATCTGGCTGCTGTTAAAAGGTGCCAAATCCATGAGCTGTAAGAATCCATGACGTATCCATTGCTGAAGCCTCCTCTGACGACTGCTGCTGCATATTCACCTCCAGTATCCCGTTATTTCATCACCAGACCAATAATCCAGGGAACTGCTCCTGTGTTGCCGCATCCTGAAGGCATCCACTCTGAAGCTCTTCTTTTCTCCTAAAGTACTGTGTGGGCTTGAGTATTACTTTAAGTCTGGTGTGCATCCTGTAAGGCTGAGTGGGTGATTTGTGTGGTTGGGAGTTTGCCCATACCACTTGCCCAAGCCTATTGCTGGAACACGTGTAGGGAGCCTTCTCAGAAGTCCCTGAACACTTTAACTCTGAAAGTGAATAACTACTTGTTTAAGAAAGATTTCCTATGAATGGATGTGCGAAATATTTGGGAGTATATCTCACCAGAGACGTAAGAGGAATGGTTGGGCTTAATGTGGATAGAGTTATAGAAGCTCTTTGGAAAGACATTCTTAAGTGGGGGAGGATCCCATTGACTATTTGGGCTAAGGTTAATGCCATCAAGATGGTACTCTTGCCTAAGATTCTGTACATTTTTCAATTGCTTCCTTTAAAATTCACTAAAAGGGTTCTGGGTCGTGGAGATAACGTTTTTCAAGACTTTTTATGGGGTAATGGGAAAAGACATAGGGTGCCGCGGTTTCATATGGTTCGGAGCGTGCATGATGGGGGATTTGGTTATCCCATTCTTGAAAATTACTGTAAAGGTTTTTTGTCAAAGAAATTGGTTGCTTATTTTTTCATGAATGGGCTGGGGGTTCCACTTTGGGCTCGGATTGAAGAATACATAATGAGACAGTTTCTTATTAAAAGTCTGTACTCTTTTGGTAAGGTACCTAGGCAAGTTGATAACTTGCAAGCAGTGATTGCCACTAAGGATGCTGTCACCTCGCTGATATCAAGTGGTGGGCAGGGATTGTATATGTACAAGGAGGCCTCCATCTGGCAGAATCCTGGGATACAAATTAATAATAAGATCTTATGTTGGAGGAGTTGGATCAATGGGGGCATATTACTGGTAGAAGATATCTGGTGTGATGGAGATAGGGATGACAACTTTTGAGTTCCTACCGAGGGAGTTTGGTTTGCAAAGACGGGAGCTAAGAAGATATAATTTGTTAAAGGCGTTGTTGTTCGAAAGGCAAAATATGCTGGCCACGCCGCTAACTCAGAGACCTGAGAGATGTGATTTTCTTATGGTTGCTCCCCATAAGGTGTCGAGTTTTTTTAGACTTTTCCCGGTCGAGAATTATTCAGTAGTATCTTGAAATAACTTGAGACTTGCTTGGTCTGAGGATTTGGGAGTGGATATATCAATGAAAGAATGGGAAAGCATGTGGAAGGTTCCGATTAAGACAAAAGCGGACCTGAATCTACGCTATATCCAACAGATGATTTTGGGCTTTCTTTTCTGGACTCCAGATAGAATGAGTAGGTTTGGACTGAGTGATAGCGATAAGTGTTGGGGTTGTTTGAAGGAAAAGGGCACCATGTTGCACATGTTGTGGAGTTGTACAAAGGTAAAGGGTTTTTGGAATGATGTCCTAGATAGAGTTGACATGGTATGGAATACTGTTTTTCCAAGAACGCCATTGGCCGTACTTTTGAAATCCCCAAGCTGTGTTGGACACCTTGATTATGTGTTGTTGTGTTGGGTCACTAAAGTTCTTCTGGTGGCTACTAGACAAATATTACGTGTTTGGAAAACTCAGAAAAAAGCCATGCGTTGAGGCATGGCTGGTACATGTTCAGCTCCTTTCGTGTTTTGAGAAGATCAAATTTGGTAAATTGCATAGAGAAGAAGCTTATAATGAACAATGGAGTGATTTTTTTTACTTAATACTTGGCCAGAGCAAGTTTGATTATGTATTACTCTTTAGACGGGGTGGCATGGTGTTTGTCGTGTCTAGTGTCTTGTGTTTGTGTATTATTTGTACTTTTGACAATATTCCATCAAAGTTTTGTTTGGCATTCAAATTACCTGTGGATATTCCTTTTATTGTTAATGCTGTTTTTCCTATGCTTATTACTTTTTAAATGTTCTGATTGCATCGTATTAAGTTATTATCCTGATGTGTAACTTTGTTGATTATTTATTTTATAAATAACCATAATTTAAGTGGTAAAAAAAAGAAAGATCTCCTATGGAACTATTCTGCAACTGAAACCTATCTCAACCTGCCTACAACTGGCACATAGACCACTAGGGTCCCTCTTCTTCCTCTTGGAGAACTCATGCAATAGACTGGGGAAGGACTGGATAAGAAAGGGATTCTGTCTTGAAAGTACTTACTTGCTGAAAGAATTAGTGTGGTAACTATCTCTCTGAAAGAAGAAGTTACAATGTGTCCCTAAATTATACTTACCTTTGAGTTGCAGTGTGCCCTCCAAAAAGTATATAAGTGGCTTTGCTTACTTTGAATGGTGTTTCCCCTTTCTGAAAGGCAATACGTATTGGTACTGTTTTATCATTGCTTAACTGAATGAGTGTTAAAGCTTACCTATAGGGTTTACCTACCTTGAATAACAATAGGCCCCATTACGAGTTTGGCGGTAATCGCGATTACCGGCATGCAGCTGCTACCGTGTCCGTGCTGCACTGCTGCCGGAATCAATGGTTGATTCCGAGTCTGCGTGCACGCGCATTCCAGCATGCCGGTAACGGCAGTACCAGCATGCCAGTAGGGTCTCCAAACCCCCCCGATAGCGGTTTCATCAAATCTGCAGACACCGTCACCGGCATCACAGAATCCGCTAAGAACAGCACCGTTAATAACGGTACCGCTAATAACGACACAGCTAACAACTGCACCGGAAATAACGTAATTGCGCCGGAACCGGAAATGCGCCATCGGCCATCTTGATAAACACAATCCATCGCAATCCTCTGCATACAGGACCCGGATTCCAGAACTGTGTATCCTGCCAGCAAGAACATGTCCAAGGCTACACGAAGGCACACTTTGTCTGATTTGGCGTAGATTCCCTGCGAACACGAAGTGGGACTGCAGATTCAGCCTGTGTTTTTGGCAACCCAATTGACTGGAGCCTGTCACGCACGTTTTAATACAAAATTCTGAAAATGTTTTGTAACTGTTAAAACATTTAAAAACATTTTTAAACATATCTTACATCCTTTATTATTTTTGTATTTGTTTTCATTTAATGGTCAATTGAGTACTCAAAACAAATATGTTTGAGCCATTGAATAATTTCCAAAGATATTTTTCCCTCATTTGCTTCACACTTTCAGGTCATCACCCCCTTCTGTTATGACAGAGACAAAGACCTAGAATACACAATATTACTGTCTGACTTGCCTTAACAGGTCATTTCTTCTGGCATTTAGTGAATACATCACACAGGCAGAAAAGAAATACTATGAAATGCATTTCAAATGCACACACTACTGTATTGATCAGCATCTTGTGCGTTCTTCCACCTAATCGTCGGCCATAACATACTCTGTCTCTGCGCAACCCTAGGCTCTCCCCTCTAGTGGCTAGCCATACTTTGTGTTTTGTGTCCTTTCTCTAGGTCCCCTTCAAGTGCGGCCACTATGGTACTGTGATCTGTGTCCCTTTAGGCTCTCTCCCACTCTCCAGTTCCCCATTCATCTGTGGTTACTGTGTGTGCTGTGAACTGTTTCCCATTAGGCTCTATCCCATTCTCTAAGTCCCGATCCCGCGTGGGGTACCATTGTACTGTTGCTGTCACATGTCTGCTCCTCCTGTCTGCTCCCTATTGTGTGATCCCGCCTTGTGCATCCTGCGTTATGCAGTGCTGGGCTGTGCATCTCTCCTTCTCCTCCTACATTCTTCCACGCACCCGCTATGGGGCTCTCCGTTTCTTCCATGTTGTCTAACTGCTACTCTGTCTCCTATCCTATCCCTCTCACTAAGTCCAAAAGGAAGACATTCAAGAGGGGTATCCTGGTCTCCAAACCAGGCCTCCCTATCGCTGATACCTACATGAGTGCTTCCTCCAGACAGACTCTAACCAACATCCTCTTTGTGGTTCCCTCTCAGACCTATGGACCCCTCATATGGTCTGGGCTCTCTCTCCTGTCTCCTCCTCTCCCATTAATGGTGGCACGCAGTGGGAGGCCCTCTTGGCCTCCTTCCACTCCTCCAAGACCTTCATTAATTTCTATCTTAATGGCATCGTCTTGGTCCAGAGCCCTCAGCCTAATTGCCTCCTTTCTGCCTTCTCCTGCTACTCCTACTAGCAGTTCTCTGGCTCCTCCGCCACATCCTTTTTCCGCCGCCTTTCTAGCACCTTCTTCCTCCTCCCTCGCTACTATTCCACGCACCTAGAAAGACTTGTGTACAGGTGTGTTATAAATGCCACATCATATGCTATCATATCAAGCCACCTCCTGCTACCACCTCTACACACTCTCAGGCCCCTCTACAACTTCCGCTGGGTGTACCTCAAACCTGTAGCCAACCTGCCAGGGAGAGGAACACCAAATCGAGTGGATCGCTTTTAAGATGGACCCGAGAACCAGGAAGATCCTCTGGACTTCCCTGAAGCAGGACTGGCCAAGCCTGAGCCACCCCAACAGAGTGCTGGACCCTAGATGAGAGGAAAGTCTGAAGTGGTATCAGAGAACCGCAGTGTTGCTATTTGCTGTCAGACGGGCAGAGCTGAAACACTGAAGTGCCACTGAATTGAAGTTTTCCCATTGCTGGGCAGGGAGGAGGAGAGAGAGAGAGGAGTCCAGACAGGGGCCAAAAGAGGTAGAGGAAGAGGAGAAAGAGGACAGGATGCATTGAAACAACATTAGCAACAATGGATAACCATTCTTAGACATAGTCATGCAATACATACGTTGGGGAACAAAAACTCAAGACAAAAGTCGAGAACAAATTAAAGAAACAATTACAGAGAACATTTTAAAATGAAAGAACAAATTGAGCATGGAGAAAGGCATGAATCAATTTCACGCTCAATGTATCCGTTCAGTCAGAAATAAGGCTTTATTATTTTACAAAATTTACAACAGAAAACCATAATTAGGATTGTTCTAATCTGAGGTTTGGGTCCGCCAACGCAAAAAGGGGGAAATTGGAAGAGAAACTAGAGGGATTTTCCTTAGACTGGTGGACTTCCAGTGGTCCAAGGTCCACAATGGAAGGTTCCCCTCTTCAAATGTGTGTTTCGGCGGTTATGAAGTCTTTCTTTCAAAGTAGAAGGAAGTAGTCCGCCTTCATCAGGGCAGTAGGTGACAAGACCCTTCTTCGTGTCCACAAAGTCAACGATGTCCCTTTGTGTTTTTTCGACAATGGCATCTTCCCACCTCTTCAGCTGCAGTGCCAGGGAGAGGAACACCAAATCGAGTGGAACGTTTTTAAGTCGGACCCGAGCACCAGGAAGATCCTCTGGACTTCCCTGAAGCATGACTGAACAAGCCTGAGACACCCCAAAATAGTGCTGGACCCCAGATGAGAGGAAAGTCTGAAGTGGTATCAGAGAACCGCAGTGTTGCTATTTGCTGTCAGACAGGCAGAGCTGAAACACTGAAGTTCTGCTGAATTGAAGTTTGCCCATTGCTGGGCAGGGAGGAGGAGAGAGAGAGGCCACCAGACAGGGGCCAAAAGAGGTAGAGGAAGAGGAGAAAGAGGACAGGCTGTCCTGAGTTTAAGTGGTGAAGTGAGAAGCCAGAGCCCCGGAAGTCTTTCACATTTGTCAACCTGCTCCACGTTGCTACTCTCGTTCTGTTGTCAAACACTCCTCTGACATCTGCCACATCCTCAAAGAACTTGGCCTGGATGTCCTCGCTCTCACCGAGGCTTGGTTCACAGGCCAGCTCTGTCACAAGTTTTGACACCCTCCTCCCTAATGGAGCAAGATCCTCTACAAACCCAGAACCAACCGACACAGAGGTGATGTAGCTGATCTTTCAGGAGTGGATCCCTGGTTCCTTCATTCCTATGCAGGCCTACTCCTCCTTTGAATGCCTGGTCTCTCTCTGACTGCGGCCACAATCTACAGGCCACCTGGCCAGGTCGCATGTCGCATTCTTCCTCTAAGTGGGCTGACCTCTCCTCTTTTCTCCTTGCCTCTTCCTCTCAACTTCTCCGTGGAGGCCTCAACATCCACCTGGATGCTTCTAATCCCTCCTCTGGGCTCTTCCGCAACCTCTGCAACTCTCTCTCTCTCTCTCTCTCTCTCTCTCTCTCTCTCTTTCTCTCTCTCTCTCTACCTCTCTCTCTCTCTTTCCATTCTACCCTCACCTCTGACACACTCTGCCGAACACACCTTGGATGTTCTCATCTCCTCTGACATCCCCTTCTCTAACCCTCTCACCACTCCTCTCTCTTGGACTGACCACTTTCTGCTCTTCTCTCACCTGAAACTCTCCGTCCCTCAGGCTAAGCCTACCCCAGCACTGCCACCTACCTTCTCAGTCATTCCTCCCATGAAGCGTGTGTCAGTGGATGCCTTTGCTGCCACTTTCTCTGCTCCTCCTGTGCCTGCGGCTGGCTCACACTCTGACACAGCTCACTTTAACCTGCATCTTTCTATCTCCAACACTCTGGACATCCTTGCCCCTGTAATGAGAATCCATCTGAAGCCTACCTCCAAGTGCATCTCCACAGCCTCTTAACAACACGGCCAAACTCTTTAAAATCTGCAAGGTGCTGGCCAATCCTGCTGCAATCACCACCTGACGTGTTCCCTCCCAGGCCCTCTGTACGACTCTGGCTTCTCACTTCACCACTTAAACTCAGGGCATCCTGTCCTCTTTCTCCTCTTCCTCTACCTCTTTTGGCCAATGTCTGGTCGCCTCTCTCTCTCTCTCCTCCTCCCTTCTCCTTTTTCTCTCCTACATACCTGATGATGTTTCTAGACAAGTCCGATCTATGAAAGTGTCATCCAAACAGGTGCTCCCTTGCTCCTCCAGATCCATCAAGGACCACAATGACACCCTCACTCCAGCCTTGCCCGATTTCCTGAAATTATTCTTTTGCCACTGGAACTTTCCTATCTCTCCTCAAGCACTCCTTTGTGCACTCCCTCCTTAAAATGCCTTCTGCCGATCCTACCTGTCCGGCAAACTACCGCCCGTGCTAATTCCCTTCTACCTTAGAGACCCTGAGTTCTTTTGCCAGACTTTAGGACTTTTCATTTCTAACCTGGAGAGAGTGAGACCCTTTTCCCACTCTCTCATGTATTTCTTCTGGGATTTGGACTCTGTGTTTCTTTTGACTTTGGAGCCTGACAAACTCCATAGGCATCATCTTTGCATTGTGACACACAGCATCTTCAGTGCAGTGGCACAGGCAAGTCTCTTAGATTTCCCAAAGGTTTAAATACCTTTTCTTGGTGAAACTACTGTTTCCAAGAGCAGTGAAGTGAAATTGACTTTACTTACATTTTGTATCTTTCTAGACCCAGCACACACTATCTTACCATAGGGTGCTGGAGGCGTTACTTAGTATCCCCTTTGTCTAGTTTATCATGTAACATTTGAATGTAACCCTTTCTACAATTAATGACTGGTGGCAGTGGTTTACTTTTTACTACCATTGTGTGTTTTTACTGCGGTCTGCGTTCGCAGCTATAGTAAGGCACCCCTAGGTGCCCATTTTGTCAAAATGGCCCCAGTCTTCTTTTTTCGCCATTTCTTGTCAGAAAGGTCCTTGTTGAGATTTACTCTGTGCGCCAAACTAGGTTTGGTCCCTTTGTTCGTTTTGTCTTTGGCGGGATTCGCAAGTGAAGCCCGCCTCTGGCTCCAGTATGTCTGGCAGGGGCAGGAAATGAGGAAGGTGTCCGAAACTCCCTGTGCTTAACCCCCTTAGTGACTGGCTGGCTGGCTGGCTGTCCGGCAAGGACAGCCACCCTGCTGTGTGATTGACTGCTAGCCTGGAATGAATGGGAGAAACCTGCATAAAAGGCGAGGCTTTTGGCTTGGAGGGCAGAGTCGACCACTTGATGAAGGAATCCGAAGAAGAACTTGGAAGAGACGCCTGCTGCAACTCCTGGACTGTGGGTTTGCCCAGTGAAGCCCTGCTGCTGTGCTGAAGCTCTGAATTCGTTTCCACTAGAGAAGCCCTGCAAGGACGACTTCTCCCCTTGAGTTGGTGGGACCAATCAACTCCAAATTGAACTCGTTTGGACATCCTCTCGGAGCTGGCTGTAATTCCACTGCTGCTGGAACCAAAGTGATCACAAAAAAACAAAAGGTGCTGGTGTGTCATGGATTGACACTGGGCCTCATTACAACTCAGGCGTTAAGGGTTAACGCCGTCGTTAACCCTTAACGCCTGATTCCGATTTTAACGGCTGCTTTTAGCAGCCGTTAAAATCCATGGCGCTAACCTGCCAAGATGCTAATTACGCTACCGTAATTTACGGTGGCGTAATTAGCGCCTTCCCCACTCCCATTATGCCCTATGGGGCAAAAATGGTAATGGGGAAGGGAAAATGGGAAATGGAGATTTACCGCCCCACTCACCTTGGAATGGGGCGGTAAATCCGCCATCCACCATGGTGTAAACGTAGTTTACACCATGGTGGTAAAGTTGGCGCAATTAGCGCCTGGGTCGTAATGACCCCCACTATCAGGTTTAAATTCTTACAATGCAATTACCTGGTCCAATCCTCTTTAGCCATAAAGGTCATTCTAGCTCTATTCAATCATACAGAACAAAGGACACCTTGACACCACCCGGTCTTTTAAAAAACAGTGATATTATTGAAAACAACAATCAAATCAACAGAACAAGAAAAATTAATAAATATCATTTGACACGTTATATTTACAAAAAAATAATAAACTTTTTTTATGCTGGAAAGAGATTGTGTACAGTGAAATCCAACACATAAAGGTGCATTGAAACAACATTAGCAACAACGGATAACCATTCTTAGACATAGGGCCTCATTACACGGATGGCGTTAAGGGTTTACCGGTACCGGTATTTTACCGGTACCAGTAAATTCTTACCGCCTTACTACGAGGTCCCTTTGCGGGTTGGGGAATTTAACGCCTGCTTTTTGCAGGCGGTAAAAACCAACCCTCAAAGGGACCAGGGAGCTAATTACGGTACCGCAATTTGCGGTACCGTAATTAGCGCCTTCACCATTCCCATAGAGCCCTATAGGGCAAAAATGGGAATGGGGAAGGGCAATGGTGGAAGGGGGAATTACTGCCCCGCCAACCTTGGAATAGGGCAGTAATTCCCCTTTCCACCAAGGCGGTGCCGGTATTTTACCGGCATGAACCATGGCGCTTATAGCCATCCGCCATCCGTGTAATGAGGCCCATAGACATGCAATACATACATTGGGGAACAAAAACTCAAGACAAAAGTCGAGAACAAATTAAAGAAACAATTACAGAGAAAAAAGAACAAATTGAGCATGGAGAAAGGCATGAATCAATTTCACGCTCAATGTATCCGTTCAGTCAGAAATAAGGCTTATTATTTTACAAAATTTACAACGGAAAACTATAATTAGGATTGTTCTAATCTGAGGTTTGGGTCTGCCAATGCAAAAAGGGGGAAATTGGAAGAGAAACTAGAGGGATTTTCCTTAGACTGGTGGACTTCCAGTGGTCCAAAGTCCAAAATGGAAGGTTCCCCTCTTCACAATGTGTGTTTCGGCGGTTATGAAGTCTTTCTTTCAAAGTAGAAGGAAGTAGTTCGCCTTCATCAGGGCAGTAGGTGACAAGACCCTTCTTCGTGTCCACAAAGTCAACGATGTCCCTTTGTGTTTTTTCGATAATGGCATCTTCCCACGTCTTCAGCCGCAGTGCCAGGGAGAGGAACACCAAATCGAGTGGAACACTTTTAAGTCGGACCCGAGCACCAGGAAGATCCTCCGGACTTCCCTGAAGCAGGACTGACCAAGCCTGAGACACCCCAACAGAGTGCTGGACCGCAGATGAGAGGAAAGTCTGAAGTGGTATCAGAGAACCGCAGTGTTGCTATTTGCTGTCAGACGGGCAGAGCTGAAACACTGAAGTGCCGCTGAATTGAAGTTTGCCCATTGCTGCCGCTGACCTTTCCATTGCAGTGCAGGAGTCCCCAGATGTCCTCCCTCTTGTCCCCATGACTGAGGCCCAGGAACAAAAGGATCTGCAGAGCTGTACAGGAACAGAAGCCAGCTAACCATTTCCTCTAACCAAAGGCACAGTAAAGTCTAAGAGAACTTACCTCTGGTTGTGTAGCCTTACTTACTCTCAGTTGAGACCCGTCTTGGTTGCCATTGCAGAGTTGCTTACAGCTTTGCCCCTCACAAGCCTCCCAGCTTGTGGCCCTTCAAGTGAATCTTATTTCTACAAACCTTTTCTAAAAACATTATGCAAGACTTTTACTTATCTGCAAAGAAGATCTTCAGCTCCCCTAGACTTGTTTAACTAACATTGGCTGTCCTGGCTCCCTGAGAGACTCTTCTTACCTCTGTCTCTGTGCCTTTACCTTTCCCCCAGGGATGGGTTACATTTACTTGACATTGGAAGGTTTTAAAAGTACTTACCTGTTTATGAATTATTTGTTAACCTTTGTTTTATTCCCATATATAGCCTTTGCACCAAACTCAGTATTGCCCTAAATGTACCAGTGATCAATGTCCACAGTCTCCTAGCTATTTAAGTCACCTGAGGGTGTAGGAAGTGCCTGTGTGCCATCCCCAATGGGTATCCTCTGATTTAGAGAAACTAAGAGTGTGCTTTGAAGTGTATTATAATTGTTACATGTTTTGCTTCCTTCTGAAGAAGGCTTATATAACGGACTGTTAATTAAATTAATTATTGTTTCATCAAGAAACCTTGAGTGTAAGTGTGTATTTGAATAACTGTCACTGTGAAACTCTGTGTTACAACCCTACTGCTCACATTTTCCCCTCTTGAGATAAGCATGGCTTCTCAGCCACACTACCAACCTGTGTAGTACAGACCTATACCAAAGGTTGGGTTCCTATTGCCAGGAGGTCAAAGTTGCTGTAGTGCACACAGAGGGTACTGCACACAATCATGCCTAACACTCCCGGAAAAGCTGCCCATCTCCCACCCTACTATCCTCATTCAATCTGTTGCTTGACTCCACGACCATCAGTCTGGCTCAGGGGTGTTGCTAGGTCTGGAAAAGATCAGGGGCTAAGCTAATGTCTGGACTGGGAGGATTCGGGGCTAGCTATAGCCTTTTGGTTGTAGTTCCTGAGATTCTATCCGGGGCTACAACCAAAAGACCCGGGGCTATTGCCCCCTTAGCCCCCCCTAGCAACGCCTCTGGTCTGGCTTCAGAGCAGCCAGAGGCACGGAAACTGCTCTTCTGAACATCCATGAAGATCTGATCGTTAATCTTGACTCCAGCCTTCCTTCTGACCTCATCCTCCTTGATCTCTCCTCTGCTTTTGGCACAGTCATTTATGCTATCCTGATCAATAGTATCTGTGAGAACCTAGGCATCACAGGTCAGGACCTAGTGTTGTGGACGGACCCTCCCAAGTCCAATTTAGGTATTTTCTCTCCACCGTCTGTCTCCACATGTGATATAGGGTCCCCCAGGGCACTAACCTCCCACCCTGGCTCTTCAATGTCAACTTGGCCCCTTTGGCCCACCTGTTCTCTACCATGTCCTCTAACTTTCAGTGTTAATGCGGGTGACACTCTGCTCTCTTTCAGGCTCCCCTCAGCCTCCTCTTCTCTGTCGCTCATTCCTGACTATCTGCAATTCAGGATTGGTGCGCCTCCAATGATCTCTGCCTTAACGCCAGTAAGACTCAGATCCTTCTGATTGGGACTGCTTCTGCTTTTCCTCTCTCACTCTGGCCACCCTCCTTGGGCCCTCTTTGTTCGCCTTCCTGTGACACAAATAAACTTGGGGTCATCTTCAACTCCACTCTCTCCTTCTCTCCTCACATCACGGACCTTGCCAAGAAGGCCCACTACCAGCTGGACCTCCTCAGAGGTATTCTTCCTTTTCTCACTTGCCCCAAGAAGCACACTGTCTACCGAGCCTTGGTTCTCTCTAGGCTGGACTACTGCAACAGCCTCTTTCTCAACCTACCTTCCTCTACTCTCCACCCTCTTGTCCTTGGCCTCAAGCCCAGGGACTGTATCTCTCCAGCACTGAAATCTCTCCACTGGCTCCTGGTGGATGCAAGGATCAAGTTCAAGACCCTCTGCATCATCCACAAGGCTTTCTGGTGCTGGGGCCCGCACTACATACAACTCTCTCTTCCAAAAATACCTTTCTTCTCGAGCCCTCCGCTGAGCTACATCAAACTCTCGAATGGTCAGATGCTTCTCCAGGCACAGAGGGGGGTAGATCTATCTCCTCTGCAGGTGCCTCCCTCTGGAATGGCCTCCCTGCCCCTCACAAACTCGAGCTGGTAGCAGCTCAAGAACTTCCTTTTCTCCTCTGCTTTCTCTCTCTCCCTTGCTGAACTACCTGTCTGCTGCACCGACTGGTTGATTGGCTACCCTCTGAGTCTCACTAGGTTCCAGGCTCCTTCATGAACAGTCTCCCCTGCACTGCCTCTGGCCCTGCCACGCACTTAAAGGCTGTAACTGCATCCCTACAGTCCCCTGCCTCCTTGCACTGATTGCACTTACCCTTTCCCTGGCACTTCCCCTTTCTCCCCTCCCTCTCACTTGCAAGATCTAAATGACACAAGGCCTAGTAAGATTGTCCTGTCCTCCCTCTGTCTTCCCTTCCTTGTCTTGTCGCACCTGGAAACACTTGTGTACAGTCATGTCGTAAATGACATATCATATCATCGAAACAAAAATGGCCAGTATAAGAATATGGTTGTGCAGTTTGCTAGGAGTTAGGTATAGAAGAACAAAGCAACAGAGGGGACAGAGAGAAAGGATGAGGTGAAAGCTTGATGCAAACCATATGTGTAACTTATCATACTGAAAAAGGACCGCTCTTAATAACCATGATGTTAAATGACAAATTCATGGCTTCTGATGAAAAGTATAACCAGTTTTCATTTTTTACAGTATCCCATTTTAAGATTCATCAAATCATTTAAGCGTGTATTTTCTTAAATTCTTTAAGGTTTTGGACAGCATTTATTTCAGTCGGCGGTTCCATGTGCGTTGTGTGGCAAAAGCAGTTGACAAGGTAGGACACGTTGGAACCCCATTACGAAGCAACATCGCCACCATTGGAACTGATGGTGCCATATGTCACACACCTGTCGTTGCGGGTACTTCCAGGGGTTTCCAGGCGCAGTCATTCATTGCCACGCTGAAATATCTGGATGTTAAGCACAAGGAGCACCCCAACAGGTAAGTGTGTCCTAGGGTTCTGTTTTTAAAGGTCATCCTTGATTTGGGCTTTAAAATGTGCTTGAATTTACCTGACTCTGTTTTCAAAAGGAGTTCTTCAGTCATGTTTGCAACCATTTAATCTAAGTGAACATATTCCTGATTTTATCATGTTTAAGCAGCATCTGGTAAGTAATGCATTTAATATGAGTGTTTATTCCTAACCTTCAGTTGAACCCTGGTTTCTTCACCTGTGCTTCATTTATCTAAAAAAACATGACTGAAAACTGCCCCACACCCATTCTGATGCCTTGTACACAAGACCTCACCATTGTCTCCCGTACAACCATGCCACCTTCACTGCCAAGCTATTTTACGTTCTACTCCAGTGAGAACATTTGATACTCTCCTGGTATCCACATGTTTAAATATGGTAGATATTAATTTGCATTTTCTCTAGTTCATACAATTGTCTAATTGTAAATATGAAGTGTGTTGTTCACTATTGGAAAAAATTCTAAAAGGTTTTCTTGGTGGACTTATGAGCATTTTCAAAATAGAGCATTGATGCTATGTTTGAGCTGGGAGATTCCCTCAAGCCCTCCTAACCTTTGTCCTCATTCAAGGCACCCAGGAAATGTCACCCTCTTTCCGAAAGGAACCACCTGACAGCCGCCACTCTTAACAGGAAAGCCCAGCCCTGAAAGAGCAGAGGAGTAGCGCACTCACCTAGCCAGAACAGTTAGGAAGGTAAGTGGAGGCTGGGTTGTCTAGGCTGACGAGATGGGAGGATAAATGAGAATCTGGCAAGGAGGATAGAGGAGGAATAGTCACAAGGATGGTGGGGAAGAGACTAAAGGAGGGAATGGTGCCAGCCCTGAGCAGAGGGAATGTGCTAGGGAACAGCAGTAGCATCCCCTGGAGCCTCTTTTCCCTGACGGAGCCAGGACTGCTATGCTATCAGCTGGTCAATAAGAAAGTCCAACAGGCTGTCAAGAGGCTTATATAGGATGCACATTAGACTGAACACAGAGGGATAGTGCATACACTTTTATTTTTATATTAGTCAATCAAAGGGGGGTGCAAGATAAGCCACAACCAATTCTCTTAACCTGGCCATGATAATGTCTCACCTCCCACTGACTGTTGCAATGCTGAACCCTTCCTTCTGACCTCATTTCACACATGTTAAAGGTCTCAGTCAATTGTACTGTCCCTTGGACCAATTGTTGATCTTTCTAAGGTGGGGAGGGTTCAGGTGTCATCATCATTACCCATTGGCACTTAGCCCTTCCTAACACTACAGCCCTTCTCCCTTATGTCTCGAGGGAAGGGGGAGCTGGTGCGGGGGGGGGGGGGGGATCATTACCTCCCTAATTAAGCCTCCTCTGCTTTTCCTGTCGGGGCTCTCGTTCCTCCCCCGTCCCAGCCTCCCTTCGGCACACCCTCTCTCCTTGTGCTTTCCTGTTCGTTTTGGCTAGCGGCAGGTACTCCTCTTTCCCATCAATCATTGTCCCTTTCACTATGTCCACCTCCTCCTCCTGTCCTGCTACTTCCTTCTCTGCTGTTACTGCCACCTCTGCCACTGGTGCTACTTCCTTCTTCAATACCACCTCTTCCTCTGGTGGTACCACCTCCTCGTATGTTATGAACTTTTCCTCTAACACTACCACCTCCTCCTATTCCTTCTCCCATTCTCACCGCCAGCACATCCTCATTGCTGCTCTATTATACTTCCAACACTGACCCACTGCTTGCCACAATCTTCTCCAACTATCCGCCCTGAGCAATTGGCCTGGATGTTTACACACATTGTGCCCTCCTACCCATGTGTGGGACTTTCAGTGAGAGGCTGCTCCTGTGGCTTGTTATTGGGTGAAGACTGGGATTGGGTATTCTCTCAGAGCGCACCTGGGGCTGCTTTGGGTTTAAAGGGCTGAACCAAGCCTATAAGTTGTCTATCCAGTATCTTGGTTATTAATCTTCCTTCCGACCCTCTGTGGTGCTGCCTGTGATGCGGTGAGTTCTTCTGTATTTCCAATGTGCGTATTAGAGGCTGGACACACACTGAGTAAGTTTTCAAACTAGTTCTTTCCTATTTTGAAGGTTGTAGGTGCAAGGAAACAGAACACCTGGCAATCCCTTACTTGGGAATCCTTTGCCTGGGAACCCCTTGCCTGAAAATCCCTTGACATGGAACATTGTTTCTGTAACTTTTTTAAGCCAATGTTCTCACTGTGTTTAAAGTCACAGATGTGCAATGCTGTATCCAAAGAGGTGACTGTAGAAATTATTTCTTTGATTTATTATCTGACTTTTTTACTATATATAAAACACACGCTACTGTTGAGAAGGATTTCCAAAATCAACAATGGCAGTAGATTGTGGGAGACCAAGCTATTATGGTGCACAGGAAATACACTTAAGTCTAGCCAAACCCAATCAGGTGGGTAGATGAGTGGCTAGGCTTAGACTCAGAAGGGGTGTGAGAGGAGTGGTCTAGGGATACATTGAGACAAACACTGAGCCCTCAAAGAATATCAGTGAGACAGGTCACTACAAAATATTCAATCATTTATTAGGCCTTTAAAATACACACCAAGTAATGAAACCTTTAGATACATATTATCACAAAACTTCTATGAAACATATACATACATCCACAATTGGGGGTTCACACTTTACCTCAAAGAGAGGTAAGCAATAGAGAGCATGAACATATGTGTGATATTCAATAACTGTGTTTAGTAAAGTGTGTGTGTATAGTAAAGTTAAAGTAGAGAGAGAAAAACAGTTGATTCAAAACCAGCATAACACGGGTAAGCAATCAATTTAGCAAATCAGAGGTACAATACTTATGAGAAAACCTAGAATTAGTTCTCTAACTCTTAGTAGGTCCAACCCTATGATAGGATGAAGTCTAGTGCTCTGAAGTTGTTAGGTAAGATGTTACCTTTAGAGCTAAATCTACCTCACTTGTGAGAACCCCAGAACTTTTTGCTGAACTGGTGGATTATTTGTCCCTATACCTAAGTGAGTGGGAACATTTTTCCACACTCACATATCCTTTTACTCTTTTGATGGGTTTAATTTTTAAGACTCTCCATAGTGTCCTTTTAACTTTATCCTTTATTTTTTATTTTTTTACATTTATAAAGCGCACAGAGCGGCCCTGGGGCATCGTGGCGCTGTTTACAGCAAGGCTTACAGTTACATAAAAGACAACGCGGCTTACTTGGTTACATGAAACAGCAAGACCTACTGTCTGTGGTTCGTGGCTACAGTGAACCTGGTACCAGACAGTTGGTGGTTAGTCATGAATTGTTAACAAGAAAAAAGGAAGCTACAGTGGTTCCATGTTTACAGGAACAGCTATAACTCAAAATCTTCCTCGAGTCGATGTCTGAGTGGGCAATAGGGTTGATATGGGCTAGTTGAAGAGCTTGGTTTTGAGTGCCTTACGGAAGGATAGGTGGGAGGTCTCATTCCTTAAGGTGGTGCGGAGGGCATTCTAATGTTTAGGGTCTAGGACTGGGAAGCTGGAGTCTCCAGCTTTAGCTCTTTTAAAGGTGGGGACGTTTAGCTGATTGCAGTAGCGTGATCGCTTGGGTCTGGAGGAAGTGGCTCAGACTAATTTTTCTGAGAGATAAGAGGGGGCTGTGAGTGTGAGGCACTTGTGTGTTATGGCTAGGGTCTTGAATAGGATGCATTCTTTGACCGGGAGCCAGTGAACATCATGACTGGCATGGGAGATATGCTCCCTTTTGAGCGCATTATTTTGAATGATTTATAGTCTGTTGAGGTTTTTTGCCGAGGTGCCGGCCAAAAGGACGTTAAGTTTCGCCCCTATGGTGGCTCTGGCAATTGATAGGCAATTCTGCCTGGATAGATAAGGTTTAACTACATTGATCAGTTTGGTCGCAAATGCAGCCGATGAGGCAATGGCGCTAACTTGGCACGTCATGGAGAGAATGGAGTCCAGGTATACCCCCACAGTTTTCACCGATGTTGAGACAGTGATTTGGGTATTGTCTATGTTAAACGTGCTGTATTGTTTGTCAAATTTGTTAAGCGTTTCCTTGAGGTTTTCTGTTTTGTCCCCGCTGTTACAGGGTTGCCCTTTGGGCTCCCCTTTTGCTTTCTCTGACTAACCTTGTGAGAACTACTGTTCTGATGTTTGTTAATCTGCTTAGAATCACATGCTGTGCATATGTTCCGACATCCAGTGGTAACCGCAGAGTTTTGCATCTTGTTTTTCGGGGACCGAAAGGGGACGTCTGCATAGGCGTGTCTGTAACACTATCCCTATCGTGACGTGTAGTGTACCCAAAATCCCTCACTCGCCGAGGTCCCTCAGATTGTTGTTTTCCGCCCAGATAACTGGTCACCCATGCAGAACTCTTCATAAGAGACATTTTTTATACTTGTTTACTGACTTTGTCGGTTTATTCGCCTAAAAGTCACTTTGACGGTGCTTCAAATACTACGACGAAGACCGCGGGGAACTTTCGACAGCGGTGGACCTCGACGCCTAAGATCCGGCGGCAGAGTCGTCCACATGGCTGGGCCCTCTGGCCGGCCTACACAGTAGGGACAGTGGGGTCGGGATGGTCATATCTTTCGCTATGTCTTTCCTCTTTACCACGCTTTACCCTCTAGGACTGGTCATCATTTTCATTACCTTTCGCTATGGAAAGGACACCGTTTAGGTTTTGCCCCTCTTGCTGGGTCAGATACCTGTGGAAGGACGAGCAAAATAAGTGCAATAATTGTCTGCCCCTTGACCACGACGAAGCGCGGTGAGCCGCTTGTAGACTCCATAGGGCCTAAACAGTGAAAGAGTGCCACGTTAAGCGGTGGGCCGCCTAAGGCATGTCGCGGGCTGGATCTTCTTCCCCCACCGCCGCCCCTGCTGAAAGTGACGAGGGCACTAATGATGACCAAGCATCCGTACCGGATGCTATTAACCTAACGACGGACCCTTCTAGGTCCGCCACGCCCGTTCCTGACCCCTCCAGGCCTGACACAAGTCACGCTACGGGGACAACACCCAGTGACAGGGGCATACATAAAACACACGCTAAACACACAACCCCTTCCCCAATTTCGATGGTTTCGTCGAAACGGGTGAAAGCGCCAACAGGACCGCTGAAAATTTCGATGGAATTCTCTGATCCTGCGGATCAACAGCCTTCTCCACATCCGCAGCAGCGTCTTGCGACTGGGCCTTCGAAAATGAATGGCTATACCTCAAAATCACATTTGGCCGGCCAAGTGCGCTCGTCTGACACTCCGACGCCCCTAAGGCCCCGGTAGGACAGAAATCTACCGTTAGGCCTTCTAGTCAATCGATAGGTGGAAAACCTACTGCTAGGCCTCCTTTAGGCTCCTTCAACAGCTAGGCCTATTGCACATCCCGTTTCGCCGGACATCACCGAAAGTATTGCGAGGATCACTTCGGCAGTGGGGCAAGGTGCCTAAGGAATCATTGAAACGTAAGGAGCGTGCCGCGGACACATCTGAAGACACGCCAAAGCACCCCAATGCTTGCGAAGATTATGAGGATAGTTGGGAGCCTTTGTCTAGCACAATTACATATATATTTCGGTGCCACAGACAAGAAAATTAGGTTTTCCACCTTTTGCACCTTCTGGTTCATCTAAATGGACCAGGGAAAAATTCGAAGGGTGCATGGACCGCCTTGAAAGGATTGTGTCACTTTCAGAACACCCTACACCCAAGAGACCTCGAGTGGTTCCTCTTTGTATGTCAATATTGAAATTCCCTGAAATTTAGAATCTTCTCAGGACCATTTCATTTCTGTCCACCCTGAGGAGGAAATTTAAATGGACACTTCAAGATATTTATGATGAGGAAGAAGAGAATACCTTGCTTCAAGACTATACTGCAGATGACCTGGCGGATGACACAGGCAACTGGGAGGACTCTTATCAAGTTGTTACGGAGCATTGGGCACTCTCTACTCATAACCAGGATACAGATGTCCTATGTCTGGACTCCCCTTCTTCCACCCCGGCCCGCCAGGCTTCTCCAATAGACTATCAGAAGGCCTTTAATGCAATCTTAAGGAAGGCAGCAGATCACTTTCAGATCGCCACCCAGGAAGTCATACCTGAACAAGATTTCATGGAGGATATTCTTAAAGAAAAAAAACCTCCGGTCAAGTCATACCTCTTCTAAATTCCATTAAGAGGAGACTGGCTCCTTCTCTTGTCACACAAGCCCAGACCAGGGCAGTCAATCCAAGGGTGGAGAAATTATTTCAGCCATCGCCTACAGACCCTCAATATATTAAAAGCCACGCCACCCCCGAGTCCCAAGTGTTTACCCCCACCTGGAAACGAGTAGGAGTACCCCTTGCTACGGGCGAGGCACCTCCCGATAAGGATTCTAAAAGATTATATGCCTTGGGTAAACACCTTTACCATGCGCATAGCAAACACCACTTTGCTGGCCAGGTATGCTGATGTGCAATGGCACCTTACACAAGGTCTCCAGGAGGTACCTGAACCTGCAAAATCCAAATTACTTGCCATCGTGGCTGAGGGCAGGCAAGTCAATCAAAATGTTTTTAAAAAACACTTTTGATACTGCGGAGACGGCAGGAAGATCTCTGGCGCAGGCCACTCTGCTTAAACGGCACGCTTGGCTCTGAAACTCGGGCTTCAAGCTGGAAACCCAAGCTGCTCTTATTAAAAAGCCTAGCGAAGAGTCAAATCTCTTTGGTAAAGAAGTTGATGATGCTCTGGAGACTGCCAAAAAGAGCATGAGACTCTTAAGTCCCTGCAAAAGATCACACAAAAACCCTCCCCCCAGAGGGGAAGTGGTTCCTGCTGGTCCTTTCGAGGCCAATCCCGTTCCTCACAAAACATCTACAACACGGGAAACAACTGGAACTCAAGCCAAGCATCCAGCACCCCTGCAACTATCCACCTAGGGTTCAGCGATGCAGGAAGGGCTTAGGCAGAGGCACCAACTCCAGGGGTACAGCTAATTGTTGGGGTTGTGTTCAGGAAGTTGGGTCATTGGAACACATGCTATGGGGCTGTGTGCGGGTCAGAGATTTTTGCAATAAAGTCTGTGATGTGTGTAATAGGATTTCGGGTGGAGGGTCTGTCCTGGATTTTAGGACGATGATCCTAGGTGAAGATTCGGGGTTGGCTGATGTCAGCTCCGCCCTTATAAAATGTTTTTTTAGAGCTTCCATTGTGGCTAAGCGGTTAATTCTTCGAGGATGGAAAGGTCGGATCTCTCCTTCATTTGAGGAATGGGTCCAGGAAATGCACTGCCTGTCAAGAACAGAAAGATTGATTTACAAATTGAAATGAAAGTTGTCTTTATATGAGAAGATCTGGAATGTGTTTAATGATTTCTTTTAGTTTTTTTTTTTTTTTCCTTCTGTACTTTTCTGACTGTTGCTATGATATTGTTTCTGTACATACTTGTAAATAAATAAATAAATAAAAGAAATGACCTACAGATCCAGGTCCCTGTTATGTTTATATTTATATCCAAGTAATGATCAGGACGCGAGATGCAGACGTCTTATCCTTTTATTTTCCTCCATCAACTGCCCTGGCTTTTCCCCCTCATTCCACTTCCAGAATTGCCCTTTACATTCTACATTCTATATTCTATACTATGTAAACCATAATAACAACATGTGCTTTCTATACTACACAACACCCCCCACTTACTTACCACCTAAATGACATCAACAACCAACCCAAAAATATTCATTTAACATTTTTTTTTACATTTGTTCAGTTAAACGAGTTGGCTTGCGAACTAATCTCTGAGGGCGCTGACCCAATATTCCCTCAGGCAAATCATGACTTACAACATCATCTCCCAACACCCCAGTCACGATGCCATCACCAATTTCATGACCACGATAATTCATCACTGGCAAAGAAACATCACTGGCATTTCCAACGTCAACATTATTGGACATTTCAGAGCCAGCTTTATCTTCATCGGGGGATCCATCCAATAAAGTTAAATCAATGTCACAATCATATGAGGCACAGTCATGTCCATTGTCCAATGAACCACCCAGACCCTCATTCTCACCAGCCCCAATTTCACCAGAATCATGACAAAATCTTTAAAAAAAGGATACATTCCTGGTTATTTTACGATGACCCCCTTCAGCAGTAACCATGGGTCCTTTGACACATACAATCTTCATCGGAAATGGCCAATATTTAGTATCCAACTTCTTGCGCTGATTCTGTCGAACCAACACCGTGTCTCCCAATTGAACATCACTATCCTCTGCCTTCCTTTTGCGATCTGTCCACGCCCTAATTTTAAACTTTTTCACTTTATCTCGCTCTCTGATCTTCTGGTCTTCAGCAGCTGTATAATCATCCACGCAACGCAGCCTGGTGCGAGGTTTGTATTTGATTATTAATTCGGAAGGCGAGTATCCGGTCATCTCATGAGGGGTATTACAATAACTCCTTAACATCTGAGACACCGCCTGAGGCATTGATATATTAACCACAACAGCTTTTTGTCGAGTCCTTTTCAAAGTACTCATAAATATTTCGACCATACCATTCACTTGAGGCCACAACGGTGTTATCTTCTGATGTTTGAAACCCAGATGTAATGCAAACTTGTTGAACTCATTACCCTGAAACGGCGGCCCATTATCCGTCTTAACAATTTTCGGCACTCCCCATTCACTAAACAACTCATCAAGCTTCACCACTACATGATGAAATGCAGTGGACATTACATGCTTTACAAGAGGAAACCTTGAGTATTCATCAATAACTACCAACAAGTATCCTCCTTCTTCCAAAGGTTCAAAGAAATCAACAGCCACACGGTTCCATGGGCCATCTGGGAGTGGCACTGTTTGAAGAGGTGATGCACAGCTCTTTGATTCTGCCACTTGACACGCAAAACAATTTTGCAAGATGTCTTCAACAATTACATTCTTACAGGGAAACCACACTTGATTTCTCTGAATCTTTTTAGTGTTCACAACCCTTTGGTGACCTTCGTGCACTAGCATCACCAAAACCTTTCTCAGACTTCCCAGAGCCACCAACCTATTACCCCTGAGAAGTACTCCTTCGTCTGTGGCTGCCAATTCACTGCTCATTCTTGCCAACTTCTGAAGATCTTTCGTATCACCCTCTTCCACCTCCTTTTCTAAGTTGAGAGAGTGCCATCTTCCTTCTTTAGTGAGTCTAACCACCACTTGAATCATCGGGTCATTCCTGCTCTTCTCCTTGAACATTTCCTCAGTAATTGCTGGTGGCAATGCATTGAGAGACAGGTATGACATGTACTCATCTGCTTTCCTTTGCATCTCAGTTTCTGCCACACCAGCAGGATGCCTTGACAGATAATCTGCTGGATTTGCCTCTTTCCCAGGTTTATGAACAATTTTGTAATCATATTCCTGTAATCGTATACCCCACCTCTCAATCCTGGGAGGCATTTTGATTCTAGGATTTCCAAATGACGAAAGAAGCGCTTGATGATTAGTAACCAAAGTAAAGGGCTTCCCAATGACAAAGTGGTTAAATTTCTCACATGCCCATACAGCCGCCAAACTTTCTCTTTCAGCCTGAGAATACGCTTGCTCAATATCACTTAATGCTCTGCTAGCATATGTAACTATACGTCGCTTGTCTTCATGCTCCTTTGGATCTCTCTGCGCTAGAATACCTCCGAGACCCACTGGGCTTGCATCCACTACAATTTCAGTTTCTAACTGAGGATCAAAATACGCCAATCTCCGATCACTGACCAATTCTTCCTTAATCTTTTTGAAACTCTTCTCACAGTCTTCATTCCACACAAATGCCACATCCTTTTTTAGAAGTTGTCATAATGAGTCAGTGATTGTTGCGTAATTTGGCAATTATCTGGCGCAATAACCAGCCATACCTAGGAAAGACCTTAACTCTGATATGTCCTTCGGAGCTTCGAGATTCAATACACCCTTCACCTTTTCTGGGTCCGCTCTCATTCCATTCTCTGAAAATGTGTCCAAAGAATTTCAGACCTCTTTTGTTTGTCACATTTCTGTCTATTCAATGACAGCCCATTCTCTTGTAATAGCCTGCATACCTGTTTAAGAGCCCCATCATGTTGGTCTTGATTAGTACCATAAATCAAAATATCATCACTGTAATTAAATGTATTCTTGACAGGAGCTGTAACTTTCTTTATTGCTTCCTGGAAAATGTCTGCAGCAGGTGAGATGCCAAAACTGAGCCGTTTGTATCTGAATAATCCCTCATGCGTTCTAAAAGTGGTTATAGGTCGAGACTGTGGGTCAATCACCAACTGATGATAACCCTGATTTAGATCCAATTTGGTGAATCTGGCTTGATTTAAACGTATTATCATGTCCTCAATATTGGGTCCAGGGTGTCGTTCTCTCAGAATGGCTATATTAGGAATCCTCATGTCTACGCACAGACAAAGACGTCCATCTGCTTTGGGCACCACTACCAACAGCGATACCCAGGGTGTTGGCCCATTCTCAACCTTCTCAATTATGTCATTATCTTTTAGCTGCTTTAGTTCTTGTGACACCCTTGCCTGCAGATGAAATCTTATATGTGTTGAGGGACAGGTTGAACTGATTTGTCAATGTGCAGATGAATTTCATTATTCTTCAGTTTTTCAACTCCTTGAAATAGACCTGGAAAGTTCTCTTTCAGCCCTTCCAAATCCAGTGTCTTACTTGATATAACTCTGAGGCTATGACTTTCTGAAGGAACACCCGGTATCATTTCCGACTCTCTGTATTTCACATCAATAAGTTTTAATTCCGTGGCAGTTTTACAACTGATTAAGCATCTACCCATAACAGGACTCCTTATGACATGAATGTTGGTGGGTATGCACAGTTCTTCATGAATCAAATCACATTGGAATTGTTGACTAGCGGTTTTTTGCTCCCCATTGAAATATTTCTGCTCTTGATGACTGTAACCGGTATTTATCAGCAACTTTCTCAAATGCTTCTTCACTCATAACATTCACTGTCGCTCCAATATCTACTAAAATTTGTATCTCATGTCCACCCAAATTCATGGTCACCTTTATAGCTGTGTTGCCAGCCGAGGTATCATATATCAGTCGTACATATTCTTTGCTGTACCTGTCATACTCCTGATATTGCTCCCCTGTTAGTTCTTTTTCTTCACAGGAAATGGGTGGGTTCTCTTATGGATCCTCATATTGAGTTTCTCCTTGACTTTGAATTTGTGAAGACATCATATCTTGTTCCAACCCTTGGTCACTTGGGACTATTGGCTCAATATGCAGATTGTCCATGGCCCTGACAAATCCTGGTTGAGCCTTTTGTTGGCTCACTCTTGTATATGGTCTTGCCATTTCTCTGTCTGTATACATTCGTCCTCCTGAATTTCTTTTATTGTCATATCGTCTACCTGACACTACTTGTGTGTTGTAGCGGCTCACCAATAGTGGGACTCTTTCTCGGCACATCGTTTGGAAATTATTTTCTTGTCCACAACGTAAACAAACTTGACCCATGGCAGGACATATGCCTTTGTGAGGAAATTCAAATCCACATCTGTAACATTGCCTATCCCCTGCAATTCTTCGTATTGATCTAGATCATGTCATGTTGGGGTGTCTCCTTTGCCACTGTGTACTTTGGTTCATAGCCTCGACGGTAGCAGTATCCATTCTCTTCGGGTTTTCTATATTGGCTGCCTGTGTGTCAATTCTTTCGTATATTCATGCAAGTTCCAATACTTCTCGCAAAGGCAAGGTTTTTTTAAATAAATGCTTCCTGAATTGTAATGACAAACATCCCTCGATAACTCAGTCTTATTTCCGCATCATCATTAAAGTTCATGAATTCACAGAATGTGGCCTTTTTTTGCAGTCTCAATACAAATTGAGCTATGGCTTCGTGCGGGCTCTGCGTACACTGATTGAACACATATCTTTCATAATCTCTGTTAAGAGGGATTATTAGTTGAGCATTGACCATTGCTAGCAGTAATGGATATGTTGTTCACTCTTGAGCTGGTATTGTTTTAATGATGCTTTTTATCTCTTTTCCTACTAAATTCGTAAAGATGTCCAATTTGTTTGGTGCATTTTTATCGCCTACTGCTCTCAAAAATTCCTCAAACTCATCAATCCAATCTTGCCATCTTTGCCTTTGATTCTCTTCTGGCTCTAAGCTAAAGGGGTTTGGTCACTGTAAATAATTCAGATTTGTAGATAAAAGCGTTGCAGAGGTGCTTTGCTGTTGTGCGTTCACGTCTCCACTTGCATTTGCATTGTCTGTTGACATGTTTATTTGCTTGTACTATAATCTTTTATTTATGCAATATAGATTCCACTTTGGATGTTTGTCCTTGCAAATTTGCCCTAACTTTACTTTTGTGGGCAGATGAGAAAAAGAGCGAAAAGAGAAAAAAAATAAAATAATGCTCTCTCTTTTTCCTTATTTAGGTGAGATTATGTTATTAACATTTAATATCCATTTAATTTTGTTTGCAGGTGAGTGGAACCTTGTGATGTTTATTCATTCATTTCACTTCCCTCTTCAATCATGACAATTTCATTCATTTCATTTCCATTGTTCTGTTCTATTTGTTTCATTTAACTTCTTTGTTATGGTGCGCTTTGATTTGCACTGTTCCATGCACTCATATAACGTTGCGTTTCATCGGCAACAAGATCAATGCTTCATTTCAAAGTTGCTTTCATCCGGACATTGTGCTGGCAACTGTAATTAAATTACGAATCATTTGTTTCTTCAGTTTCCAAAATGGAGGCACGTATTCTCACGCACAGAGGTTCAATCCTCTAATCATTTGTATCATTACTTCCTGATATGATGGCACATAAAGTCTACGTATTTGGTTCCTTTTTTCTTTTTCTATGCGGACGTCACAATTACTTCTCGCGCCGACACTCGCTCACCAAGTACATTGCTTTGTTTTTTTTTTAAATGCATCGCCGCATTGTCCAATTTTTACAAATTGCCTCCACTTCTTTTGTTTTCTATTTTTGTCTGCGTTGCCCCTTTGTTATTATATTAATGCCTCACCAGCTTATTGTTGGTTTTCCTTTTTCTCTGTTCTGCGGTTGCCGTTTCCTGTTTTCTTTTGGACTGCTCTAGATCGCATGGGCTTTGCTGCTCCTCATCGCCAAATTGTTATGTTTATATTTATATCCAAGTAATGATCAGGACACAAGAAAACCTCTTGAAGGGGAAGACCTTCATCACCCCTGCAGTGGAAGCCACTCTCACGACAGACGCATCTCTCACAGGATGGGGGGCTCACCTAATTCAGCAGACAGCGCATGGAGTGTGGTCCCCACAAGTAGCATCCAACCATATAAATCTGTTAGAGCTATTAGCAGTGTTCATGGCACTAGAAGCCTTTCAGACTCAACTACAGTGGAAGACAGTTCTGGTCCTGACAGACAGCACCACAGCCATGTACTACCTAAACAAACAAGGGGGCACACACTCTCCAGGGCTATCCAAGCTGTCCCTAAACATTTGGATGTGGGCTCTCAAACTCCAGATGTTTCTGTTGTCCCAACATGTTCCAGGGGAACTCAATCTTCTGGCAGATGTGCTGAGCCGATGCTTCCCACTGCCCTTAGAATACGAATGGCGTCTACACGAAGACATCGTCTTCAACGTCTTTGCAGAATGGGGCTTCCCAGAGATGGATCTGTTCGCTACTCAGGAGAATGCCCAATGCCAAGACTACACCTCCAGGTATCCCCAGAACCGCTCCAAGGGTAACAGACTCTGGATAGCATGGTTAGGGAAATTTGTCTACGCTTTTCCCCCGACTCCCCTTCTCAATAAGATAGTGCACAAGAAGCACCAGGAACCAGTTACCATAGTACTGGTGGCCTCCATGTGGGCCCGCCAACCCTGGTTCGCTCATCTGATGGAAATGTCCCTCACCCCCCCAGTAAAACTAGTCAAATGTAATGGAAGGGTATCTGGTGTTAAAGCTCTTCCTAGTTAATCAAAAGTATTGAATGAATGATTTCCACAGTTTACAACATGAACAGACCAAATCTAAATAAGAACCAAATAAAAAAATGTTCAGTTTAATCTGTGTTGAGTCAGCCGACACGTGCTTCGACACTTTTTGGGTCGTCCTCAAGGCTAATAAAGAGCATAATGTTACATATAAAACAAAACATAACCACAAATGACATATTAATCCAACTAAACATAGTTTGTTAACATGATCAAAATACCAAAATAACAACAAAGTCATTTGAAAGGGTAACAAATAGTAGCAATGAAAATGATATGTACATACCAAATTATTTTCATTATGCACAGGGGTAATCAAGGGGAACAGGTAGGGCGTCAGAAAAAATAAAGCAAAAGTGAGTATGCACAAGTATTATATAAGAAATGCTCCATGTTAATATATTTACTTAGTTAAACAGGGTCAGGGTTGGCAAGAAGGCCAACTAGGTGCAACCCAAGGAGTGAGCCAAGAAGTTCAGGAGAAAAAGACCATGGAACCCTTCCACTTTGCTTACTCTCAATCACTTTTGCTGTCAACTGATATGACTTGAACATATCTTCATGACAAAGGAATCTATCAACTGGGTTTTTGGCTGCTGATCCTGAAGTCTCCCCTGCTGCAACTCTTCGTCTGTGCTGAGGTACTGTGTTGGCTGGGGTATTCACTTACCTTAAGCCTGTGTGATTTCTGTAAAGCTTTTGGGGTGTTTTCTGCGATTAGTAGTCCTCTCTCTTCAAGTTCATCCGGGCCCACTGCTGGAATCCTCCTAGTGTGTCTTCTCAGAAGTCCCTGGACCCTAAATAACTCTAGAGTTAATTACCTACTTGTTAGAACAGTCTTCCACAGGAATCCTGACTTTTTCTGAAACTCCACCCTATCTCGCCCTACCTACAGCTGGCACCTAGACCACTAGGGTCCCTCTTCTGCCTCTGAGAGAACTCATGTAATAGAATATGGAAGGATTGGATAAGAAAATGATTCTGCCTTGAAAAATATAACAAGTGTTTAAAGGTGTACTTACTTGTGAAACAGTTAGTTGATAAATGTACCTCTGAGAGTGAGCAGTTACAAACATTCTTACTTACCTTGACGGTGTGATGTGCCATTCTGAAAAGTATATGTAATGTTATTTTACTTACCTGTGATTTGGTTGTGCCTATGCTGTTGGCTTGACTTAACTATTTCTTTCAGAATATTAGTGTGCAAGTTCACCGCCTGGGTCTTGCTTCCCCATGCCTGCTGTATAGCCTGTCTAAACTAAGTCTGCGTTGGGTTAATATTGAGTCATCATTCTTAAAGTGTAACATTGGGTTTTGCTTTCCCTGGTCTGTTTTATGAAGTTTCTAAAATAGTCTTAGGTGTGTACGTACCCTGAATTTGCTGGTAGCTCCTTTAAAAAGTATATGGGTATTACTTACCTTGAATAGCTGTGTGCAATTATTAAGAAGTTCATGTGAGTTTTACTTACCTGGGTTTGCCTTGTGCCATCCTAAAATAAGTTTAAAAAGTTAAAATATCCTCTGATAGTGCTGGGATCCAAAATGGCGCGAGGTCCAACTAAGAGAATAGGAGGAGAAGGGAGCCGACCGAGACGCCGTGAGGGCAGCTGCTCCGAAAATTGTAGCAGAGCAATAGAGGAAGTAGCGGACCCACCAGTGGCTGTCCCTGGAATGGGAGAAGAGGAGCAGCCTTGTGTCGAGCGGGTGGCGTTTGGTGAGGAATGCAGCTTTGGGAGGGATGAACGGCATGGACGAATGCTTGTGCATTAACAGCAGTCAAGGAGGAGCTGCGCAAGGTCTGCAGGTGTGCCGGAGCGCTGGCGGAACAGAGGAACTACAGTCTGGAGGGTGCTTAGGGCGGCGAGCGTGCCTGGTGGAAAAGCGAGGAAGAAGATATGGGACCCGACATTGAGGACCCTCTGATGGCGCCGGGAGCCGAGATGGAGAGGGCACAACAGAGCGGATAGCTGGTGAGGGAACCGCCTAAGGCACCATGAGACCAGCTGATTAGAGGTAAGAGCAGCGCGAGGGAAGAAGAACACCCACCAGCGACTGTCCCAGGAATGGAGGAGAGGTGCAGCCATGTGCTAAGCGTGCAACGTCCGGAGACGAACGTGGCTTGGCGAGGGACGGACGGAGGCCTGCATTTCAGCAACTGTGAAGGAGAACCCTGCGTGGGACCTGCAGGATAGCCTTAGCCCCGGCGAGCCAACGGACCTGCGGCTTGGTGAGTGCTCGCCCCTCCGGGTGAGCATAGGAGGACTTGGGAAGGATTTCGCTGGTATGTGGATTAGCGGGGGCACAGGGAGCACCAAGACAGGGTACACTGCAGGCGGGAGACTCCGGAAACTGAAAAGGGAAGTCTGGTGGGATTTAAACGAACCCGGGCTGATGCGGTGACCCAATGAAAGCTGCCTCAGAACAGTGGGGCTAAAGATTAAGGAGCAAAGTGCAGAAGCACATGGACATTGTACTATTGGGGGCAAGTACATACAATATCCTGGGCCGGGCGGTGAAATGGCAGGGCAGACCCCTGCTGTATACTGTGGATAGTGGTCAGCAGTGCAAGTGCTGGGACAAAGGGACATTACGCCTATTAAAGTGAACATGCCACGCCTCGGCCGGGCGGTGAAGATCAAAGCAGCATAACAAGTATTGGGTTGATTGGGTAGGAGGCAGAGACTTAGAGACTGCCTAGCAGTTAGTGGCTGAGAGGGTCACACAGGCAAGAGAAAGCAGGAGGTTTTCAGGAATGGGAAGATCCCTCAAGCTCCCATCGTTGGGGATGCACCGAGAGGCATGAGAATCAGAGGACTAGAGTGATCACTTCTCCTCTTCCTTGATGACAATTCAAGTGGTTCTCTGTCTGGGAGACCAGTGGCGCCAAAGCGCTGGAATAAAGTACAGGACGCTGGACAGCTGTGCCCCACATGGTGCACACTTAGAAAGCCCCTGATAAACGGCCGCTCAAGCAGAATTGACTGCGATTGATTGGAGAAGAAGACGCAAGTCGAATGCCTCCCAAATCGACTAAACCTAAGACAAATCAGCAAACCATGGATAGTTTCGCCAAGCCCAAGCAGCAAGACCCAGGAGGGAAGATGGACTCTGAGCAGGAGAACGAGGGGTGCCCCAAGGAGTTGCATAACCAAGTGATGTTGGCGATAGCAGACTTGAAAGCTACACTGAGAACGCAGATTGTGGCAGTGCAATTGGACATTGCCCTGTTGCACCAAGATGTGCAGAACCTGGCAAAGCGCACGACTACACTGGAGACACAAGTGAAGGAGCACATAAGCAGGCTCCGAGACACACGCAAGGGTGTCCATGTTCTGCAGCAAAAGGTTAATCTGCTAGAGAATAGAGTGGAGGAAGCAGAAGGAAGGGCCCGAAGAAATAACATACGGATCGTAGAACTGCCGGAAGGAGAGGAAGCGGCGGACCCGCCGACGTATGTGAATAATATGCTGCTTCAAGAGATTGTGCCTGGGAACCTCACACAGGGTTTCACTATCAAGAGGGCGCGTAGAGCATTCACTAGGCTCCCAGCCCCCGGAGCGCCCCCAAGGCCGAACATTGGCAAGGTCCTGAATTATAAGGATAGGGAAAAAATATTGGCTTACTCCAGACAAGGGGGCAAATTGAAGAGAGCCTCTGCATACCTGGCAGTCTACCCGGATTATACTTTTCAAGTACAGAAGAGTAGGGCACAATTTGCATCAGCCAGGGCAAGACTTGGAGCTGCAGGGATGAAGTATATGTTGATATACCCAGCGTGCCTTAAGGTTATACACAAAAGTAAGTTGTGTTTTTTTGATCTCTCGGAGGAAGCACAAACATGGATGGACAAAGAGAGGGATCTCCAGGGTCTCCTTATTATTATTTATTATTATTATTAGAGGATAGGGCCTGGCGGAGTGGAAGGAGAAGAAGACAGAAGATGACCTAAAGAGGGCACCACTCACCCTCATGTAGAAGAGGACTAAGGTACTTTGAAATATATAAGTTACATGGCAGAGTGTGCCGGCGGAACGTTCTACTGACAGATAGGTGTCTAGTCAAAAGGTCGACACAATTTGGTCGACAGATCAAATGATCGCATTTTTTTTTTAGTTATATATATTTTTTTAGGTTTTCGTTTAGGGAAAAAGTGGTTTTAAGCAAAAAAAAAAGGGGGTTGGGGGGACCCCCCCAAAAAAAAAAATGTTAAAAAAAAAACAAAAAACATTCGATCATTTGACCTGTCGACCTTTTGGTGTCGACCATTTGTCCTGTCGACCATTTAGATTCGATCATTTGTCCTACAACCCTGACAGATATACTACCCCAGTGGGCTTTTACTAAGGAATGTTTAACTGGAGCAATGGTCCTAGATGCTTGTAAAAGGCTATTTTCATACAAGGTGGGATTGAGTAGTAGCTAAATTATACAACAGAGACTAGGAGCCACTACCCATGGCTGCGCTCGCCAGACCCTTCTTTTTTTTATTCTTAGGGGTACTTGTTTTTGTGGCCATCCTTTGTGCACCAGCCCTGGGCAGGACAGCTTGGGGGGGGGGGGTGCGAGAAGCGGACAAGCATATGCAAGGGCAACAAAGCTGGGCAGTTGTTTTTGGTTAAAGGGGTTGGGGAAGTTAATGGGGGAATGGGTTGCCTGTATGCAGAGAGAGAGAGGGATGAGCAGCATAGCATTTGATAGAAAGGCTCTAAGAGGTTGGAGGTGGAAGCCTATGAGATTGTCAAAGAGAAGGGGTCGAGGAGAAAGGATCAGATACAGATGGCAGGAACTTTGAATGTACTTACTTGGAATGTAAGAGGTCTGAATGCTTACGTAAAAAGGAATAGAGGATTTGCGTATCTAGTGAGAAGGAAAGTGGACATAGCAGTACTGCAAGAAACGCATCTCACCACTGAAAAACTGAAATTGTTAGAGAACAAATGGAGAGGGCAGCTGTTTGGATCCACATATTCTGCATATGCTCATGGAGTGTTGATTTGGATAGCGCCCTAAGTACATTTTAAAGTTACACAGACTAAAATGGACAACGAGGGCAGGATGGTGTTGGTGTAGGGTCTCCTGGAATAAGTGGATATATGTTTAGTTAATACGTATGCCCCTAAACATAGCGCTGCCACGTTTTTTCAGACCCCATACCCACGTTTAAGCCCTTATAGAGACAGTAATATGATGAGGGGAGGTGATTTTAACTGCATGCTAAACCCACCGCTAGACAGGTCAGACACCAAGTATACTAAACCCGCTCCCCCAGCTATACATTATAATCCACAATTCACTCTGACATACATGGATGGGGCGTTTGGTTCTTGGACATCCAGCTGGTGTGAGTTCCTGTCTATGAAGAGGACTTGAAACTGATTAATGATCTATACTTGGAGATCCAGGCGTTGATGGCAGACCACAGCCTATGTCTCAGCGATGAGAAAACGGAGCTCTTGCTTGTGGGATCCCAACAACGACTAAACAAATTAGACCCTTGATACGCATCCATCAACATTGATGGAAACCTGATCAAAGTGGCCAAAGAAATCAAGATCCAAGGGGTCTACTTAGACTCCACACTATCACTCAAAAAGCAAATGAATGCCACTACATCCTCAACTGCCTACACCAATAAGTTGATCAGTGCTGGCAAGTCATTCCTCTCACCCAATAGTTGCATTACCCTAGCTAGAGCACTAGTGCTATCCAAAATAGACTACTGCAACGCCCTCTTCCTAGGCACCTCTGAACGCAAACTTAACAAACTCCAGTTTCTCCAAAACAATGCCTTAAGATCTGCACTGAGCATCCCTCGATCCACTCACATCACTAGTTTTAGACAGGATGCCCACTGGCTCCCAGTACAAGACAGAATCACCCTTCGGTCACTTGTCATCACCCATAAGTGCCTAAAGAACACTGCACCCAAGTACTTGGCAGTGAAATTCAACAAGCGCCACTCAGCTAGACCAACTAAAACCATGTATTCGCACTGCCTCACCATTCCCAAATTCAATCTAAAAAAAGCGGGTGGATCGAACTTCCCGGTCTTAGCCGCCAAACAGTGGAATGCCCTACCCCTCAACCTCAGAATGGAACCTTCGTTCTGGAGCTTTAGAGCCAAAGTTGAGACCTGGCGCGCTGATAAATGTTGCTAACGTCTGATGTACTTGCATAAAACTATTCTACCTGTTTATGCGCACTGTATCTCATCTTGCAACACAACTCTGTACAGCAGCACAGTTTACCTAACCAGCGACCATCATGTAACCCCTGTCTCTTGCACTTACTGTTACTGTTGCTGTTTTTCGTATACTCTGATATATGCATTAATATGTAACATTTTGCTCTAAGTCTCTGGTGCCCAGTTACCTCAGGGTTCGGTGCTCGGTATAAATAAAGAAACTAAACTAGGACTTTACAGACATTCCTGGATTCCCATGCCTTGGAAGATGCCTGGAAAGTCCTACTTCCGGAAGCTAGGCAGTACTCGCACTTTTCTGCACCACATGCAGTGCACACAAGGATAGATTATTTGTTTGTAGGAAAGGAATTGGTGCATCAAATTACGCAAGCCCAGTATGAGGGTAGAGTATTGTTGGACCATTCAACACTCAAACTGCAATGGCAATATGTGGCCCCTAGAGCTCCTATACCTACGTGGAGGTTTAGGAGCAAAGCGTTAAGTGACCCCCTTTCCGAGATGGACTTAGAAATAGCATTGTAGACTATGTTGGGCATAACCTGGGCAGTGTGCCACGTGCTGGCACCTTTTGGGAAGCATTGAAAGTGGTGGTCAGAGGGGCCGCTATAGCGGTATCTTAAAGGGTCTAGGCAACCATAAGTAAGGAATTAAATGCGGTGAAGGAACGACTGAGGGAAGCTGAGTAGTTTCGAGTGTGTTACACGGACTGGAATGCAGACACTAGGGAGCTGCGGTTGAAATGCATAGAATGCTGGGACAGATTGGGCAAGCACACAGAAAGACAGCATAGAGAAGGAGACAAACCAGGCCGACTATTAGCTTGGTTGTACAAGAATGAGGAACAGAGGGTCCCCATGATATGATATTGCATTTATAACGCGCCTATACACAGGTGTTTCAAGGTGTGACGAGGCAAGGGAGGGGGAACAGAGGAAAGGGAGACTATGATCCTACTAGGCCAGGTGTCATTCATATCACGCAAGTGCATGGGAAGGGGGAAGGGGAACGTGCGGGGGAATGGAGGGGGCAGTGCAGTAAATGAGCACACATACATTCGATAAACCTGGGACAGAGAACCTTATGCTATGCACAGTTTCGGGAATATTATCAGCACTGTATCAGAAGGGGCCTTCAGGGACACACACCTGGTGGATGTGGTGAACGAGACTGAACTGCCTGCACTGATCCAGGAGGGAAGAGATAATCTGGAAGAGCCTATCACTTTGGAAGATATTGAGACTACAATTAGGGGCTTGCCAATAGGGAAGACGACAGGGTCCGATGGACTACCTGGAGAACTTTATAAAGAATATGTACCGGCATTGGCTCCTCACTTGCTTAACACCTTTAATGACGCTTATGAGATGGGTATACTCATGCCTAGCTTGAGGGAATCTATCATTATACCTCTACTAAAACCTAATAAGATACTGACGGAATTCAGTTCCTATAGGCCTCTCTCGATGCTTAACCAAGAAATTAAGATACTGACGTCCATACTGGCGACTAAAATGAAAAGAGTGTTACATAACTTAGTGCAGCCAGACCAGACGGGTTACGTTCCAGGCCGGAGTATGGCCTGGAACCTGCGCAGGTTACACCATGTGATAGACAGAACGGCAACCTGGGACACTACGTTCGCCATAGCTACATCGGACGCAGTAAAAGTGTTTGATTTGGTGAGCTGGGATTGGCTGTACGCAGTAGGAATTAAGAACTCTGAGGTTTTGGACGAAGCTTACGTTGCTAATGATGGGGAGAGGGGCCATGTTGAAAATGGTAGTCTTGCCTAGGCTGTTGCACTTTTTTTTTAATGTCCCGTTCTATATACCTAGGTCTTTCTTTAAGGAGTTAGAGGGTATCATTATAAGCTTACTGTGGAAGGGTGGAAGAAGTAGGATAGCATTGACATCGCTATATAGACCGCACAACGAAGGGGGTATCAGAGTCCCGCATTTCGAATTATATTATATAGCAGGGCAAATGCAATTTGTAGTGCACTGGCTCACTGAAGATCCCACTTCTGACACATAGATGTTGCAAATAACTTGGCCAGGGTATTACTTGAAAGAAATATTGTGGATAAGGAAACCGCTGGAGAACTGACCTTCCCACCTGGTGTCGCTGGGGGTAAAAATGTGGGACAGAGCCTTAGCAGTGATGGAGCTAACGGATCCAATATCGGGGCAGACCCCCTTGATTTCAGTAATGTCATTTATGTCGCAGGCGTGTAAACGTATTTGTAGAAATTGGGCAACCTGTGGAGTGGCCACCAAAGGGGATTTGTTGCAGGACACTGTTTTTAAAATTCTTGGAGTTGGCGAGCCAGACCGGCTAACACATAGGACAATATATCCTATATAACACTATTAAAAGGGAGCTAATGAGCTGATGGCCAGCATACAGCGAATTAATGGAGAGACATTTGATAGTGGACATCCTTTATGGTCCTAACCGGACCTGGGGATCACCTTTGCGGAAGCACAATGGGGAAGAGTACTGGGATACCACAAGAAGGTGTCACGAAATGTAAGGTTCCAGCTTACTTAACTGTTAGTTACGCACAGAGCATATATGACACCCCAGCAGGTCTCCAAATCCCCGGGGGTAGCTCAACAGAGATGCCCAAGGTGCATTGCATGGAAGCGGGAATGCTGCATATGTTTTGGGCGGGCCCGGTGGTGAGATTGTATTGGCAGTAGGTGGCACATAGATTTAAAAAAAGGAGGAGTGGTGTTAGATGCGCTTTCCCCCAGTGCATGTTTGCTGGGATATTTTCCACGCCCCAAAGGTCTGAAACAGATGGGTAAATTGAAAGATCTGGCATGTATTCTGGCGAAACATAGAATTGCTATGGCATGGCAATTGGCCAAAGGCCCTGCAATAAAAGAATTGTGGAGAGACTTGGATAGGTGGGGAGGGGCAGAGACTGTGGCATGGAGAGGGGTGGTGCAGCAGAACTGTGAAGAAGCCTCTGGAGGAATTGGAGAATGGGAAGGTTTATTACAAGCTCTGTTTACTGAGGCATCTGATGAAGAGATAGAACTGAGTAGACCTAAATGAGAGTGGAGGTTGCTCCTACCTGCCGGAATGTGGAAGGGTTGCGTGATATAAGGAATGCAGGCAAGCCGGGAGGGTGGGAGTTGAGAGGGAGAGGGAGGGAAGGAGGGGTAAATTGGGGGTGAGGTTATGACATGCCACTGAAAAAGGAAACATTGTTGATATGGCACATGATATTGGTGTGTTAAGTTTGTGTAATTTGTTTTGGAAATAATACAAATAGTTTAAAAAAAAAGTGTAAACTTTTTTTTTCTTTTTTTTTAAAAATAGTTTTTATTATTTTGGAAACAGATAAACAATACAAACCAAACTTGCAGCATTATTTACAACAGATTTATGAACATCAATTAATGCACGTTAATGCTCCCCAAATCCCTCCCCCCTCAAGAGCTTATTTGCGTTTCTTTTTCTGTATCTGCTGCGTGTGGCCGGGTATCGCTTCCTTCCGAAGCTGCAGAATCCACCAATGTGCCAAACAGTCTTGTTATTAACATTCTCCAAGCCATCAGGTTACCCACTTCTTCTTCCCCGCACTTGCTACATGCCTCCTGCCACACTACTGTTTCAGCCTCCGCCCATTTTTGCAAGTCTCGCCACCATACCTCAACCCGTGGCTTGTGGCACTGCTTCCAGCCCATGGCAATCTTTTAAGCAAGCACATATGCCAGGTCCCTCAGTTTCCCAACATGTTTAGTATTCCGTGGTCTGGAAAACCCTCCCAACAGGCAGGCCCAGGCCGTATCTATGTTGAGCGTGACCCCTTTATCCGCTAGATTTCGTGCCACTTCCCCCCAAAAAGCTTCAATCACTGGGCAAGACCAGAACATGTGTGTCATATCAGCATCCTCTTCATCACATTTTGGGCATGCTTGTCTTCCTGCGTTTACAAACTTAGATATTCTCTTCGGGGTCATATAGGCTCTATGTGTTATGTATAACTGTATCTGCTGCAATCTGGCGTTTCTGGACACCTTCTTGTGGTATCCCATAGCACGTTCCCACAGCCCATCGGTCACCTGTGCCCCCACCTCCGCTTCCCAGTCCAGCCTCAAATGAGTCAAATCCTTCCCCACCCGGGTCATCACCATCTCGTACAGTCTAGAGATCTCGTGCTCTCCTTCTGATATGTCATATATTGTTCCCATTAGGACGTCTGGCTCCTCCGCCAGTACAGTCTCTGGCCAGGTTTTACGAATAGTCTGCACTAGCCTAAGATATGTGACATATTGGCCTCTGTGCAAACCTGCCTCTTCTCCCAGTTCTTCGAAATCTTTAATAATCCCTTCTTGCCATACATCTCCCAATGTGACCAGCCCGACCGATTCCCAATAGGTCCTAATTATCATTCTGAGTTGGTTGTCTCCCCCAGCTAAGGCGACTAGCGGCACCTGTGGGGAACACGGGTACGGGTTCTCCATCAGTTGGCATACTCTGAGCCACATCTTCCACCAAAGCAACATCATACCCGGGCGTTCTTTAATTTCAAGTCTAGGTACCCAGATAGTCCTGCCCAAACAGCCTAAATTCAGGAGTTACCTAATCAGAGAGCCATTTGGTTGCATATTGCAACTGACTAGCTACATAATAGGCCTCAAACTTCGGCACCTTAATGCCCCCTCTAGCATGGAAGTTCTGCAGCTTCCATAGCGCCAGTCTATTGCGAGTGCCATGCCATAGGAAGTCCCTGCACATGCTGTTCAGTTTGACAAAAAACTTTTTGGGTATCAAGTATGGTATATTACTGAAGAAATGTAACAGCCTGGGCAGGACCACCATTTTGAGCATCGCCCCCCGTCCCATCATCGCCAGCGGCAGCTTCTCCCAAAACTTCATATTTGTTTGGATTTGTTTCACAGCCACCTCAGTATTATGCAAGTGTTCCCCCTCCACCATATGATACACATCTATTCCGAGGTAGCGGAAGGAATCAGCCGCCCAAGGTACGGACAACACTGGCAACCACTCCAGTAGGGCTCCTATGTAGCTCCCCAATGGGAACATGCTCGATTTTTGGGGGTTCACCGCTATGCCGAACAGTTCTGCATACTTTTCCATAACCTCTAGAATATACTGAAGATTTTCCTCCGGATATTTCAAATATAGTAGTAAATCGTCAGCATACAAGGATATTAGGTGTTTCTCTCCCCCTACCTCAATACCGACCATGTCATATTGTTGTCTGAGGTACACTGCCAGGGGCTCCAGGGCTAGAATGTATAACATCGGGGACCAGGGGCACCCTTGTCTGGTGCCTCTACTGAGTTGCCATCTCTCAGATATCACCGATCCTGTGCGTACCCTGGCCAGTGGTTCATTGTATAGTAATTTTGCCCACCTAACATAACCCGGCCCCATCCCGTATTCTTCCAGGGCCTCCAGCAACCATGGCCACCTCACTGAATCAAAAGCTTGCTTCCTCTAGTTCCGTTAGGACCCCACCCTGTAGGCCTCTTGACTTAGCAATAGCAGCACCCCGCAATACCACCTTAAAGGCTTCCCAAAGCGTGCACGCCGAGTCTACGCTGCCTGTGTATACCTCAAAGTACTGTGTGATCGCATCCCTGATATCTTCCCTGAAGACCGGGTCCCGGAGCGCCTCCGCCCGGAGGCGCCATGTCGGTATTCCGCGCCCTGGGGCGGCAGCACTGCCAACTCAGCACCAGAGGCGAGTGGTCCGACAGGACCCTCGCTCTATAATCTATTTGGGTGGTCTCTATAACCACATCTGGCGTGGCAAAAAAGTAATCCAGCCTCGTATGCAGTTGCTGCGGAGCTGAGTAATGCGAGTGCTGTGTTTCGTTAGGGTGTTTCAGCCTCCAAACATCTGCCAGCCCAAAGTCGTCTAGTAATGTCTGCAATACCCTGGCCGCTGGGGTGGGCCTATCAATCTTCCCATCAGATCTGTCTGCCTTTGGGTTGAGCACGCAGTTGAAATCCCCTCCCAGATAACTGCTCCTCCCATACACGCGCCCAGATGAGTACTCAGGGTTCTAAAATATGTTGCATTGTTTTGGTTGGGGGCATACGTATTTATAATGCACACCTCTCTATTCTCTACCAAAGCCTTTAATATGACCAACCTCCCCTCCGTGTCCACCACCTCTTGTGTAAGTTGGAGCGGAACATGCGGTGCCACCCAAACCAGCACTCCCCTAGCGTAGGCAGAATACGTGGAGCCTACTACAGTACCTCTCCACTTCTTCCCCACCAGTTCCAATTTTTGCTGGGTCAAATGTGATTTCTGCGACAACGCAATATCAACCTTCTGTCTCTTTAAGTACATCATGACTTTGTTTCTTTTTAAGTAACTGTTGAGTCCCCTAACATTCCATGTTACGATCTTAAGGTCCCCCATGGCTCATGAGTGTCTTCCTGCCTTCCGTGCAGCGATTCCCCTTTGCCCACGTGATACAGATACAGCTAACCATCTTTGCTTGTAGCTTCTCGTACCAGCTCAAACTCCCCATAACTATGTACACAGCAAATTCCCAACTTCCCTCCCCTCCCCCTACCCGTCCCTTCCCCAACATCACACACCCCAACTGCTGCCCAGATCCATTCTCGGAACTCAGGCACCCCCACACCTAGCCCTGCAAGCACCAAACAATGCACAGAGCTCAGTAGGGTGAAGTCGCCCTAATGGCCACTTAACTAAAATTGTTGTGGGGTGAAGAGATCCGCTCTGTAAGGCTCCCGTTAATTCAATAATAACTACAGTGCTTATAACATTTAGTGCAATAGTCTGACCTTCTCTACTGAAGGCTACGCAAACAACTATATTCAAGTCCCACGTGCCGCGCCATCTTGTGGCACCTTCCTCGTACATTACTTATCTCTTCCGTGCTCTTTCTCCGTCCGAACTTCTGACTCCTGGGGACATCCCTGCGCATCAAGCCATCCAATGGCATCCTCCGAGGTCTCAAAAAACAAAGTTTTGTGTTTATGAATGACTTTCAATTTTGCCGGATACAGTAACATATATTTGTGGCCCGCCTCTCTCAATCTCTGCTTTACCGTCCCAAAGTTCATGCGGCTACGCTGCACAGACCGGGTGTAGTCCGGATAGGTCGTGATGTTTGCTGCTCCTCGCGTAATCGTTCCTCCCTTACGAAAGTGTTCCAATATCCTCTCCCGATCTCGGTAATTAAGAATTTTGGCTATCACCGGCCTAGGCGGGTTCCCCGGCGGCGGCGGCCTCCTTGTTAGAGCTCTATGTGCCCTTTCCACCGCAAATCCTTGAGATAGGGCTCCTCCGGGTATCTCTTGCAGTAGCATGCACTCAATGAATTCCGTTGGATCGTGGCCCTCCAATCCCTCCGGCAGGCCCACGATGCGGATGTTGTTCCGTCGGGCTCGTCCTTCCGCCTCCTCCGCTCTGCTCTCCAAGTTGACCACTCTTTGTATCAGGGCATGCAATTCGGCCTTATGGGAGGCACAATCCGCAATATTCGGGCTAACTTCATTCTCAAGGGATTCCGTGCGCTCCGCCAAGGCCCTGACGTCCTGTCGGAGTAGATTAACGCCCTCCTGCACCTCTCCGACCTTTAGGTCCAGTGCCGTTTTCAGTTCAGTGACGGCTAGTTCGAGTTTAGATTCCCAGGCCGCCCTTAGGTCCGCAATCGCAGCTAGGACTTCTTGGTTAGCGCCCGATGTCATCATGCCGCTTGCAGGCGGCTTGTCCCTGCTCTTGGTATTGTCTTGACCCGGGGACGTCTTAGCGAAGTCGTCTAAGGTGGGCTGTTTCGCCTTCAGCCTCACTGTTCTGTTCGGCATGACCCAGAGGACCTGTATTTTGCACAAATGACAAACGCACTCTCAGTACGCCCCTTTCGCTCGGTCACCGTGCGGCCTGCTTCTTCCTTTGTTCAGTTTCTATTTTAGGTGCTATGTTATCTGCAGTTTATTTTTTTTATTTATTTTCATTTAATCTTCAGTTTTTTTCTGAAACTAGTGTAGTTTGTAATTTTTCCTTGTAGTTTATATATTTCCACAGGTCAGGGTTGGCAATTCCCCTCACTAGCCTGCAGAAACACACATATTTATGCCGCCTTTTTATTTACATTGCAACTTGCAATGTGGCTGTTTTTATTTTTATTTTTGTTAACCATCTCATTAATAGTATTCACAGCCATCATTCATTCGAACATTTTGTGCAACTTTCCTGCAGTAGTTCGCAAATTTGCCCCTGAGTAAGATTTACTGCTCACGAGGCGACCTTTCAGACTGACACCTTTCTACTTTGCAGCACGTGTGTTTACTGCTATTGCCTCAGCTGGAGTCTTTGGGATTGCATAGCATCGGGGAGAAGTGTGTTTTCCCTTCCCGGTCTGGGCTCGTGCACATGCACTTCCAGCTGGGGCTTATCTTGACTAATTACCTTGTCATCCGCCCTTTTGGCTATTTAAACCCATGCCGTTGATAACTCTCGTGAGATTCATTGAAATCCCGGGGGCATGGATGTATGCAATTCCAAGACGCCAACATTGTTTAGGTAAGTCGGGCAGGGATGTTTTGTTTGTCTGTTCATTTAATTCCCGGAAAGTTTGCAGCCATATGCTAAGAGCCGAGGTACTACTGCCTTTGTCAACATGCATCCCGTGTCCATTTGCCTACTTTACATTTGTAAGGCTTGCAGCCACATTCTGAGAGCCGAGGCTCTGCGCCTCTAGCAACGTGCATTTTGAAAAACGGCTGCAGCAGTAACTGTTTACTCAGTTCGGCTGATAGCCGTTTGAGAGGGAGGACATCAGTATGGTGATCCTTCTAGCCTCGGCCAGCCTTTGTGAGCCTGTATACTATCTGGGACACTATTTTGGATATTGTTCCCAAGCAGATATATATGGTTTTTACTAATAGTTGGGAAACTGCTAGTCAGTTTCATGGGCGTTATAATAAATGCATCGACTATAACAAATTTATGGCTTTAGTTAACTGCTGAAAATGCTCTGCAAAACGCTTCAAAATATTTAGGAACGTTTTACTTTTTTTGCACTATTGACACTTCTATGAGCACGGCAGTTACCACATCTGCTGAGCATTTTCTTTTGAAACATTTCGAAATATTTGGGAACACAATTCGATTACTATCAGGCCGACCATCTCAAAACAATTATGTTGTGTTATGATAACACCTTGCACTGGCGGCACATTGCTTATTTATTTATTCATTTATCCAGTTCGTTCTTGGTGTGTTCATTACGCCACGCCGAACAATATTCCGTCCTGATAGGACAACTTTTTGCAGACGCCTTGATGCCATCTGTCGCCTGCAACACAATGTCAAGATCAATGTCTTCTTCGCCTTGTTTATTCTTATTCAGGTGAGCAGAATGTCTTTGCCCTATGGCTACATTAGGAAGGACTGCACCTCGGTGGTCTTTTTCTGCTTTTCGGAGAGGTTTCTAATTTATCATTGCCTCTACGTGATTATAACATGTCCCTACTTGTCGCTTTTTGTTTTCTGCAGTTCTACTTCATAGAGAACTGGTCCTGCTGGCCTACATTTATTTCTCAGGATTCACATTCGGGAAAAGGTGACCAGCATTTAAGGTTGAGATAATGGTAATTTCAGAATTCAATTGCTATACCCATTTCTCCCGTTATCAAATTTGGAGGATTTTTTGCCTTATCATTTTGGAGGGAGGCACTCTCTCAGTTCGTTATTCACAAGATCATTCCTACCAAAACCATATTTTTAGCTTATTGCGTAAATGTTTAAGTTTTAGTGTAATATTTATTGCACTAATTATTTTTGAATTCGTTTGACTGATGTGTGTGTTTTTCTACTTCTGTTTTTTGTTTTAGGCAAAATTATGGATTCAGCCTGCACAAATCTTTACAGCTGAACGCATTATCGCCTTACATATGCAGTTTTCCACATTATAAAATCCTGTGGCATACATTTGATGGGAGTGCACCGTCCTGAAGAAGATGGGCATCAATTGTGAATCAGCTTAGATGCCTTGTACCATCGAAACTACTGTCTGTTTACATGTCGGACCCAGTGTATTCAATAGGTCATGACAGCATAGTAGTTGACGTACGGCACCCCTTCTGTTTTCTGTTGGTCTTAACTTTAGAAGTAACCAACATTACCTTGTCTAGTAAGCTACGGCGGTTCTTATATTGTTAAATGTGGCCGTAGCCTCTGACCGCCAGCTGGATGATCCCCTTCAATCGACATGACGTTCAGACTGCTTGGCTACATTAAGTTAGCGTTGACTGAATTATCAGTCGTGTTTTTAGAAAAGTACTTTGTTTTTCAATTTTCTAATTAAATGGTATTATTCAGATAATGAGCTCAAAACATGATTTAATATGTATATTTTAAACATGTAATGAAATACAAATAAAACATTCATGTTTTCTAATTTTTCTGTTTTTGTTTTTGGTATGGTTTGATCTGTGGGTCCGAATTTGGGTGCCCCTCTCCTAGTTCTATAGACGGGTTCCTCCCTAATTTGTTTTTTTTCCGCTGACACACTTTGCGTATATTAATCTTCCTTTGTTCCGGACATAGGTCGGCCATTTTGTGTCGTCTTTCGTCTCCGGCGCTCCTTATCTTTTCCGCACAGATCTCTGCCGCCGTTCTTCCTACACCATCCAGAAGTTCACCACGCATGGCCCGATCATTCACACACCGACGTGTGTATTTTCAGTGGTTGTCGGCCCATCGTCATGCACTTTTTCGCCCGGATCATTACAGGATCTCGGGAGCTCCTCCAGATCAGGTCCTCCTACATGGTCCTCGTAGCCACGCCCCAAAAAAGTGTAAAAGTTATTGCGTACCTTGTCTGTGTTCCACTGATCTGAAAAGCAACTTTAATAGTATATTACAACATAAGGTATTACCTGCCTCAAATAGCTGTGTGCCAGTATTAAAAAAGTGTTCTGTAGGTGTAGCTGACCTTGGTCTGCCTGCTGCAATCCTAAATTAGTGTGAAGGGTTCTTGCTTACCTTAGTCTGTGTTCCACTGAGCTGAAAAGCAACTGTAATTGTATATTACACCAAAAGGTCTTACCTAGTATAATTTTGTGTAGTTATAGGTTTCTACTGTCCCTCGAAAGTGTGTTCCAATATTCAGAAAAGTATACTTTCAGGTTGGTTTACTAAGTGATTACTTCACTAAGTGTCACTGCACAACTACTAGGGTCTGCTACCCTTGTATTACTGACAGTAATCAGAAAGTAACTTATAGTTTACTCCCTATGAATAGGTGTGTCATAACAAAATGTTCTTGATAAGGTCTGACTTGCCTAGAAATACTTTTAGTATTGTGAACAAGGTTTATGCTTTAGTCTGTGTACCTTCAAGCATTGTGTTGTGTTTTATAATGTGTTTGACTCTATGACAAAGTACTTACCCCAAGCTTTAACTTGGCCTAACTTGTACTTTTAATAAACCTTTATATTTTATAATACTTCTGGTTGTCAGTGTTTCTGTTGAACCCTTGATATACTAGTGAGTAAATGGTAGCGTATACAGAGCAGCCAGGCTTATTTTAGGATGGAGAGGGGCTGTAGGAAGGTACAAAGAACTTGTAGTATATCAAGGGTTCAACAGAAACACTGACAACCAGAAGTATTATAAAATATAAAGGTTTATTAAAAGTACAAGTTAGGCCAAGTTAAAGCTTGGGGTAAGTACTTTGTCATAGAGTCAAACAGGAGCATGCCGCACATTACACCAGGAGAGTCTATGGGCCTCATTACGAGTATGCTGGTATCCCGGCAGGAATAATACTTGTCTGATGGTAAACTTGCAGAGTACAAGTGCTGTTATTGACGGTAAGTCCCCATTTCCATGTAGTCCCATAGGGCTCTCGGGGGGGATTTTGCCACAATTACCGGCATTTCTTTGCTGGTAGGAGTCCCAATAACCTCCAGCGGTTAACAAAGTTGTAGTTGGCCGGTGCGGTAAAAGTGCTAGTAAACATTATTAGCAGCACGTTTACTAAAAAGCCAGAGCGTATGCAGTTGTTTCGTAGGGTAGCACCCACGGCCGGCCTGAGTGTTGGCAGCGCACCGGGCAATGAAATAAAAATGTGTTCAACACCCCCGTCCCTCCCCGGCCAATGCCAGGGGTGGGGGGTTGCGCCACATATTTGTTTAACTCCCCGCTCCCATGGTGGAGCGGGAGTTAATCACTGCAATATGGTGCTGATGCTAATGTATCATCGCCTATTGTTATGAGAACCGCCCTAGTCCCACACCGGAGTGGGGAGGTAATCACTTCAATAGAGATAAAAGCATCAGCGCCCTATTGTGATGAAAACTGCTCGCTCGCTGGCAACTCTGCAGCAGAGGAGGTTGTCGTCCTTTCGGTCCTCTAGCAAGAAGTCCAGCAAATCCTCCAAGGGATTCACCACCGCCTACCATCAACCCTCCTGCTCCTCTACCCAGGAGTCCTACAGAGGCCGCTCGCAAGCCTAGGACAGCAAAGGACAGCATCGTCATCGCCCTCAGGCCAGGACGCAGATGCCCAAGCAGGCCTGAACCAGATACGGGCCCCCACTTTCACATCCCAGTGGGTGGCCGGATAGCGAACTTTGTCGACAAGTGGAAGATCATCACCATGGACAAGTGGGGTGGTGGACATTCTTCAATCAAGGGCACACCTTGGAGTTCCAACACAGCTGCTGCACGAGATCCAGGCCATATTAAGACAGGGGGCGATAGAGCCCATTCCCCAGCGCCTAAAGGGCTCAGGAGTGTACTCCAGATACTTTCTGATACGGAAGAAGTCAGGAGGGTAACGGCTAATCCTAGACTTAAAGCGCCTCAACAAGTAGTTGAAATCCCAGAAGTTCAGAATGGTCACGTTGCAGCACATGCTTGGCCAGCTGGAGGAAGAGGCTTTTCTGGTGACCGTCTACCTGGAGGACGTCTACTTTCATGTCCCGATTCCCCCAAAATATTGGATGTTCCTATAGTTTGTCGTCCAGGGCCAGCACTATCAGCGAAGGCCCTTCTCTTCGGCCTTAGATCGGCGCCAAGGGTGTTCACGAAATGCTTGGCTCCATTGGCAGCGCATCTACGCCTCAAGGGCATCCACATCTACCCGTTTCTGGATGACTGGCTCATCCATTCCAGCTCTCACAAGCAAACCAGCACGCCACGGAGACCACACACCTCCTGACGGAGCTCAGATTCTCCATCAACTATCTGAAGTATTGTGTGGAGCCATCACAGAACACTTAATTCCTGGGCACCTGTCTCAGCACTGTCACACGCCTGGCTTTCCCCTCAGAGGAGTGGGTGATGGCCATCGTGGGGAAGGTGAAGCACCTGTCGTTGGCGCAGACCATATCAGTAAGAGCCATCAAGTTGCTGTTAGGCTTCATGTCCTCCTGCATCCATCTTGTTCCACAATGCAGACTCCAAACTCTTCAATAGTTCCTGTATGCCCGGTGGCTGCAGATCACGGGAGCTTGGACGGACAAGGGCACCCTCAACCAAGAGTTCTGGCAAGCTCTACGATGGTGAGGGGTACACCCACATCTCACGCAAGGAGCTCCTTTTCAGTTACCACCGTGTCAGGCCACGGTCACCACAGACACTCCCCTGGAAGGGTGGGAGGTCCACACTGGGCAGTCTCATGCCAGGGGCCTCTGTCCCCTGGAGACATCAATGTCCTGGAACTCCGGGCAGTCTTCTGGGCCCTCAAGTCATTCCTAGCTCAGCTGAGGGGGAAGGTGGTGTAGATGTTCATGGACAACACCACCACCATGTTCTACACCGGAAGCAGGGCGTAACGCGCTCTCCCACGCATTCCCTGGAGACCCAGACCCTGTGGCACTGGGCCATTCTTCAGGACATGGTCCTCATCTGCTTTCCCCTGGTGGGCATCTAGAACACCATTGCAGACTCGCTCACAGGGAGCCTCAGGCAAGCCACGGATGAGAACTCCAAAAGGCGCAACCCCACATCGACATCTTCGCAATGGCAGCAAACTCCAAGTTTCAGAGGTTCGCCAGCAGATTCCCTCTGCCGGGGAGCCTGGGGGATGCTTTCTGGTTCCCATGGAAGGGGGCTCTCCCTGTACGCCTCCCCTCCTATCCCACTTCTGCTATGTGTGATCAACACACTCAAACGTTATCATTGCAGGATGCTACTCATCGCTCCGGCGTGGCCCCAGCAGACCTGGACCTGCTTCTTCTGTCACTGGCTATGTCCGTCCGGCAGCCTCCACTTCCCCACATGCTCTCCAGAAAAAACAGAACAATATTGCGCCACGACCCAGTCTCGCTCAGCCTCATGGCCTGGCACCTGCAGCCCTAGAGTTTGGGCATTATTCCCAGCCTCTGGAATGCAAGAAGATCCGGGCCAAGGCCAGAGCTTCCTCTACACTGTCATGCTACGGCCACAAGTGGAAATGGTTCGCAGTGTGGTGCAGGACTCAGAAGATTACGCCTCTGTGCATCACACCTCTGCAGCTCTTTCCGTACCTGGTCTCGCTGCCCCAAGGCAGGGCTGGCTCATGCCTCCATCAAGGTGCACCTGCTGGTCATTTCCTGGTACACCCAGACGCCAGGCAGGCCCTCCCTGTGGTTACACCGGCTCGTGAAGGAGTTCCTGAAGGGCCTCTTCAGGACTTTTCTACCAGCGAAGGCGCCTGCTCCAGCTTGGGAGATCAACGTCATTTTGACTAAGCCCATGGGGGCCCCTTTTGAACTGATACATCAAGCCCCTTTGAAGTTTCTCGCATGGAAGCCGGCTTTCTTGGTGGCCATCACCTCGGCCAGGCAGGGCCGAGGGATCTAGGCCTTCTCTTGCAAGCACCATACATGTCTTTCAACACTACAAGGGTGGTGCTGTGGACCCAGCCTAACTTTATGCCAAAGTTTCCTTCAGAAATCCATCTAAAAGAGCCTTTGGTTCTACCAGTCTTCTTCCTAAATCCTTCTATGCCGGTGGAAAGAACTTTGCCTTCGCTGGACGTTGCTCATGCCTTGAAGGTCTTGTGAATTCTGGAACTGTGAATCATGGGAAAGCCCTGTCTAAGGCTACCATATCCAGTTGCATTTCCAGCTGAATCATGCACTGTCATCGTCTGGCTAACAGACCTCTTCCAGGCCGGTTGAGTGCCTACTCCACCAGAGCCTTCGCTGCAACGGCAGCGTTTCTCTCTGGTGTTCCCCTGCTTGACATCTGCAGGGCTTCTACGCGGAGGTCCACCCACACATTCACGAGATTCTACTGTGTCAACAGAGATTCCAGGGAAGAGTCCTGGGTCGGCCAAGCGGTACTGCGCAACCTGTCTGTTTGAGATGAGTCTGTTCCAGGGGTACGTCATTGCTTCTGTTGAGCCTTGCCACCTTCTGTGGTTGTGTATATGTACTGCTATCTAATCATATTCATGAGCGTGTGAATCCATGGCAGACCCTGTGCTGGAGAAAGAACAAGTTGCTTACCTGTAACCCCCGTTCTCCACCATGGGTCTGGCATGGACTCAAATGTAAACCCTCCCACCTTCCACTCGGTGGTTCTTCTTGGTTCATACCACCACTTTACGTTCTCCAGCATGGGGTCTGGCATGGATTCACATGCTCATGAATATTCCCCGTCGTCAGGCTGGGAATCCTCGGTAAAGAAAAAACCAGTATCAGTTTCGTTTCTGATCTGTCTTTTGTAGTAATAACCAATCACTGGTCTCTGCGTCATACTGACCACAGCCAATGACTGCCCTCTACCTAAGCACCGCCTCCAGCAGCCATCTTCAGATTTTTACCACACGTTCATGTGTTGGGATCCTCGTGCTATTGCTCTCGAGAGTTAGTGCTATTTTTTCACGTTTTTTTCTCAAAAACTTCGTTTTTTCGGTCAAAAGAGCCTCAAGCTCCACCGACTCACCATCCGATCAACGGGGACCCGTTTCAGATTCGTCTGCGCCCCTCAAGGGTGAAGATTCGTCGAGCTATGCTTTTGGAGGACTCCAGAAGTTTCTCAGGCCCGGCCATGGCCCAGGAGAAGGGAAGCTCGACGCCCGGAAAGCTGTTCAGGGTCTGCCCTGGATGCCAGCTGCAGAACGTCTTCAAGGAGGACGAACACTCTTTTTGTCTTTACTGCCTACATGAGGACAAGACGCACGTGGAGAAGGACTGTGCGTTTTGCGGCAACATGTCGGAGTGGACCATGAAGGACCGCCATCAACGTCTCGCCAACTGGCTAGAAGGGAAGAGCCCGTCCTGCGAGAAGAAAAGGAAGAAATCCGAGCAGTCTTCTAAGACCTTTGAGGACGCCCCGGCGACGGGGGTCCAACATAAGGCCAAGCACCGCGAGTCCGCTGGCACCGGGAGCGCCGAACGGTCGGGCTCTACGGGCGCCAGGCAGGGCGCACCCTCCCCGGCACCATCAACCACGAGCCAACGCTCTGGGTCGGGTAAGAGGAAGGCCGAGCACCCGGCGAAGCTCCTGGAGAGGCCCCGGTCGAGCTCGAAGGCGGAGGGGGATCAAGGCAGTGTCCCCCCCTCAAGGATAAGGCGGTGAGCGCACCTAAGGTGGTGAAGGCCTTAATCCATCCGGCCAAGCCCTCTATCGAAACTGTCGCGGCGGCCCTGGCTCAGCCTGTGGAGGCTACACCAGTGGTGGCGACCTCGGGGCTCAGAGTCTCCCTGCCACCTCGGAGGGAGTCCTCTTTTGTGCCCATCGATAGGACCCCCGTGAAATCCCCCGTGGGGAAGAAAAAGGGGGGGCAGGGCGTCGTCGTAGATTCGGCCTCAACCTCGGAGGAGGAACTGGTCGAGGTCTTAAGCCACGGCCTCGGCGTGGAAGAAGACCGGCCCGTCGGGATGGATCCCGACGCAGGTGACGACGACATCGTCGAGGGTACCGACGGGGCCCCTGATCGCCCGTCGGATTTCCCTCTGCCAGCGCCGCGAGACAACTCGGCGGCCATTTTGTTGGCTATACAGTCCTTATGCTCTGAGATAAGGACGAGACTACCGTTGCCGACGGAACCTCTCCCGTCGGGGGACCCAGAACCGGGACCTTCTGGTGTTCCCCCTACCAAGAAAAGAAGGATCCACCCTCCACCTCCTTTTCAGCCGTCGCGCCCCTTCCAGCCCTCCTCCCCGTCCACCCGAGGGGATGATACGGGGACTGACACGGCAGCGACGGGTACGGACGACGAGGTATACGACGAGGATGTACCGTCGTCGCCTCCCACCAGGGCTTCTCCGCCCGACGAGATTGGATCGTTCCACTCAATGATCGCCAGGGCATCCGAGCTTTTCCAACTCTGCCCTGAGGAGAAGAAGAAGGAAGGTTTCCTTTATCAGCGGCGCGAGGCCAAGAGGAAGACGGTCCTCGCGGTGCCTCTATTGGACGACATTTGGGATGAGGGCCTCACCCTCCTCAAGAACCCGTCCACGACGCCGGCTAGAAGAGACCGGTACGAGAAAAAGTACCGGGTCCCGGGGGGGGGGGGGGGGTGCGGCCTCCACATCGACTTCCCCACCGGACGGCGAGGGAAAGAAATTGGACGCTATGGGACGCAGAGTCATCTCGTCTGCAGGGACGACGATTAAAGCTGCCAACGCCTTGGCTATCGTGGCCCGATACGACAGGGAGCTCTGGTACAAACTGGCTCCCCTGCTGGACTTCTTGCCGGACGACAAGAGGGCAGAGGCCCTGGAGATCCTGCAGGAAGGTGAGATGGCTTCGGACCACGCCATTACCGTTGCGACGGACATCGCCGACACTGGGTTCCGCCAGTTGGGCAACGGCGTTTGCCTTAGGCGGCGTGGATGGCTCAAGGCTACGGACTTCCGTCAAGACGTTCAGACCAGAGTCCTGGACATGCCCATCGATGGGAACAACCTGTTTGGGAAGACGGTGGACGATTCCCTCCAGGCCATTAAAGCGGACACCGAGACGGCCCGGGCCCTTGGAGTTCTGCAACAGCGACGGACGCCCTTTCGGAGCAGCGGAGGCAAGGGGGCCTCCAAAGGTTCCGGCGGCGGTTTCTCCTCCTACCGTCAAGCGGCCCGCTCGTCATCTCAGGAGGCCTACAGAGGACGAGGCAAGCCTGGCGGACCCCGCCGTCGTCGCCAAGGACAAGGCGCTAAAGCCTCGTCGAAGCAGGATTGAACCGGCCGGGGGGTCGGGCCCCCACCGAAGCACCCCGGTGGGAGGCCGGCTGGCGAGCTTCGTCAGCGTGTGGGAGTCCATCTCCACCGACCGTTGGGTGCTGGACGCCTTGGCCCGGGGCCACGCGCTCGAGTTTCAAAGAAAGTGTCCGCGCGTCCCCCCCGTGGCCAGGAAAGAACTTCACGTCCCTCAACTTCTCCTGGAGGTGAAGGCGATGCTCAAGAAGGGCGCCATCAAACTCGTCCCAAAGAGGCTTCGGGGCTCCGGAGTCTACTCGAGATACTTCCTCGTGAAGAAGAAGACGGGGGGATGGCGCCCCATCCTGGACCTGCGACGTCTGAACAAGTTCATCAAGACGCAAAAGTTCCGGATGGTCACCCTCCAGCACGTCCTGGGTCAGCTGGAGGAAGGATACTTCCTGTCGTCGTTGGATTTGGAGGATGCCTACTTCCATATTCCCATCTTGAAGGGGCACCGAAAATTCCTCAGGTTTGTGGTCCAAGGGCGGCATTACCAGTTCAAAGCCCTCCCCTTCGGTCTACGGTCGGCACCCAGGGTGTTCACCAAGTGCCTCGCACCGGTGGCGGCTCAGCTGCGCCGCGAAGGGATCCACGTCTACCCCTACCTGGACGACTGGCTCATCCGGGCCAAGTCAAGGGAGCTCGCCGTGGTTCACACGGCAAGGACCGTCCAACTTCTCACGGACCTGGGATTCTCCGTGAACTACGCCAAATCCCACCTGGTACCCACGCAAGACACTCTGTTTCTGGGAGCGAGGCTCAACACAGTGTCCCTTCTGGCCTCCCCGTCGGAGGAGAGGACCAGGACCATCCTGGGCAAGGTGCAGCGGATGTTGGTGGCCGACGCGGCCAAGGTGAGGTCCATCAAGTCCCTCCTCGGAATGATGTCTTCCTGCATCTACCTCATTCCCATGTGCAGGCTCCGGATGCGCCCGTTGCAGGAGTTCCTGGATGCGCGCTGGATCCAAACGACGGGCAGCTTCGAGGAAAGGATCACACTCGACGAGAGTTTCCGACGAGCGATCCGGTGGTGGGGCACCCGCGCGCATCTGACGGCGGGCATGGACTTCCAGACCCCAGCCCACCAGGAGACAGTGACCACGGATGCCTCCCTGGAAGGTTGGGGAGCGCACACCGAAAATCTGCACGCAAGGGGCCTTTGGCTCCCGACGGAGAAATCCTTACATATCAACGTCCTGGAGCTCCGTGCAGTGTTTTGGGCCCTCAGGTCCTTCCTTCCGTCCCTCAAGGGCAAGGTGGTGAGGATCTTCACCGACAACACCACCACCATGTTTTACATCAGAAAACAGGGCGGAACCAGGTCCCCAGCACTGTCCAAGGAGGCGCAGGACCTGTGGCATTGGGCAGTCGCCCAAGGGATGTTTCTGGTGCCGTTTCATCTGGCAGGAATAAGAAACACCATCGCCGACTCACTCAGCAGGGAGCTGCGCTCGTGCCACGAGTGGGAACTACGGCAGGATCTAGTGGATCGCCTCTTCCGACGGTGGGGCGCACCCCAGATCGACCTGTTCGCGACGGCGACGAACTCCAAGTGCTGGAGGTTCGCCAGCAGGTTTCCCCAGACGAGGAGCATGGGCGATGCTTTCTCGTTCCCCTGGGAGGGCCTGTTCCTCTACGCGTTCCCTCCTTTGCCACTGCTAATCCGGCTCGTCAATCAGCACAAGAGGTCACGGTGCAGGATGATCCTCGTCGCACCTGCGTGGCCGAGGCAGATATGGTTCCCGGACCTTCTGGACTTGTCAGCGTCCCCGCCAATCAAGCTGCCGGTGGACGCGGATCTGCTCTCCAGGGAAGGAGGCGCCATCCTCCACCACGACCCGAAATCGCTGAACTTGCAGGCCTGGCTCCTGCAGCGCTAGAGTTTGGAGGATACGACATACCGGCCGACTGCAGAGAGGTTCTTGCAAAGGGCAGGGCGTCCTCGACTCTTAAATGCTACGGACACAAATGGAAGAGGTTCTCTGTCTGGTGCCACGCACAGAAGATTAACCCTCTACGGATTACGGCTCCCCAAGTTTTGCCGTACCTGCTGACGCTGGCTAAAGCTGGACTGGCACACGCGTCCATCAAGATTCATCTTGCTGCGATCTCCCGATACACCAGAACCACGGGACGGACGTCCTTGTGGTCTCATCGTCTGGTGAAAGAGTTCATGAAAGGACTGTTCAGATCGTTCCCGCCGGTGAAGGCTCCGGCCCCGGCGTGGGAGCTCAACGTGGTGCTGACCAAGCTCATGGGGCCTCCGTTCGAGCCTCTGCACTCGGCCCCGTTGAAGTTTCTGTCGTGGAAAACAGCGTTTCTTGTGGCCATCACCTCCGCACGACGGGTGGGAGAGATCCAGGCCCTTTCCTGCAAGGCCCCGTACTTGACTTTTCACGACACGAGGGTAGTGCTCAGGACGCACCCCTCCTTCATGCCCAAGGTACCATCGGACTTCCATCTCAACGAACCCTTGGTGTTGCCTGTATTCTTCCCGTCGCCTTCGTCGCCGGCTGAGAGGACTTTGCACTCGCTGGATGTGGCTAGAGCGCTGAAGTTCTACGTGGACCGCACGAAGTGTTTTCGGAAGACGTCACAACTCTTTGTGAACTTTGGACCTGTCAATCAGTGGAAGGCTCTCTCGAAGGCTTCCATTTCCAGATGGCTCTCCGGCTGTATCATGTACTGTCATCGGTTGGCAAACCGACCGCTGCCCGGCCGTCCGAGAGCCCATTCCACCAGAGCGATCGCAGCTACCACGGCGTTCCTTTCTGGTGTGCCCCTGCTGGACATATGCAGGGCCGCTACGTGGAGGTCGACGCACACCTTCACGAAGTTCTACTGCGTCGATCGGGATTCCAGGGAGGAGTCCAGGGTCGGCCAAGCAGTGCTGCGCAACCTGTTCGCCTGAGGTGAGCCTGGTGAGGAGGTAAGATGCTTAATGTTGAGTTGATGCAATGCTTAATGTTGAGCCTTTGCCACCTCCCGTGGTTGTGCATGTGTGTACTGCTATGTATTGTTTATTCATGAGCATGTGAATCCATGCCAGACCCCATACTGGAGAAGGAACACGTTACTTACCTGTAACTGTTGTTCTCCAGCATGGGTCTGGCATGGATTCACATGCGAACCCTCCCGCCTACCCCTCTGCGGCTCTTCACTTGGTCATACTGCCACTTCACGTGCTTCCAAATCTGAAGATGGCTGCCGGAGGCGGTGCTTAGGTAGAGGGTAGTCATTGGCTGTGGTCAGTATGACGCAGAGACCAGTGATTGGTTATTACTACGAAAGACAGATCAGAAACGAAACTGATACTGGTTTTTTCTTTACCGAGGATTCCCAGCCTGACGACGGGGAATATTCATGAGCATGTGAATCCATGCCAGACCCATGCTGGAGAACAACAGTTACAGGTAAGTAACTTGTTCCTTCTCTACCACATCTGAAGATGGCCAGCAGAATTTACGCTGAAGTGTACCGGGGGTGGGGAGGGCAGAGGGAATGTTGGCACAACGTGCCTATAGTAGTTGTTGTTTGAAGAAATGTTAATAAAAATATTTTTTTTTAAAAATCTTGCCCCTACTGGCAAATTAATGCCGGAATTATTGGCACCAGTAATTCCTGTGTCAGTAATTCTGGCAATTTCCGGGATTTACAGACGTTTCCGTCACTTAGAATATGCAGGTCATTCCCCCATTCCAAGCAGCGGAAACATTATTACCATTTTGGTGGCATCCCGCCGGATTTACCGACTTGATGATATGATATGGCATTTGTAACGCACCTATACACAAGTGTTTCAAGGCGCGACGAGGCAGGGAGGGGGGAACAAGGGGAGACGGACAACGATCCTACTAGGCCAGGTGTCATTCAGATCGCACAAGTGCATGGGTAGGGGGGACGGGAAAAGTGCAAGGGGGAAGGGAGAGGGGAAAGTGCAGTACAGGGTTAGTAATGAACAAGATAAATAATAAGGGCCAGCTGGTGGTAAGTGCAAGATAAGTGCAGACAAGTGCTGGGAAGGGGGGCTGTAGGGATACAGAGACAGTCCCGCAGTGCAGGGGTTGCAAGGAAGGCAGTGCAGAGGAGAGTGGCTGGGCCAAGGACCGAGATTGGTGAGTGGCCCAGTTGCTGATTCAGTACAGTTTGTGATTTAGCAGGGGAGAGGGGGAGAGAAAGCAGAAGCAAAGAGGAAGGTTTTGAGGTGCTTCCGGAACCGGAGATGGTTCTCCTCAAGTTTCAGGGAGGCAGGAAGGCTGTTCCAGAGGGAGGCTCCTGCTGCGGAGAGAGATCTCCCCCCAACTCGTTGCTTGGAGAAGCGGCTGACCCTGAGGGAGTTGGAGGCGGAAGAGCGAAGTGCTCGAGAAGGAAGTTATTTAGGAAGGGAGAGTTGAAGGTATTTTGACCCCAGAAGGCCTTGTGGACAATGCAGAGGGTTTTGAACTTAATCCTCGCAGCCACAGGGAGCCAGTGTAACGATTTCAGTCCTGGAGAGATACGGTCCCTGGGTTTGAGGCCAAGGACAAGTCTAGCAGTCCTGTTCTGGATGAGTTGCAGAGGGCGGAGAGTAGAGGCAGGCAGATTTAGATAGAGGCTGTTACAGTAGTCCAGCTTCGAGAGAACCAGGGCTCTGGAGACAGTGAGCTTCTGGGGGAAGGAGAGGAAAGGAAGGATACCTTTGAGGAGGTGCAGCTGGTAGTGACACTTCTTAGAAACGTCAGAAATGTGAGGAGAGAAGGAGAGTGTGGAGTCGAAGATAACCCTGAGGTTTTTTGACTTGCAGGTAGGAGCAGGAAGAGGGCCAAGAGAGGCCGGCCAGAGAGCTGCAGTGAAGGAGGGAGTGGGTGTGCCGATGAGTAGAATCTCAGTCTTACTGGCATTAAGGCAGAGGTCGTTGTCGGCATACCATTCCTGGATAGCAGAAAGACAGTCAGAGATGAGGGAAGGAGAAGAGGAGGCCGAGGGTATCCTGAAAATGAGCTGGTGATACCACCAAAACTGTAATGAGCGCCTTAGTCTTTGGATTAGGGCATTACGGTTTCCACTGACCACACAGATGGCAATGAATTCAAAGCAAACAAATGCATGTGACGTTTGACGTGATGCCTTTCAACTCATATTTTTTCTCTCTTCTCTCCAGAATACATATCTCCGTCCAAATTCCCCACCAGGATGGAATGCTGCCCCTTATTTCCACCATGCCTCTGCACAACCTGCACTTTCTCTTATCTGAGTCCATCTACAGGCACCAGCATGTCTGCTCCAACCTGGTCACCATTAGGGACCTGAACGGCATCTCAGGTAATCTCTTTTCAGACCATGTTTTTCACTTTTAACAACGCTGACAGTGCACCATTGATTGTGATTTTAACATATTGCTTAGGGTGAAGAAGCTCACAGTTATCAGGCACATGAAACAGTCGGAAAGGGAAATGATCAGATTTAAATGTTTAAAAATTGTATGGCTTCCGACCGCTATTGCTGTATACTAGGGGGCTCATTTTCAGCCCTGCATACCACAAATGAAAACTTAAAAGCCATGCGTAAGGCTTGTCTCTGATGCTTGTTAATCTGCTTAGAATCACATGCTGTGCATAGTCCGACATCCAGTGGTCACCGCGGAGTATTGCACCACAAATGCTAGAGATCCCTACGAGGTCCGCCAGCCTCATCTGTGGTTTCAACAGCAGTAATTACTTCAACGTAATTGTACTTCAAAGTGATTACTTCGAAAAATATATGTAGTTGTGGTTTTATAGGTAAAAAGGGGGTGGGGAGGAGTTTGGGGTAGGCGTAGCAGTGAAGGAGAAGGGAGGACGCCCCCTCCCCCAAATTAAAAAAAAAATGTAAAAATAAAAATCAAAGTAACATTTCTAAGTAATTACTTCGAAGTAAATGACTGTCGTTGAAATGACATGGAACCACGCCTGCTTCGTGCACCAGCAAAAGGCAGGCTGACCCATGTCTAGCAAGCCTGACGATCCAGGGGCCGTTTCCCAAAATTGGTCACACTGTACTTTATCTGAAGTTGAGCTTGTTTCTGTACTCACAACATGTTAACTCAAATAAAAGTTGTTGGGGAAAAAAAGGCAGGCTGACTCCAAAGGGACCCATTGTGAATGCTGCCAGACATGTTTACATGGCAGGCAGCATTTACTGTATTTGCACGGCAGAGTAAAAAACAAAAAATCTGGCATGGTCTGACCTACCTGTATGTCTATATATAATGGGTTCCCACCGGTGTATTTTGCAGCTCAATAAAATGACCTTGGTGTTTTTGTATGTAAACCCGGCATGCCTATGCCTTCAAGAGATTACTGATAATGTGATGGGTTATCAGGGTGTCCCTCCTCGCCATGATATAAATGGCATTGAGACAGAACTTGCTTGTTTTGATTTTTGCTTTCAAACATCAGGGTATTTCATGGAGATTTTTGTTTCATGTCTTTCCAGTCTCTGGGGTTTACTCTCATATGATAGGTGATCCAAAATATGAGCTGGCCCCTACATAGGAGCTAATTTTATAGAGTACAGTCAGGCGTAGCCAGGTCCCACCTCCAAATTTTTGCCATTTGAGCAGTGTAGTGAAAATGTGCAGGCAGGGCAAAAGGCAACACATGAGTGCGTTCGGCAAAGTTTGTATGCAGTACCCTCTGGGAACACTACACACAACTATGACTACAGGTGTACGCAAACCAACCTTTGGTATAAGTCTGTACTACACAGTTTTGGTAGCGTGTTGAGCAGCCAGGCTTATCTCAAAAGGGGAATGTGAGCAGTAATGATGTTACATAGAGGTTTACAATCACAGGTGTTCAAATAAACTCTTACACTCAAGGTTTCTTGGCTAAATACTTATTAATTTATTAATCAGTCAGTTATAAAACATTCATTTGAAGGAGGCAATCCTATAATAACACACAAATATACTTCAATACTTTTCAAGAGGAGTAAAAGGCAAAGGTTATCAGAACATAAAAGACTACAATTATACTTAGACAGTGCAAATACTTTGAGTTCAGCAGAAGAGTCAATTCAGTTCAATAGGCTAGGCCAAAGTCAATGGGCTAAAGTCTTGGATAAGTTAAAGTGGTTCTGGTAATTAAACGGAAAAGTCTCTGCACAAGTTCTTGGAAGTAGTTTGTAAAAAGAATCATCATATGTTGGGTCAGAAGCTGATTAGGCCTGTGAGTTGCAAAAGTTTCATGCTTTCACAGTGAGAGGTAAGTTCTCTGTCTTGTTTTACAGTACCTTAAAATGAAGAAAAAGATGCAGCTGATGACTTCTGTTCCTGGCAGTTCCTGCAGCTCTCGCTGTTCCTGGGCCTCGGTTGTGGGGACAAGAGGGGGGACGTCAGGGGACTCATGCACTACACTGGGACGGTCAAAAGCTTGCAACTGGCAAACTTCAATTTCAGTGGCTGTTTTGCATTTCAGTTACTGCACTGGTAACAACGCTGATCCTGGCTGTCAAGGTGGACTGTCCTTGCTTCTAAGGTCCCAAACTCAGCTGAGGGGGTACAGGCTTGGTCGGTCCGATGTCGTGGGAGTCCAGAGGATCTTTCAAACGCTTTCGGCCAGCTTACAAGTAACGCACACAATCTGGTGTCCCTCTCCCTGGCTCTACGGTTTCCTGCAACACTCTGAGGAAATGCAACCAGCTCCGAGATAGGTGGCTTACTTAGGAGTTGATTGGTCCTACCAACTCAAAGGGAGAAGTCGTCCTTTGCAGGGCTTCTCTGTCGATGCAAACTTGATGATTCGGACCTGCAGCAGGACTTCACCGGGCAAACCAATGGTCCAGGAGTTGCAGCAGCCGTCCTCTTCAAGCTCTTCTTCGGTTCCTTTGTCTAGTAGTCGACTCTGCCTTCCAAGCCAAGAGACTCGCCTTTTATTCAGTTCTCTCCCATTCATTCCAGCCTAGCTGCCACTCACCCAGCAGGGTGGCTGTCCTTGCTGGACAGTCAGCCTGCCAATCATCACAGAGTGCATTTGGGTCTCCTAGGAGACTAAGCACAGGGAGTTTCGGGCAACTCCCACACTTCCTGACTACCCCAGACACTCTGGAGCCAGAAGCGGGGTTCACTGAAGCCCGCCAAAGGCGAATGAACAAAGAGACCAATCCTGGTTTGGCGCACAGAGCAAAACTCTAGAAGGACCTTTCTGCAAAGAAATGGTGTAAAAAAAAGACTGGGACCTGTTTTTACAGAGGGGGCTCAGACGCCATTTTGGAAAACATGGGTCCCGCGATTTAACGCTACCGGTGTTCCCGGTCAGGAAAAATCATGGTTGTTTGTTGTAAAACCACTTCCACCAGCCATTCTGAGAAGAAAGGGTAGCATTGGACTGCTACATGAGTATCTAGACACAGGGGATACTAAGTAACCCCTCCAGCGCTCTATTGTAAGATAGGGTGTGCTGGGTCTAGGAATTTAAAAAGAATAGTAAAGTCAATTTCACTTTACTTACTCAGGGAAACGGTAGGTTATCCTAGAGAAGGTATGTAAACCTTGGGAAAGCCTGAAAAGGTTTCCCTGTGCCACTGCACTGAGGGTGCTGTGTGACAAATGAAAAGAAGATGCCTATGGAATTGTTTAGACTCCATAACCAAAGGAAACACAAGAGTAAAACACATTTCAAAACACATGAGAGAGTGGGAAAAAGGGTCACACTCTCTCCAGGTAAAAAAATCAAATCCTCAAAATCTAGCAAAGTTGCTGGGGGTCTCTAAAGTGAAGGGAATTCGAAAATTTTTGAGAATTCTCCCCAACAGTTCCAGGCACCGGGTGGGGTTAGGTCGCGATGTGGAGGTGGAGTTGGCTGACGCAGTAGGCCAGTCACATCCTCAGACTTTCATTTGTGATGAGGTGGGCTCAAGGCCGAAAGCTTCGGCGGGGGTCTGAGGCAGAGCAGGGCCAGATGTCGGGGTTAGTCTCTGCTGGATTTCCGACACCAGTGTGTGCAGAGTTGTATGAATATCTAGGGACATATCCCTTGGTTGGAGTGTGAAATGAACCAGATGTGTAGGATTCGGGCTGACACGCCTCCTTTTGCGATGAAGGCTCATTGCCCTGAGTGCCCCCCCCTTCCTTCCTGGTCAGTATACGTGTGGCTCCGCCCCCTGCTGAGGGTCAGCTGGACGGGCCTTACTCCTTTCCCCAGACAGGAGTGCTTGCGTGGGGCAGACAGGAGTGCATGCGTGGGGCAGACAGGAGTTCATGCGTGGGGCAGACAGGAGTGCATGCCTGACAGACTGGAGCGGCGGGACGGACTGGAGTGCATGAGTGCATCGAGTGGACCGGAATGTGTGGAGCAGACTAGGGTGCATGAAGCGGATAGGAGTGCATGGAACAGACTGGAGCGCATAGTATTGCGTGACGTATATAGTATGGTTTGGAATGCAGAGAACGTTTGAAAGAACATATAACCCATCATATCACACCACCATGCTTACTCTCTCCTTTACACCACCACTCGACTAGAACACAGAGATACTATGACACCATTCGGTATAACTGTTCTCATACTAACATCCGCCACACACTCCACATCATTCTAAGTAAACACTGCTAGTTACAACCCCCCCCCAGCCAGGCGTTCTCCTCAGGCCTAAAGCAGCCACATTCGGTCTGGATAAATCCTGCCAGAACGAACACATACTGCTGATCTCTCAACCACCACACCTACTGCTAAGAAGCAGCTATTACACGAATACCGCACCAGGTGCACACATACCCAGTGCTCACACACACCTTTGACTCTCTCTACTCTCTCTATGATCTGAACTTCGGTTCCCAAGGGCGTTCAACCTACCAGCGCCTTCAGACCATACCAATGGTATATAAGGGGCTATATAAATGCAAAATAACATAACATAAAATAACATAACATGCATGGTCTGGATGCAGGCAATATAGACATTTATGATATTGATCCTCTACGTACACATTCCTCAATCCACACTTAGCGTAGAGTTTGAATCAGGCTCCTCTTCTCCTCAGACATAGTGGAAAAGGCGCAAAGTACGCCCAAGCTCAGGCCTTCTCAATACTTCGATGAAGATCTGCAATGTAAATGATATTCACTGACAGCGGGTCCCCACTGCCGGTAATCGACCTCCCGTCAAATGATGGAACAAAAATCAGAAAATAAATCGCAAACTTTTGCTGTAAAAACATGTACGAAGAAGAATATAGGTTGGAGCTCAAGGAGACTCCCAACACTGATATGAAAACAAATGAGTGTGCCCTTGCTAGTGAACAATACTCCAGGCAATTGTTTAGTTGGACCGGTTCGGGTGTTTAAGCCGGTCCACAGTTTAGTGGAAGGGTTGGTCTGCTAAGTTGCAGATCCAAGCAAGAGGTCAAAAAAAATGTACAAATCGCTCACTGTGTTCAAGAATACAGAAATTGGAAAGCAATCATTTATTTGCTAATACAAACAAACATATAGTGCATAGATTTTTAAAACAATGCTGAAGAAAGCAACATACATATGCAAAAACAATAACAATTCATAATGACATCAAATAACAAAAGAAAAGTGTAGTATATACAACAGGGTGAACATAGAAAACTGTATGATTAGTGTACAGATGTATTTCAATAGTCTCATTATTGTTTGACAGTATACATGCTAATATAAATGGGTGGGTATTATGTGAATAAATCCAAAGGAAAAATTAGAAACAGGAGGGGCTATAAAATCGCCCAAATTGCAAAAAGTGTCCTAATTCATAGGAAATTTCCTGTTTGTTTCGTATTCCTTCTAATTGTGACAATAAATGTTCCAGGGTCATGGGGAAAACAAGATATCTTTTAGGCCAACGTGGCAGAGACTGAATGTACAGAATCTGGTACAACAGGGAACCATACAAAACAGGTGTTCCCAGTTCGTATCACGTGTCGGCGGATTTGCATCAAATTGCATCCGCCTTCATCAGGGCTCCGTAGGGGCGACCCTGCCGGTGCTATAGATCCCAAGTTCTCGGTTCCGATTCACTAAGAGACCAGGGGCTGAGCATAGGACTTCCTCAGGCTTTGTCCTGCTGAGAGATGCGGACCCGTACAGTGGAGGGTAGGCTCTACATCATGTGCTGCTGATCGGGTAATGACTACACGTGCGTGCAGCCATCCTTTCGGCTCCAGCAGGCGAGCTGTTCCTGGAGGTGTTTGAGATTAGCATTGTCAGAGTGATCCTGACTTATCCAGGTACCATCTAAAGCAAACAGTTGGTTGACCAGAAGAAATAACACTGTACTCTCAACCCACCCTCCCTGCAGTGAATCATCATTACCCGATCAGCAGCACATGATGTAGAGCCTACCCTCCACTGTACAGGTCCGCATCTCTCAGCAGGACACAGCCTGAGGAAGTCATATGCTCAGCCCCTGGCCTCTTAGTGAATCAGAACCGAGAACCTGGGATCTATAGCACCGGCAGGGTCGCCCCTACGGAGCCCTGATGAGGCAGACGCAATTTGATGCAAATCCGCCGAAACGTGATACGAACTGGGAACACCTGTTTTGTATGGTTCCCTGTTGTACCAGATTCTGTACATTCAGTCTCTGCCACGTTGGCCTAAAAGATATCTTGTTTTCCCTATGACCCTGGAACATTTATTGTGACAATTAGAAGGAATACGAAACTTAAACAGGAAATTTCCTATAAATTAGGACACCTTTTGCAATTTGGGCGATTTTATAGCCCCTCCTGTTTCTAATTTTTCCTTTGGATTTATTCACAGAATACCCACCCATTTATATTAGCATGTATACTGTCATACAATAATGAGACTATGGAAATCCATCCGTATACTAATCATACAGTTTTCTATGTTCACCCTGTTGTATATACTACACTTTTCTTTTGTTATTTGATGTCATTATGAATTGTTATTGTTTTTGCATATGTATGTTGCATTCTTCAGCATTGTTTTAAAAATCTATGCACTATATGTTTGTTTGTATTAGCAAATAAATTATTGCTTTCTAATTTCTGTATTCTTGAACACAGTGAGCGATTTGTACATTTTTTTTACCTCTTGCTTGGATCTGCAACTTAGCAGACCAACCCTTCCACTAAACTGTGGACCGGCTTAAACACCTGAACCGGTCCAACTTAACAATTGCCTTGAGTATTGTTCACTAGCAAGGGCACACTCATTTGTTTTCATGTTATGCTTCACGGCTCAGTACCCTTGCTGAATTGAGCCCAACCCTACTATCCTAGGGGGCCTTTCATGTGACTCCCAACACTGAAGCATGCAATAAAAATCTGAAGATGGCAATCAGGTGTGATGCTTAGGAAGAGGACTGTCTTTGGATGAGGGCAGTGTGACCCAGAGGACATTGATTGGCTTATAGGAGAAATACAGTTTTCAAGCAAATGTGAAACTGTTTTTTCTTTTATCGAGGATTCCCAGCCTGAAGATGGGGAATATTCATGAGCATGTGAATCCATGTCAGACTCGTGCTGGAGAACAAGAGTTACAGGTAAGTAACTTAACCCTTTTTAGTGGAAAGCCACTCAAACCGGCCCACTTATTCAGTGCATAGGAAATCTTGGAAGCATGGAAATACTTCTTTGGTCTTTAGTGGTGGGGCAGCAGGCGGATATATGTTACTTCTATGGTCGCACTACTTATGCTTGAACTCAAAAATGAAGGAAGAAAGATACGTACTACGTCACAAACGATGCTTCCTGGACTATTTGCATATGTTAGACAAAACTGCCACCTGCAGAGAAATGTGTAATGTAATACAATCTGGTAAAAAAACATTTTAAGAAAGGTGCATGTTTCTTCAAACCAAACCGAAATAAAAAACATAAATCGCAATATCGGGTTGCCGCAAAAGAAATATGCAATAGACTGTTGTAATATGTGTGGTATGCAGTTACCTTAGTTGCTCAGACACAGTCCAGCTGTGGAGTCAGGGTGAAGGTTCCAGGAGGCTTTATTGATGCATATATTATTATTTTTTTATTATTTATATATACATAACGTACAGGTTCCAGTTACTTGCAAGATATATACAGTGGGACAGGACTGGGGCTGGTAAAAAGACACACGCCACACCACCCACCAGCCAGCCTCACACAACTGCAGCTTGGGCCCAACTGACACACATAGAACACTCACCTACTGAACACGAAGAACCAATTGACAATTTCTTTTGAGTACATTGATATCCACATGCTTATGCACCTCTGTGAATATGGTCACGTTATGAATTAAACACATGCACACAATATTGAATGTCCTAGCATTGCTTCAAGTGAAATATGAGTTAATCGTGAAATGTGAAAACACCCTCTCCACCCACCTCCAGCCTCCACAAAACGCAAACCCCAACACACCAACCGCACCCACCTCCCCACAATGCCATTGCCGACACCCCCATGCCCCCACCTCCCTTGTGTCTATATACAGAGTGCTATCTGCAGTCATTTGCGTGGCCGCTTGCCCTTACTAACGCTCCCATGAAAAGGAAACGGGGAAGTGTTTTATCAAGTAAAGGAACTATTAACAGAAGTTACAAGCACAATTCTTCAATCTCTAGTAATGGTATTTCAAACTAGTTGTGTTAGTTCATATAGAATATTTAGGAACAGTTGGTAAATTAAGTCATAATAAAAGGAAGATTGATTCATCACAGGCTCAAATACAAATTATCTGCAAGAGACATTAAAAGAGATTTTATTTCAAGATAATTGTTTCATATTAGAAAGTAATTCTCAATTAAATTTCTCACTACTCTGAGAGTTCCGGAGAAGATAACGGGTACAAATGATTCTTGGGGAGTGATGGTAGAGGAACGCTGTTAAGAGCATGAAATGACTATCTTGTAACTCTTTTTTCGTCCCTACAGTCTGCTTGTTGTTTTGTCCACTACCCCTTCCCGGGGTATGGGCACGGAGGGGGTGGGGCCGTATTCAGCTACTGTGCCAGTTATCTGAGACTGAGGTGCTTTTGTGGGTCTGTGCGGTGCAGCAGCTCCTGCGGTTATGGCAGGACTGGATCAGACATTGTGCTGCCAAAGTGGCCTGTACTTGCGTTGTGCTGGGGATCCACTTTGGCACTTGGCCTTTCTCAGCAAACATGGGTGCTGCACATAGTTGCATGTGCTCACATGCACATTCATACTGCTGTGCACAGTTACCCACCTACCCTTGTATATAGGGCCAGCCTTAGCCCTGGCAGCGCCAAGGGAAAAATGTTATCCCTCCTCTACTCTCACCCCCCGACAAGAGGGGGGAGGACACAGTTTGGGGTTTCTGTGCCACACTAGCATGGGACAGGCTTGCAAACCCATGGTGACGTAGCTCTGGTACCATATTGCAATGGAAAGCGCCATGCTCTCGTGCTGGAGCGGAGAGTTGATAAAACTGAGCATTGCTGCCAGACCAGCAGGGGGTAACCTTCCAAAGGCTGCCCCATGCTGGTATGGCAACAGTGCTCTGTTGAAATCATTGACACCCTGCTCCAGCCTGGGAACAGGGCACTTTCCATTGCAATATGAAGTCTTCACCACGACAGCAAGGGGGAGTCCTTGTAAGACTCCTCTGAGCTGGTGTGTCAGTGGGCTGTTGTGGTGCCATCGGCGACTGCCCGGATCGTACATGCTTAAACCTCAGCCTGAAAACAAAAACAAGTCAAAGCTTCAAGAAATCTTTATTTCTCTTAAGTAGTGAATTGGTGATTAACACCATACTCCAGTGCAATCCTCATATTTAACCTGCATTCATCCATATGTATAAAAGGCTTTGGATGTCTATGAAAAATAGTTGCAACTACAAACTATTAGATGGCAGCACAGTCAAATGTACAAACACACACTGCACAGAATCTACTATATTGCTGAATGTTTCATCAGAGCCAGCTAATATTAATACTCACGGGGGTGTAATATTGTACAGACACACTAAAAAAGTGAACACTTCAAAGTATAACATGCTCCAAAATACAAAGACATCCCATATTTCTAAAATAACCCTTCTGTGTTCCGATTCTAAGCTCTAGTCAAAGGTTCACAAAAATAAGCACCACGTCATACCAGTTGCAAGGTAACATAACGTTCAGCATATTTGGTGATTTGTCAGAAAATGTATTGGTTTACAGTATTTTATTTTCTCACGATGTGCTAATTAGCATTATAGACCTCAGTAGGGATCGGACCATTATCAATTGGGATCATGCCCATCTGTCACCTATTTCCCCCTTTCTCGATCTATAAGATTTAATGATATCGGACCTGTGCTTCTTTCCAAGCCCATGCTCAGATATTTCTAATCAAATAAAATTCATTGGTTTAAATGTACACCTTCTCTTTGCTTTCTTTTATGGGTGTGGTTCCCCCTATGCACTGTGTGGCCTTCCACTTTCCTCTCATTCATCCATACCCAACCCTTTTCACCCCTAGTGTATTTGTATTCAATGTTGCTTTCATTACGAAATCCGCTGTTCAGTTTTGAACAGGTTTTTCTACATTTTGCGTTGTTTCTTTCATTTGGAGAGTGGGCACGTGATGGCTGATATTCCACTGATGTTTTATAAAGCACTGTCTTCAGCTGTTGCAATTTGTAGTCATGTTGTGTTTCAGTCCGGCAGCGATTTAACTTTTCTTTAAAAAATCCAAGTGTGTTCTTTGTATTAGTGTAACAATCCGTTTGAAAGAAGCTCAAAAATATGATTCCTAGGCCTGCTCAGCATCAATTTGATATCCTGAGATATGCCCTTTGGAAGGATGAATTGATATTAGCATTTTCCACATATAACACATGCATAAATTGTGAACCCACCATGCCAGATTCTTTAAGACATACCATGCAGTTCCTACATCTACTAGAAACTAGTATGAGTCCTTTATGTTTACACAACCTATTGCATCTTGGTTGTAAGTAATAACTTTTCGTTCTCCTTCTTTCCAGAAGCAGGATTCTTGGACGAGGTGACCTATGACAGCATTGCCCTTGGCCCAGGATATGATCGCCCATACCAGTTTGATCCCAGTGTGAGAGGGCCGAAGACCATCCAACTCTACAAGCACTTGAATCTCAAGAGCTGCATATGGACCTTTGATGCCTACTATGATATGACAGAATTAATCGATGTTTGCGGTGGATCAGTAACTGCCGATTTCCAGGTAATAAGTGCAGAATTCCTTTCACTATAAAACTTAGATCCAAAAAAAGAGCACCTGACCATTCTGATAAATCCTGCAGAGTCATCGCTGATACCCGGCCTAAAGTCTCCTCCCATGTGGCCAGGTGAATGCAGCCGCTACGTGATTCTGACCCTGGGGGTGGTATTCTGAGGGCGGATCACATGGGAGGAGATGGAGGTCAGGCGAGAGTGGTGACTCCATAGGAAGAGAAGCAGTCTAATTCTCTTTGTTGTGAAACAAATCCCTTAATTTCAGAGTTCTTGATGGCTTGCTGCCATTACTCAAAACCAACTGATTATAAAACTATGAAAACACTTCTAAACATTTACCTATTCAAGCTCCATGTGTGAATGATGAGCATAGAGTACATACAACATCTGATAATGTTGATAATTATATTTCAAACACAACTGTTGAACAATGTGATCCAAAATCATTTGAAACTTATGGGAACTGCAAGTCCCAGAAAGCTTTAAGTACTGTGACGAAGAGGAGACCGAAAGAGTTCATGTGGAGGAAATGTGACTTTGAAACCAATGTGCAGTCTAGTTGTTGTCAACCCAGTCAATTAAGTGGGACATTTAAATCCCCCGATCAGATGTGGAAATGGAGACGTCAAGGAGTATGTCAGGAACAGAGAAAGAAGACTCGAGAGTGCGCAGGGTGGGAAGCATGACAGGTGGCAGAGGAAGACATACGGAAGACCGTGAGGATAATGAGAGATGCCCAACCGAGGCAGTTTGTTGTCGCACAGGACTGGAGGAAAGCTTTGGGAGAGAGAGAGAGAGCAGACGACGCATGCTAGTGGATTTTTCCTAAAGTCGTACTGGCAGTAAGACTTTAGTAAGCTATCCCAGTGGTTTGTAGATCTCCAACTCTTAGTATCAGTCTGTGCTCACTCAGGACCTTGGGAGAGTGGCAGAACGCAGTCAGGCTTATCCTAAGAGGAAGATGTGAGCTGTAGGTAAGTACACTGAATCTTAGCAAGACAGGTACAAAAAAGAAGCACTTACACTTATAATTATATATTTATAATATTTACACCAGAATCACTTTAAATACTTCAGACGTTTACGTTAGAACACTTAGGAATACTTGATAATCCACTTCAAAGGGCACTTTCACTTTTGTGTTTGTTCGCGGTTATAGTTGTAGCAACGGCAGAAAGGGAAAAGACAATCCTCATTATGACCCTGCCGGTTTGGAAACAACGGTGGCGGTAAATCCTCCGCCACCGTTGTTTCTGGACCGGCTGATTCTGAGTCCTGCAGGCGGGAGGTGTCATTCCTGCCAGGTCTGACCTGGCGGAAGTAACACCACCTGCCTGTAGGCGGACATGGAAACACTGCCTCTGTCATAGACGGAACCAGTGTTTCCATGGTCCCCATTCCCATGGAGTCCTATGGGACTCCATGGGAATGGGGATTTATAGAATTCCATCTCCAGAATTATCGGGTCACCTGGGTTGTAATGCCCCGGTGATTCCGGCAATCACAGAAGCGGAATGGTATTACTGGTCCGGCAGCAGCCTGCCGGTTTTTCCCGGCACGGCTACCGCCGGACTCATATTGAGGCCCAATGTTTTCGTATTATCGGTAACTGTGCACTCATGCGGTTTTGAACGGTTTACACAATAATACATTTACTCTGCAAGCACATATCTTAACGTCTTTTAAAGGGAGGAAAATGATTAGTTAGTGTAGCATGAACTTAGTTCAAGGTTCTAGAGACCGTTTGTTCGCCTAGTAAGTATTGTAAGTCCAAAAACGCAACCCTAGCTAAAGGCAGTTCGAAGAGAACTTGAAGTCTTGACAATCCTATGGATTTCTTCCAGTGTATAGAGTTATTAAAGCAGCAAGTTAACAACTAACAAAGGATACCTTAAAACGGACTTGAAAAGAGGACAAAAGCAGCAGCTTTGGTCAGAGATAAGAGGGGGTTGCCCTGGACACCTCTACGTGCACTCCAACTCTCTGGAGCAACTTCTTGGAATCAGGTAAGCAATATCTTTTTCCCCACAGTACCTTAGGTTAGAAGATAATGCTCATGCTGGATGCTTTGCATTGTAGCAGCTCTCAACCCGACCTCCGGATTCCTTGGTCTGGTGACTGAAGGTGGGGTCTCTCAGCAGCAGTTTCGAGGGAGGACCTGTGACATGACTTTCAGCAACTTCTTGGTTCACTCAGCGGTTTTGGCACCTTTGCAGCAGCACCAACAAAGGACATGGATCATCTGATGAGGGGGTCTGGGCGAGTTGGATTGGATCTCTGGAGTGTCCTTACGGATTCAGCAAAGATTTGGACGGATTCGGGCTTTCCACAACGATGCATTCGAAATGGGCGGCAAGTCTACTGGTATTGGGGTTCCGCAGCTCTGGGTACTCATAGGAACTCGGGAGATGGCATGTTTAAAAGTGTGTCTTGGGACTGGTTGGTCCCACCAGCCAAAGGGAAGGAGTCGTCCTCTTTGGAGCTCCTCTGTCGCACAGAAAACAGGGTCAGGACAGCAGTGGTCACTTCACAGAGTTGCAAAGGGTCTGCAGGTGTCTCTAGTTGTCTCCTTCAGTTACTTCAGCTTCCAGTGGTCAACTTGCTTTTCACTCCAGAAGCCTCACCTTTTATACAGTTCCACCACACACTCCTTTGCTATCTCTCTCAGCATTTTCAGAAAGGGGCGTTTGGCAGTCCAATCAGGACAGCCAGACCCCTGTGGGAGGTGGACCTATTCAGGCACTCTGACAAAGGACAGGGGGGTGGAAAACTCCTTCCCTCTTCCTGACTGCCCAGACACTCTGAATCCTAGGTGGGGATACCTACGGGTTCCCGCCAAAAGCAAAACACACACACTGATCTCGTCTTCCCAGAAGGGTAGAAGAAGGGCTAACAAAGAACAACCATGCTAGTAATGGGGAAAAAAGAAGGGAGGCCCCAAGTTGGTATTTGAGTGCCCCTATTGTGCACTATCGAGGCTATAGACGTAGCCTGCGGTATAAAATACACAATAGTTGGTACACCACGTCCAGTCCCACCAGCTGTAACTAGGTGATGGTCTATGTGACAGAAAGTTGCAGGAGCTTAGAGAAGGGGGATGCTAGGTATCCCTTTGGCACTCCACTGACGGTGGTGACTGCCAATCTCTCAAACTATAGAGTTTTGGGAGAGATACTAAGTATCTCTCTATCCTTAAGAACTGTAGTTACTTGAGGATACAGAACAATTATCTTAAAAGAGGACCCTAAGGGTCTCCAGCAACACTGCCCAGAAGGAGCTGTGTCCTGCAGTTGTAAAAACACAGATGCCTTTAAGAGCTATGGAGCAGGCAGACTCCATAGTACAGGTAGAATGCAAAGAATAGAGTTCCAAAAGACAAAGCCCATCAGGCTCTTGGGACACAGAGTGTGTTGGCCATGAGGGGCTCGTACCACTGCCTACTAAGCAGTGACGAACCCAAGAGCAGTGTGGGCAGGATCCCCTTTCCCACTCCACCATGCCCCCACCATTTGTCCGGGATTTGTTACATTGGAACACAACACACCTCTCCAAATGTAAGTAGACTCATTCATCTACCTGAAAACCTGAAGCCCCATTTCCCTAAGAGTCTGCCCTTTCGAGTTGCACAGACTCCCACTGAGGGTACATTATCAGGGCCACTGTGGATGAAGGGTTTATCATTTTCAAAGTACAGAAAAAATACTTCCAAAAGGACTGTAGAACTACAAAACCTCCTCACGTGCATTAGCCATCATGCCCCCCCTATCACTGCACTGTTGATCGTGCTCCAGGAGAATTCCATTTCATTTCACCACAGAGTGCTGCTGTGCGCAGACCTGAAGAGCAGAACTCCACAAGAGCAGTACTACTACCGACAGCAGGCGAATTCCAGGTTTTCAGCAGTTTACAAGAAAGGGAAAGATGTCCAAGGAGGCATAGTTTGTCTGGTATAAAAGATGCTAATTTCAGACAGGGTGTCGGTGGGTATATGAAGGCAGAGCAGCAGTAACATTGTAGAGTGTTCGAGGCGTGAGAAGAAGGAGCATGAGCAGGTTTAAGTAGATTGAAGAGAGATGGCCAGAGGGCAAGAGAGATGTTTGTGAAAAAGAATGTGTATTAATTTGTATGGTATATGTTTTTATATAGCACAAACCTAGCTCAAGCACAGGGAGGCGTTGTGTACATATATTAGATAGAACAGGATGAGTACATGTATCTAGGGGACAGTGGATGTTAAATTACTCCTAGAACTATCCTGAACTGAAGGGATTTACATTTTTTTTCTAAACTGTCAGAGCGTAGGAGTGGTCCTGATCACAACCGGGATGGGATTCCATTATGCTGGGGTATAGTAGAAGATTGACTGTCTCCTGGTCTTCTCCCTGCATGCTGGTTTTATTCCAAGCCTTGTTATGATCTAGCTCCTGGAGAAGCATGTTCCACCAGAAGAAGAGAATCCTGGTGAGTATAGGTAGCCAATGTAGGTTATGCAAAATGGGGGTGATGTGGTTGATTTTCTTAGAACCTGTTGTGAGTTGTGATGCAGCATAATGGACTTCCTTGGCACTGGCTATGTGTACAGCAGGAAGCCCAGCTAGGACGTGTTTCCACCAATAATGCGTGCAATCACAAGGACCTGGACTGTGGTCCAGAAGTCCTGTAGCGGGAGGAAGGACCTAATCGTATGGAGCAGTTTGAGCTGATACCAAACGCTCTAAGCCTTTTTGCTAATGTGCTGCTGGGAGATGTTACAGTCTATGATGAACCCAAGGGATTTGGCCGTGACTACTGATCTGCTAATAGAGTCGATTAGCTACTGCCTTCTTTGTGACTTAAGCCTCTTGCTCACTTTTTTCACTGTGTGTAGTTTTTGTTCTGCTCATATGTATTTTTCTCTCCATGTCCAGTCTTTTTTTTAGCACTGTACCTCTGTTTGTTTAGCTTTCAACTGTTAACACACGTTTTGATTTCCCTCTTGTTACTAGCTCTACAGTTTTCTTTCTCGTTTTCTTCTTTCTGCTTGTCTCGGCCTTTTCTCTCCCCTTGTGCTTCTCCTGTCTTGCGCTTACTGTTTTTCAGTATTTTGTTGTCATCATCATATCACCTTATTCGGATATAAAGAATCCATCAAAGTGCCCATCAGACATTCCAGATGAATCATCATTCGTATTTGCAGCCCCCATCATAAAACATTATACACATACACAATTACTTAACACCTAATATAAGCATAAACAAATCCAGTAAAAATATTCTATGAATAGTTATGTTGATACAGTACAAGAATACATATAAAATCTTTCTCAAACAGTCTATACAACAATATTCAACCACTGTCACTCAAAACATGCAGTACTTTAAGATGAATGAAAATGTAACATGCAGAAGGACTTTGTTATTTACATCCGCATAGAAAGTGGCATCACAACCGCCCCTCCCCTCCCCTTTCATTTACTGGTCATTAGTTGTACCAACCTGTTGTCTGGTTACAATGTTTGCTCTCCATGCCCATGCCTTAGATGGAAGGTCTGCTAGTGTAGAAGTAATATTTGCATCTGATGCAGCTAATATTAGAAAGAAGGCAATGCAAAACTGTAGTAAGCCACTGTCCATCAAAATCCCAACCAAAAACTGATTCATGATACTATTATAAAGCAGACAATACAGAGCAAAATGGACAAGAGTTGCTCTAGCCTCACATCTGCAATAAACGTCTCTAGCCTCTGTGGAACCCTTCTTCCCTTTATAGATCACATCTTTCAATTGAAGAACATTAAATCTAGCCCTTAGAGAATATTTTGTCGATAATGTATGAAAGGACAGATATTGTTCAGTTTCCACAGTAGGTGACTTGTGGCTTTATACACACTTCATCCGCCCTACTAAGAGCCAGCTGATTAAACACACCAAGTGGAAGTTCACTTTTGGAAAAGAGGTCACATTCTCTGGGTGACTACAGCACGTGCCCATTCCGGGTTTTTATGAATGCATCTTAATAATATATCAAAGCATTGGAATATATCAAAGCCCACCTATTTTATTTACATTGAACAATCACCTCAAATTCCTCATTATCAACCTAGTTAATTCTCCCTCTCCATTAATCCACAAGTGCGAAAAACAAATGGGTCTGCAGATTAGTTGATCAATAAATTATGTTGAGGCAGTTTCCAAATAGGTTATACAAACAGAAGTTGTTGACGGAACTGCCAATAATCCGGTACATATTCAGCTGTGAGCAAGGAAGCTGCGTTCCCATAATTCCAAGTCTCACCCCCATATAAATAGTGCCCAACAATTCATTTTTTTCATATTTTGTTTATGTATTGGTCATTTTCTGACCGTTAACAGTTTTCTTTCTCCCCTTTTTGCCACTTTTTCTAGGCTTTGTTCTCATTCCAGCATGTTCCGTTTTCATTAGCCTGGTCCTTGTTAGGTAAGAATTGGTGCAGTCACACCGTTTGAGACTACACAATACTTATCTGATTGGTATTGGGTCTGTACTACACAAGTTGGTAGTGGGACTGATCAGCAAGACCTATCTCAAGAGGGGTACATGTGAGCTGTAGAGCTGTACAGATGAAATCAGTCAATACAAGTTAACCAAGTAACACATACACTCTCAAGGTTTTAGATATAAATATTTCTCCACCATGTGTCTGGCATGGATTCACATGCTCATGAAATGTAGGTGCCCTGGAGGTACTCCAGGACACGGACATTTCATGAGCATGTGAATCCATGCCAGACCCATGCTGGAGAACAACAGTTACAGGTAAGTTACGTGTTCCTTATTTATTTAGTTAAGCATTCTTTAAAAAGGCAATTGTTTGTAACAGTCAAGCAAACTTTGGAATCACTTTACAAAGTCAATATAGTTGGTGAATACCCTTTGGGTATGTTAATACGTTTCTACTACACCCTGAAGTCACTTCAATAACAAGGATAGTATTGGATTTATCTTAAACACCAACATACGTTTTCAGGAAGGAAGGGTTAGGTAAATAGAAAGGTTAGAGCATACTTTCTTATAATGTGAAGACTGTTTGAATCCTCTAATGACATCTAGGTAGGATTTTCCCAGCAGTAAAGGTGTTCAACAAATTACAACCTATGAGGGGACAAGCAATGCCAAAGTCAATAGATTAGAAGAGGGCCTTTAAGGAGCCAGGACAGCCAAAGTCAATTGGACCAAGTCGATAGTTCTGATGCACTTCTTGGATAGTCTTTCACAAAGTCAGATAGTACAAGAAAATCACTGAAGGAACACAAGCTGTTAAGCCTCGGCAAGGGGAGTTGAAATCAACTCAAAAAGTAAACCCAGTGCACTTTTCAAGTGAAAAAGCACAACCTATGCCAATAAAGTAAGTACCCATAGCCCCCACAGTACCTCTGCTTTGAAGAAAGTGTTCCAGCTGGATTCCGTCTTGCTACAGCCAAGCATACCCTTGTTCCTGGGCCTCAGTCATGGGGACAACAGGTAGGACGTCTGGCGGGCTCCTGCGTCAGTACTCTGGAGAGGACTTCAGCTACATATTTTCTTAGATTCTGTGGTTCTTCGTGGTTTCAGCGCCTCACAAACAGCACAGATGCAGAACGAATATCCCTGGTTGGACTTTCCTTGTTCCCTCGGTCCTGGTGAGGGTGCTCTGGATCGGGATTTCCTGCTTCTGGAGAGTCCTTAGGAGGCTCCTGAAGCTTTTGGCCGGAGAGGCACAGCAAGTCAGGGGTTGCGCCAAAGTGGAGTTCGTCTCGGGGCTAGTTGGTCCCACCAGCCCAAGGGGAGAAGTCGTTCTGTTGGAGCTTTTGTGTCGATGCGAAAAAGGAGTTCAGCACAGAAGCAGGGCTTCTGTTACGCTCACCTGGTATCCACGGGGGTGCCACACGATGCTGGATGGAGGTCTAAGCGCTATCCGAACCCCTCTCTGCTTGGTTATGTGCCAGACGTTGGTAGCGCCTATAACAAGAGAATGAAGGGTTAAGATACTGGTTCTGTGATGGGTGGACTACCACCTCCCTCTGGTCCAAATCCCCTCCCTTGTTGTTATTGCTCACCTTAGGTTTTTGTGCGCTGAACTCTCTGTCCTGCGTCTCTGTGCCGTGGTGCGTGGTTGGTGCGGGCGTTCCGTGGACCTAGTTGCTTCACTGGTCCTTATGCCCTTATGTCGGGTCCAGACTGTCTGTGACTCCGACTCTGCTTGCTGTCTTCCAGGTGAGTTATAATGTATTTTCCATCTTTATTCTGTCTCTTTCTTTCCCTCAGTTTTTTCTGTCTTCTCTGCGTCTTGCTCCACTACGCTGTTCCTAACAATGTCCCTTTTTGTTTTCACAGCGATGGTTGTGATCTCAGCATTGCCGCGCAGATGGCGAAGACCACAGTGAGTTATTGATGCGCGGAGCGCTGCGCTGTTTATTTGTGTTAATTGCTAACCTGTGTTCTCTTCTCTTCTTTGTACAGGTTGCAGTGATGGTCCAAAGTGATGAGCGATCGAAGCGCTGCTTGCCCAGGTAAGTGCTTTATTAATGCTGACCTTGTTCCTTCTTCCAGGCCAAGTAGTTCCAGGCCCAGCCACACCCAAAACACTAGACCGCATGGCTTGGTTCTAAAGAACTGAGCTGTGTAATAGGCCTCCGTGTTGGATTAAGGTCCAAAACTGCCATTGCTTTATTCCTGATAATGAGCCTGGTGCCAAAGGCGCTAGGACTGACTCCATGTATGTTTCTGATGGAGTTTTAAGGCCCTTGGGGCCAGTGTGAAGGGCTTTAGCCCCATTGCTGCCAGGGAGCTGTTATACCTGAGGGGGTCAGGGGCATGGATAGTGGATGCACTCCCCCCTAAGGCCCTTCTCCAGGTATTTCCTCCGTCTGGCCCTGGTTTGGTCGGATGGTTCCGATGAAATCGTCTTACCAGGATTGGCACATGGACGTGCTCGCTAGGCTCCCATGTCCTGTCCTGAGGGCCGTATACCTTCCAGTCCACTAAGTAATATAACTTGGACCTGGTGAGTTTAGAATCTAGGATGTCCTTGACTTCAAATTCCGGTTGTCCGTAAACCAGTACCGGATTTGGTGGTGTTTTGATCCGAGTTCCAGGCTGAACAGGTTTTAAGAGTGACACGTGGAATACGGAATGGATCTGCATATTTGGTAGTAGAGCTAATTTTACTGCCACTGGATTTATAATAGCCTTAATGGTGTAGGGCCCTACGTATCTGGGACGAAATGTTTGAGTTCCTCTTATGGGCACATGCCGAGACACCAATCAGACTTCATCTCTGACTTGGTAGTCTGGGGCTTTTCTTCGGTGTTGATCAGAGAATCTTTTCTGTCTTTCTTTGGCTTGGATCAATTTTTCTGCTGCCGTTTTGAAGGCTTGAGTGATGGTCGTATGTAAAGTCTTCAATGCAGGCATTTCCAAGGCCATGGGGGTATCTAATTCGGAAGTACGTGGGTGCCTTCCATGTAGGGTATAGAATGGACTCTGTCTGGAACTGGTATATAGCGAGTTGCTGTAGGCATATTCGGCTATCCACAGCACATCCGTCCAGCTTTCTTCCACTTGATGTAACATGCACCGTAGGTATTGCTCTAGTGTCCGATTCGTCCGCTCCGTTTGGCCATCAGTGTGGGATGGTGACTAGTGGACAGACTAATATCGGTTTGGGCAATTGCACAACCCTTACTCCAGAAGTTAGACACAAACTGACTCCCTCGGTCAGAAATCAGGACGGAGGGGAAACCATGTAATCGTACGATTTGCTCTAAAAACTCCTTTGCCAGACTGGATGTGTTGGTAGACCCTTAAGCGGAATGAATTGGGCCATTTTATAGAATAGGTCAACAACCACTAGGATAGTGTTGAACCATTGACAGGGAGGCAGATCTGTGATGAAATCGAGGGAGAGTGTGTGCCAAGGTGCAGGTGGAATTTCCAGGGGTTAAAGAAGGCACGCAGATCTTTGTTTCTGGGATTTATTCTGTGCACAATTGCCACATGACAGAATAAACTGCGTAATGTCCTTTCTCCAGGTCGGCCACCAATAATTTCTTTTCACCTTGGCTAGAGTCTTGGCAATTCCTGATGTCCTTCTTTCAGGGGGTTGTGATGACCAGAAATGACTTGTCTTGTAGTGCTTTATTCAGTAGATATAAACGCCCTCTGAAATACGGGAGTTGGTTCTTTGTTGTGTAATGTTCACCTTGAGTGGTCCAGTCTTGTAGAGCCTCAGTGTTCATTAGGAGCCGAATTTCCTTTTGGAGTTCATCCAGTGATAACGTTGCTGTAAGTCCTAGTAGTTTGTCACCTGGAATAATGGCCACCGGGTCTGGGGTTGGATATGCGTTCTCATCAATACCCATGCGGGATAGGGAGTCGGCTTTTCCATTCTGGAATCCAGGTCGATACGTGATTATGTAATCATATTCTGCGAAGAATAAAGCCCATCGGAGTTGACGGGATGATTGAGCCTTTGCCGTCTTCAGGTATTATAGGTTGCTATGGTAGGTGATTACTGTGATGGTATGTCTGGCGCCTAGGAGGTAATGCCACCAAACCTTAAAGGCTGCCTTGATTGCTAGGAGTTCCTTGTCTGTTATTGCATTCTTAAGTTCAGGTGTAGCAAATGTTCGCAACCAAAAGGCCACGGGATGTAACTGGCCTGTTTTGGGATCTCTTTGGGAAAGAACAGCCCCCATTGCCATGCTGGAGGCATCAGTTTCCACTACATATGGGGGATCTGGGCGGGAGTCTCGTAGCACCGGGCTGAGGTAAATCTTTTCTTGAGCTCCTGGAAGGCCTTCTCCGCCTCTCCTGTCCATTGCAACAGTTTGTTGTTTTTTCGTAATAAAGAAGTGATTGCGTGCACAATCTGGGAGAAACCCGTGATGAATCAGCGATAAAATTTTGCAAAGCCAAACATACTTTGGACACCTTTGACTGAAGACGGTGATGGCCAGCTAAGGATGGCGTCTACTTTGTGCATATCCATCTGGACGCCTCTGTGAGTGAGCACAAAAGCAAGGAACTTGACTTCGACATGGAAGGAGCATTTTTCAAGTTTGGCGTATAGCTGGTGCTGTCAGAGTTTTGCAAGGACGGAGCGAACGTGCCTGACATGGTCCTGTTTAGAAGAGTACAACACCAAGATGTCGATGTAAACTATCAATTCCCGCAGTACATCGTTCATGACGTACTGGAATGTGGCGGGAGCGTTGCAAAGCCCAAAGGGCATCACTTGATATTCGTATAGCCCATACCTGGTACGAAAGGCGGTCTTCCATTTGTCTACTTTCTTTACACGCACGAGATGGTATGCCCCCCTTAGGTCCAATTTGGGGTAAATTTGGGTATCCTTGACTTGGTCCAGCAGTTCTGGGATAAGGGGCAGGGGATAACGGTTTTTAACTGTTACCTTGTTCAGTGCACGGTAGTCAATGCACGTTCTCAAGTCCCCCTCCTTCTTGGGTACGAAGAATAGGGGCGAGGCTGCTGAGGATTTGGACGGGCGGATAAAACCGTTTGCCAGTTATTGGTCCAGATATGATTTCAAGTGGAGATTTTCAGGTTCGGTGCGTGCATACATTCGACTACACGGGATTTGTGCACCAGGTACGAGGTCGATCTGACAGTCATATGGCCCATGAGGGGGTAAGGTGTTAGCCTGTTCTTTTTGGAAAACGTCTTGGAAATCGTGGTATTCGCTTGGTAATGTACTTGTTACACCTAGTACCAATGCCTCTTTATCTTGGACAGGTGTCTCTGGGTCAGACGATGGCATCTCCACTTGGTAGCACGCATGAGCATACTCATTGGAGAAGGCTAATTTCTTGGCTCGCCAGTCGATGTTAGGATTGTGAGCCACCAACCACGGCATCCCTAGAATCACCCGGAACTGAGGGGCCTTGATAAGGTCGAAGGCAATGGCTTCCCGATGTCCGTCTTGGCACAGAAGGGTCAATTCTGCTGTGCGTTAAGTTACAGGACCAGAAGCTATCTCTTTGCCGTCGACAGTGGTGACCTTCTCAGTTGTCGTTTTCTGACAGAGGGGAAGCCCCATCCTTGTTGCCAGGCCTTGGTCCATGTAGTTACCAACGGCTCAGTTGTCTATGTATGCCTCCACAGCATGCATCCAAGACGGATGTTGGTGACTGATCAAAATCACAGGCAGGGCAAGGTGTGAGGTCTGTGGCTCTTTTCCTTCCCTGGACAAATGGAACTCTACGCTTGCTGGGCCTGGAAGTTTTCAGACTCTTGTTCTCCTTCTTTCTCTGCGGCTCCAACTGTTCTCCTAGGGGGGTTTACAGGACATTCTCTGAGGAAGTGACCTGATTTCCCGCAGTACAGGCATAATTGCTGTTGTCTCCTTTTGTCTCTTTCGGCCTTGGTTAATGGGCTCCGTATCCCCCCAATTTGCATGGGTTCCGAAGTGTTTTCTGATGAACGCGGACTGTTCTCCTTTGAGCGTACATACACAGTCCGATTCTCCGTTCTGGCTGGATCTGTCCTTCGATTTGCAGCCTGTGGTCTAGCTGCACCATTAGGTTGATGAACTCTGCACAGTCTTTTGGCGGGTTTACCACCTGAGCTAGGACATCTTTCAATTCCCCCGTAATCCTCGATGGAATAACGTTGTTCATTTTTCCTCAGGCCACTCAGTTTCAACGACAAGTCTGTTAAGTGATGATATATGTTAACAAATCTTGGCTGCCTTGGCGGAGGGACAGAAGTTCGTTATCCAGAGCTTGGCCCTGGGTATGTCGGGCGAACAGCTTTTCCATCTCCTGTTGAAACCCCCTGAAATCCAGCAGGAGTGGGTCATCCTGGCTTCCTAACGGTATGGACCAATCCGCGACACTGCCACTCAGATATGACAGAATGAAGGCAACCCGCGACTGATCGTTAGGAAAGGCTCCGGGTCTACAAAGAAAATGGAGGCAGCATTGGTTCATGAATACTGCATATTTTCTTGGGTCCCCCGTTAAATGTTCCGGCGGGGCCAAAGGAACTGCCCCAGCGAGGACCACCTGCACTGGGTTGACAGATGTGGCTGGAACCGACGGAATACTTCCTGGCAACGGAGCCTTCCCAGCCTGGGTTTGGAGCAATTGTCTGGCTAATTCATTGGTGCGGTCCTTGGTGACAATCAACTCCCTCCTAAGGGCGTTGGTTTCTTGCTGGGCGGAGTGCACCTCGACCCATAATTCTCCCAGTAACTGGGCTAGTTGGTCAGTCTCTGATGTTTCCATGACGCCCAGGTGGATGTTATAATTAAGGCTTTGAGTTCTGTTATGCTCACCTGGTATCCACGGGGGCGCCACACGCCATACTGGATGGAGGTCTATGCGCTATCCCGGACCCCTCTCTGCTTGGTTATGTGCCAGACGTTGGGTAGCGCCTATAACAGGTGAATGGAGGGTTAAGATACTGATTGTGTGATGGGTGGACTCCCACCTCCCTCTGGTCCAAATCCCCTCCCTTGGGGTTATTGCTCACCTTAGGTTTTTGTGCGTTGAACTCTCTGTCCTGCGTCTCTGTGCAGGGGCATGTGGTTGGTGTGGGCGTTCCGTGGACCTAGTTGCTTCACTGGTCGGTGTGCCCTTGTGTCGGGTCCAGACTGGCTGTGACTCAGACTCTGCTTGATGTCTTCCAGGTGAGTTATCATGTCTTTTCCATCTTTATTCCGTCACTTTCTTTCCCTCCGTTTTCTCTGTCTTCTCGGCGTCTTGCTCCACTACGCTGTTCCCTAACAATGTCCCTTTTTGTTCTCACAGGGATGGTTGCGATCTCGGAGTTTCCACGCCGATGGCGAAGACCACAGTGAGTTATTGATGCACGGAGCACTGCACTGTTTATTGGTGTTAATTGCTAAGCTGTGTTCTCTTCTCTTCTTTGAACAGGTTGCAGTGATGTTCCGGAGTGATGAGCGATCGAAGCGCTGCTTGCCCAGGTAAGTGCTTTGTTAATGCTGACCTTGTTCCTTCTCCCTTGCAGGTTGTGGTGAAACCCGGAGATGGGTGAGGGTGCTGCCAGGACTCGCTGCTTGCCCAGGTAAGAATTGTTATTAATGCTGTCCTTGTTTACCTTTGCAGGTTGCGTCAAACTGTGCGGATGGGCGAGGTAAGCGAAACGCAGGATGGATTCAAGGCCGGTTACTTCACAGGTAAGTGTTCTTAGTTGCTAATGCTGTTCTTGTTCTTCCAGTTTATTAGTAGAATCTGGATCTAGGGCTTTAGGATTGGGCCGCCGGAGAAGCAGATGAGCAGGAGCTGGACATGGTGAGCGTTACGCTGCAGGAGTGCAGAATAACTCGAAGCGTGTTCTGCTGTTTGAGTGTGGTTTAAATAGCCCAGGTAAAGTAGTTCCAGGCCAAGTAGTTCCAGGCCCAGCCACACCCAAAACACTAGACCGCATGTCTTGGTTCTACAGAACTGAGCTGTGTATTAGGCCTCCATGTTGGATTAAGGTCCAAAACTGGGATTGCTGTATTCCTGATAATGAGCCTGGCACCAAAGGCGCCAGGACTGACTCCATGTATGTTTCTGATGGAGTTTTAAGGCCCTTGGGGCCAGTGTGAAGGGCTTTAGCCCCATTGCTGCCAGGGGGCTGTTATACCTGAGGGGGTCAGGGGCATGGATCGTGACTTTGAGGTCCAAAAGGTTGCAGCAGGCTTCTCTTCACGATTTCTTCAGATGTTTCTTCCAGTGGTCGACTCTGCCTGTAGTCCCAAGAGCCTCGCCTTTTAAGCTTGTTCGCATTCATTCACAGCCATAGGCTGTCAATCACCCAGTACGTTGGCTGTCCTTCTAGGACAGCTAGCGGGCCAATCAGGACTGGTTTCGTTCAGGCATGCCTAGACACAAAGAACAGGGGAGTTTCGGGACACTCCCTCACTTACTGTCCTTCCAGACACACTTCAGCCCTGAAGCACGCCAAAGGCAAAACACACACAGGGCTCAAACCTGTCTCAACCTACAGAGTAAAAGCCAAGAAAGACCTCAAAAACAGAAAATGGTGAAAAAAGAAGACAGGGGCCATTTTGACAAAATGGTCACCCATGGGTGCTGTACTGCAGCTGAGGGTTCAGCCTGCGGTAAAAATGCACAATGGTAGTAATAAGTAAACCGCTGCCACCAGCCATTTAAAGTAGTAAGGGTAACAACAATGTTACATGAGAAAGTAGGATAAAGGGGCTACTAGGTAACTTCCCCCCTCCCTCCAACACTCCACATAAAATGGTGTGTGCTGGACCTACAAAGTAAACAGTTAAGTAAGATCATGTTCACCTTACTATTCTTGGGAACAGTAGTTTACCCAAGAAAAGGTATTTAAACTGTGAGAGAAATCCAAGGGATTTCTCAGTGACACTGCACTGAGGGTGCTGTGTGTCACTATACAAAAAGCAGATGCCTATGGAGTTTGTCAGACTCCAAAAACAGTGAAAACATACATTCCTGGTTAGGGAAAAACACAGGAGGGAGTGGGAAAAAGGTCCCTCTCACTGAGGAGGAGTTCCAGCAAATGTTCTGGGGGTCTCTAAGGTGGGAGGAAATTAGCACAGAAATGAAAATTCAAACAGTCCTGAATCCTTTTCCCTTGTTATTATTAAGCCCGATCAACTTATCAAGCCCCCAGAGAACATCCCTACCCCAAAGAGCAGACTCTCCCGTAAGCATTCTATGAGCGCTGAGCCCTAAGCAGTCTCTCCCAATCAGACATGTGTCTGCTGGAGCGGAATGGGATTGTAATATCACTAGATAGCTGAAATTAATTATTACAGCCAACTAGTCATTTAAATGTGTTATTTAACAACTACTGAGTTTTAACCAAAAAGCACGAGCATACTCGTCCTTAGCACTTAAGGGGTTAAAGTGAAATGTGATGTGAACAAACTTCACACATTTATATGCGTACTAAAGGTCACTGAGGAATTCTATGCTATGTAAAGCAAAGAGTTGCAGGTCGAGTCCATTATACAGGCACAGAACACTGAGGTGACTTTAAATATCCTTATAATGTACTGTTGGGGTTATGTGTATTCCACAGTTTGTCAGTAGTATCCCAAATGCCAATGCAGTGGGAATTAATTTAATTGGAAAGATTTAGATGAACATGCAATCTCCCATTTTGGATGCTTTGTAGGTGGAGAGTGGGGCCTGAGGCAGGGAACGATCTCACAGTGGAGATGGGCCTTGTGATGAGGATGGGATTTAGAGCAAGAATGAGCCTCATGCAGGATTGAGCTTCAAGGCGGCAATTTGACTTGGATAGAAATTTCTCTTGTATCAGGAATTAGCCTTAGGGAATAGATCGACCTCTATCGGGATGGGTCTCAATTGCAGATTGGACTTGGGCAGGGATGGGCCGTAGATGAGGAGGGGTTATAGTAATTGGATGAGGTGCAAAGAAAGGCCTCAAATGAAGGTCTTTGGCCAGGGAGATTTTTGTTATCCTCATGTTCAATATGATGATATCCGAACTCACTGATTAAATCACAGTTGGCTAGTCCTTATGTCTAAACTCGCAGATTATATACAGAATTATAAATGAGTAGCTATCATCTACGGGGATATAGGGGCTCATTACGACCCGGGCGCAAAGGGATACCGGGCACCGGTAATGACACTGGTGCCGGTAATCCCTTTGCGCCCTATTCCGAGGTCCCTTTGCGGGTCCTTCCTTAATGCCTGGTTTTAGCAGGCGTTAAGGACGGGACCCACAAAGGGATACCGGGGTCAATAACGGTACCGTAATTTACAGTACCGTTATTGCCGCCTTCCCCCTTCCCATTGAGCCCTATGGGGGCTCGAATGGGAATGGGGAATGGCATTTCAAATGGGAACTTACCGGTCCCGCAAAGGGCGGAATGGACCAGTAAGTCCCCATACCACCACGTCGGTGGCGGTACCGGTATTGGTTCTAGTCATGGCGCTAATAGCGCCATGACTAGCACCAACCTCGGAATGAGGGCCATAGTCTTCTTAGTAACATCTGATAGACAACGAGAACAACGCTTGAGTTGTCTAGATTGTTGCTTCGAACCCCAAGATGAAATGCACCCCAAAGTTGAAAGCTACCCTACTATAATTTTATGTTGAGCCCCCAAAATCATTCCCTCAACAGCACCTTAAAATACAAAAAGAAATACCCGGAAACAAAATGTTGTATCGCTCTGCTGTGATGTCATAGTTGTTGTAATGACTTTTATAATTCTCTGCAATATCAAAGCAGATGGATACAGCATTTAGAAATGGAAATAGTTAGTAATTACTTCTATTGGAGTCCATAAACAACACGTTTATTATTTAGTGTAAATTATTGGAAGAAAATAATCGATAGGAGCTCCTACGAAAATGAGTCTCCCATATATTATATGGTAATATATGTATTTGCTGTATATTCCAGTTGTGAAAGCAGTTTGCCCAAAGATCAGAAAGGTTCTTGCATATACAATTCAGATAGTAGTTCTCAAATGGACGAGTCATAACGAGAACTATTTTTCATGCAAATGACGTGTTCATAAGAATGAAGATTCCCCCTGCTAATAGCGCAGGGAGCTCTTGATTCTATTAAAGACAAGGGGGCAAGCATTAAGCTTTCTCTTCTCTTTAATTCACTATCCAGCAGTTTCAACAAATAAATCATATTTCGTGCAAACATTATTTTATTTTTTTCAAAAACTTCAAGTCCCATCATTCTCTGTAGTTCCAATCATTAGTCTCTGTGCCTTAGCCCTTCCTGTTCCTGTGTTCCTCCTCTTCTTTGACTGCTTTGTCTGTACTCCTCTGTAACATTAACTTGCCAACGGGCCCAACAACTTTGCCTTTCCTGCTTTCAGCGGAATCAATCTCTTGCTTCAGAACTTGCAATCCGATCGGAACAATCCAACCTCCTCGGGTAGAAATCAACCGTTCTTTTGGTCATCTCCTAGTGTCAGAAAATAACAATAGAGATATGTAAGGGCTGGGAATACACACCCTATTCTGAGAGGAAAATGATCATCATGGTTACTCACAATGCATACTTCCTTCATTACCATAACTTTTCCCATTTCCTGTGTGTCTGGGTCGGGAATTTAATGCTCGCCTCCTTGTCTTTAATAGAATCAAGAGCTCCCTGCGCTATTAGCAGGGGGAATCTTCATTCTATGTCAAGGCAGAGGTGAGCATTTAGCTTGTTCAAAGCTTCTTGCTACTGCTCCTTCTATCGTGTTGATTGGCCTAAAATAAAACGTCCTAAACGTTTTATCACTAGCCCAATCTGCTGCTTTCATGATGTCTTGTAGGGCTGCACCTTGTCCCAATGCCTTTGACGCAATCGCTCCTCTGACTGAATGTGCTCCAAATGTAGATAAATCAATGCCCGCTAGGCCCATGATGTCCCTGACCCATCTTGCTATCGTGGCTGATGCTACGCCTTTGTGTGGGTTTCTGCGCGCTATAAGTAGTTGGGTTGTTCCAACTGGTCTCATTTCCGCTGTCCTACTCTCGTACTCTTTAATACATGAGGCCACGCACCATTTCGGATAGTCTTGCATGTATGGGTATGTGATTGTAGATGAGTCTGTTTTAGTTCTCTTTGCCAGATTAAAAGTTACTCCTTCCGGCCCATATGTCTTTCTATCTATCTCCAGTGCCTTCACGTCTGCCACTCTCCTGCATGATACCATACACAGTAACATGGCTAGTTTCCCTGATAGCTGTTCTAGAGATAGGTATCTGTTGCTAGGCCAGTCTGCTAGCAGTTTCAGAACCACCGATACGTCCCATAGCACTTTGAACTTAAGTTGTGGCGGTTTCCTAAATCATATTCCTTTCAGGAGTCTAATCACTGCTATGTTCTCCCCCACTGGTGTACCATCAAGTGGTATATGACCTGCTGAAATCGCAGATCTGTAGACTCCTATGGTTCTATATGCTTTGCCATCCTGCAGAAGTTCTGCCAGAAAGTTCAGTACTTCGACTAAAGGTGCAGAAATGGGATGAATATCTCTCCTTCTGCACCATGACGACCACTTATTCCAAGCTGCGTCGTAGCTCCTTCTGGTTGACGGTGCCCATGATTCGGCGATGAGACTTGCAGCCTGTGCCGAAATGCCTGGGAGGTTCCAGCGTCTCCTGCTATCCTGCACGCCATCAATGGCAGCGTCCCCCTCACTCTGAGGGTGAAATGACCCAACTGGGTCCGTGAGCAGGCTCACTCCTTGGGGTAACATTCTCGGGTAGTCTACTAACATTTCTATGAGTGCTGGAAACCAAACTTGTGATTTCCATATTGGTGCTATTAATATCAGATTGCCGCTTCTCTGCGAGCTTTCGCCAGGACTCTGCTCAGCATTAGAAAGGGCGGAAAGGCGTACAAAATCTGTTCTCTCCAGTCCTGCAGGAAAGCATCCACTCCAGCAGCTGCTGGGTCTAACCTCCAACTGAAGAACCTCTTCTTCTGTGCGTTCAGTCTGGACACAAACAGATCTGTATGGACCGGTCCCCAACGTTCTTCCAGCTGTCGGTAAAACCTCCCGGTCCAGCTTCCAGTCGCTGGAGTCCGAGAGGTACCTGGAGTTCCAGTCTGCTATCACATTCTGTGATCCTGGCAGGTATTCTGCTACTACTGAGATCCCCGATTCCAGGCAGGAGTGCCAGAAATCCTTGGCTATTTCCGCCAGGACTTTGGATCTCGTCCCTCTTAGGTGATTGATGTATTTTACTGCTGAAATGTTGTCCCTTTTCAACAGAATACAGGAGTTCACTTTCCCTTTCGTAAACACCTTGATTGCAAATGATCTGGCTAGTAATTCTAGGCAGTTGATGTGAAGTTTGAGTTACTCCGAACTCCACTTCTCTCCTGTCTGAAGGCCACCGCAACGGGCTCGCAAGCCTGCTCTGCTGGCTTCCGACTCTATAATCAGGTCTGGACGATCGCCGAAAATGGCTCTCCCGTTCCATGCTTCCATGTTTGCTAGCCACCACTCCAGTTCTGTTCTGGCTTCCTGGTCGATGTGGACTAGCTGCTGATATTGCAGACCCTGCTGAAGGTCCTGGGAATATCGCTTGTATGGAGGCTGCCAGGAGGCCCACCACTCGTGCTATTGTGCGTAGAGATATGACTGCTCTGCTGAGACTTGTTCTTATCTCCCTTTTTATGTCTCTTATTTTCCTGTTTGGAAGTTCCAGTGTCGCTGATCTGGTGTCTATAACGAAACCTAGAAATTCTATTCTCTTGGCTGGTTTCATTTCCGATTTTTCTCGGTTCACTAGCAATCCCAGTGACGTCAGAAGATCCACTACCCAGCTGGCCTGGTAGCGGAGCGTCTCCCTGCAGCTGGCCATCAGAAGGATATCGTCTAGGTATATAATCATACGAATCCCCTTCTCCCTGATCGCTGCTGCTACTGGTTTCATAATTTTCGTGAAAGCCCATGGCGCTGATGCCAGGCCAAACGGCATGGTAGCAAACTGCCATAATTGTTCACCCCAGTAGAATGCTAGGAACGGACGGAAATCTTTTTGAACTGGTATTGTCCAATAAGCATCTTTGAGGTCTATCCTCACTAACCAATCGTCTTGTCTGAGTGTGTCTCTGAGATGATGGGTTCCTTCCATTTTGAAATGTTTGTACGTTACCCATCTGTTCATATCTTTTAGGTTTATTACGGGTCTCACTTTGTCCTTTCGATGGACCAAGAACATTTTGCTCACAAATTTGGGAGGGGTCATGCAAGGCTCTATCGCCTGCTTCTCCGCTAACTGCTGCAGTTCTGCGTGCAAAAGATCTATCTCTATTCGTGTTTTTGCTAGAGGACGTGGCACCTGACTTTGAATGGGAGTCTCTATAAAATCTATGTGCATGCCTTTTGCTGTCTGCAAAACCCAGGCATCGCTGGAAAGCGCCTGCCAGTTCTCCCAGAATACTGCTGTTCTCCCCCCAACTGGTGGATAATTTGGGGCTCTCACCTGTGGGGAAGATGTGTCCTCTCCCTTGTCCTCTGCCACGTCTTCCTCTCAGGAAGCGACCCCTGGGTGGGAAGAATACATCTGGCTGCCTGTTTTCCCAGTAATTACTTCTGTTTCCTTGAGGCCTCTTGAACGCTTGGTAGCGACCGGCTGCTCGGCCTCTAGACCGACCGGTCCCTCCAAAAATTTGTGTCGGGAAAATCTTTTTCATGGATGCTTGGGCCTTTTCTAGGGAGAGGTGTATGTTCCCACAAACTTCCCCATTTCTTTGCCGAAGGTTTCACCAAATAGAAGACCCTGCTCGGCTTCGTCCGCTTCATAGGATGACAGGTCTCCTAACTTCTGATCAATCTTAAGCAGAAGCCCTTTCCTGCGCTCAGAAGAAATTGCGCAGTTCGCATTGCCTAAAAGGCATACTGCTCTCTGGGCCCAGTTTGCCAGGACTCCTGGGTGCACTTCTTCCCCCGTGTCCTTTGCACGTTCGGCTAGATCCATGATCTTTGCTAATGGTCCCGCAATGTCAAGCAGTTTCTCCTGACAGCTTTTCCAAGAGCGATCAATGCCTTTTCTTGGGTCCTTGTTCACTTTTGAGACAAATGACAACATTTTCGGGTCAAGCTCCGGAGCCTCTGCTACCTTCCCTGGTAACTCTGGTTTCGGGCACTCTGCCCTCATCCTCTGCCTGACTTCTTTCTCTAAGGCTTTTTGCAATCTCTGTGTCATGTATCTCTTGGCGACGGTACCCATTCTGATGATCTTGGGTTTCTGATATCCTCAGGATTAAACATATCGGAGGTCTCTTCCTCCTCTAAATTGTTGAGCTTTCTGAGCCTCTTCCTCGGTGGAGGTTGGCTGCTCTCGTCCCCTTCGTTGTCTGCCTCTTCTTGTGAAGAGGTCGGGGATTCTGGGATTTCCTCTTCGGGGAAACCTCATTCTATGTTGCCCAGATTATCATCCCCTAGGTAGGGGGTCTCGAGGCTCGGCACCTGTGACTTCTTTATGAACGCTTCTCTTAGCTTACTAAAAGCGCCCACAGCCTCCGTGGCCTCAGTACTTGCCCCCTCAGTTTGGCCCGGGCGGTCAGAAGAGTCCTTGCTCTTCCGGGCCTTGTTACACCCCTTGGGGTCCTTTTCCGCGACCCTGGTGGACGTGCTTTCTTCGGTGCATTTACCTTGTGTGCTCAGGTATAATTCTATGGTGTGTAGCCTGTCTTGCAGGGGTCTCACACCCTGAGCTACTGCCTCTGTGAGCGAGTCTCCCAGCACTTCCTTAAAGCTGTAGGCTAAATCCTCTGGATAGGTTGCCTCCTGCTCCTCATCACTCCACTCAAAGTTAGACATTATTGTGCTGTTTAGGTGCCTTTCAAATACCTTTGCAGGTGTATGGGCACGTCCACTGCTCCACTCTGTGAGGCTGCACCTGTCTGTTCTATTTCCTGTAGTGCAGGGTTCTTCCGAGCTAGGCTCTATGTCCTATGCGTGAAAGTATGCTTTGTGTGGCTATATTTCTTTTAAATCCGTTCACGTTAAATCAGTGAGCTTATTACTGCTCCGTAGCACGCAACGCGGCGAAATCCCTTCGAACAGGAAATCTCTCCGTGTCGTGTGCCTGGCTCCGCCCCTCCAAGGGCGGGGGACTCACTGAGCCGAGCGCTTGCGCTCTTAATGGCCCAAGTTCGAGAGCAGCGCTCCGCCCTCACAAAGGTGGGGCTCTCTCTCTATGGGAGCGTGAGCTTCCGTGCGTGCTCGCGCTCCGCTCCCCCCCCCACAAGGGTGGGGGCTATAGTCAGCTCCTTAGCGCGAGCGGGAAGGAAAAGGTTTCTCAGTCATGCCGCTTGCTTCGCCCCTCCAAGGATGGGGGCCGCCCACACTCGGCCGCTCTGAGAAGCGCTGCGGACTTAAATGAGGAGGTCGGCAGGCCCCTGGTGTGTCGGGTAATGCGGCACGGGCCGCCAATTCTCCTCAGTGAATACGAAATAACAGTTACACCGCACGCTGCCCTGTGCTCTCGCTGGGTCCCACCATGAACCCCATAACATTAAAATTCGTCATAAATATTAAACTCTATACGCTCCTATTTCAATAAATATACAGTTCACGGAGCTCTGAAAATAACGTGTTACTTATCTGGAGAGCAGGAAAAGAAGAGGAGGAACACAGGAACAGGAAGGGCTAAGGCACAGAGACTAATGACTGGAACTACAGGGAATGATGGGACTTCAAGTTTTTGAAAAAAAAATATATGTTTTCACGAAATATGATTTATTTGTTGAAACTGCTTGAGAGTGAATTAAAGAGAAGAGAAAGCTTAATGCTCGCCTCCATCTTCACATAGAATCGTGGTTTAACTATTTAAATACAAATCAGCTACATCTGGTGCATTCCTTTGCCCACACTTTGTTCATCAATGTTTGTTATAACTTTTAAAGCTGCCGTTTCATAACAAATAACGGATGCACACAGAGAACGAAGTTTGTGCCTTCCCAAAGACTGCTGTATTTTGACAGGTGCGGGATTCTGCTCAGTCCTTCCTGACGGTGCACGTGCCCCTCTACGTTTCCTATATCTACGTGACTGCGCCGAGAGGCTGGGCTTCCCTGGAGCATCACACAGAGATGGAGTTTTCCTTCTTCTATGATACGGTTCTTTGGAGGACAGGTATTTTTGTCATATGCGTTCTTTGATGTTGATTGTATACCAAATTGTTCAGTGTCCTTGTGTGCTGCTAATATATAGCGTTGCTCAGGGTTTCAGCTGCAGAGCACTTTACTGTGCACTGAGAATCGAAGGACAATGTTGTACCCCATCTAAGTACACAGGGCCTCATTACGACCCAGGCGGTAAGGGGTTTACGGCAGCGTTAACAGCGCCGACCCTTACCGCCTGAGTACGAGGTCCCTTAGCGCCATGGCGCTTTTAACACCTGCTTTTAGCAGGTGTTAAAATCCATGGCGCTAAGGGACCATGGAGTTAATTACGCCACCGTAATTTACGGTGGCGTAATTAACGCCTTCCCCACTCCCATTATGCCCTATGGGGCAAAAATGGGAATGGGGAAGGGTAAATGGGGATTGGGGACTTACCGCCCCGCCAAGATCGGAATGGGGCGGTAAGTCCGCCAACCACCATGGCGTAAACATAGTTTACGCCATGGTGGTAAATTCACGGCCCAGGCGGTAACTTACCGCCTGGGTCGTAATGAGGCCCACAGTCTTCGAATCCCTTATGGTTTAGTTGGTAGTGCATAGCGATTAATCTAATGGAGCAAATTAGGTTTTTCTAGCATAGATATTTTATAATTCTGACAAAAACATGAGTGAGGCAAGTACAACTTTAGACATTTAATTTTACACAGGGCATGATTTACAATGTGTTTACTGTGTATAAACAACTAACGTGCACGTTCCTCGTGAAAATTCTCTACATAGGTTGTGAAGTTTGAGAGTCATTCGTCTTTAATGTTTTCTCGTTGTTGTACTGTTGTGACACACCATCTTTTTATCTGCAGCCCTGAATCGGAGCGTAACTTCACCTACTGAAAAGCCTGTGCATTTGTCATCGTCACAGTGTGGTTTCAATTTATAGTGGGTCAGAGACCACAGAAAGTTGAATGTGATTAGAAAGAGGTTTAAATTTAAATCTGAACGGGACAACTGTTTTTTTTTATTGCAAGAGTTGTAGCAAAATTAGAGTAACCCCTGTTTTTCTTATACATTCTGTAGAAAATGTATGTTGAGCAGGCATTGGTCAAATGTTAATGAAGATTAGGTGACGCAAGGCACACCAGCACAGAGGCATTTATTTTGGATCTCTGCTCCTCCGACAGTATTTGGCAGGTTTATTGTGCTTTTCTCTAATGCATGCCTCCTTTATTGGCCCATGCAGGCATTCAAACTGACAGCGTGCTCTCTGCAAGGCTTCAGATTATAAGGATCTACATCCGAGAGGATGGTCGACTTGTAATTGAGTTCAAGACGCATGCAAAATTCCGTGGTAAGCTAAGCTGCACAAACACAATTTTTCCATAGATTTCTCATCGCCTTTTCTTGGAGTAAAATCTGTGATAAGTTACGTCTCAGGAATGGCCAATGTTGTGTCAAGAAATCTTAGGGGGGACGTGATCAACAAGCAGGGGCATATTCAGTAATTCTTGGTCCTTCTATATATTTGATGCTTATGATGCATTTCAACAAAAAATGTAATAAATGTAATGTACTTGGTTTGTGTATACCAAACTTGTTTGCCACTCTGGTGACCTGTTGGGGCCTGGTTCTAAATGGGTATGGAAGGAGTTTGGGGGGATAAAGGGAAAGGCAAGATCCAAATATCCTACCCTTTGATGCATGCAGAGCGCAATCACCCATTTTCTGTGCGCTAGGGAGATCCTTGGTGAGTTGGTTATATACAATATATAGAAAAACATTTGTTTTTCAATTTTGTGTCTCCCTGGCTCATCTATCATCGCATGGCTCATATTTTAACCCTCTGTGACAAAGGGAAAATCTTCCACTCATTAGATCTAGATTTTTCATTGACCTTTTGGTACGGTAAAAGTTAATGAAATTCGGTTTTCTGACACCTTGCCAATTATTCTTCAGGGGGTATTTTATATATGTATTCATTTGTATTTTCATACTGTCCATCCAAATGATTTTCCTGCTTCCTTGTAGCTTGGATTTGCCATCCTGCCCTTAGGCTTTTTCCTACCCCACGCTCGCTGCCAGCAAGCTCCTTTTCTGCAACTGTGTAGGCCTCAGCTCATCCTTATCAGTCCAACGCCTCTGAGACTCGAATCCTGCACAGTCACAGCCGTCAGCAATCTCAACCCCCCTCCTTTTTCGTCTATTTGAACTCCCACCATTCATCTTTTACCCTCTGTACACTTTCTTTAAATTTGCACACCTTCTCTATGGGACGTCCCCCCTCATCATATCACGTGTCAACTGTTTGTAATTTTCCAGTTCCTACCTCGACCCATATCAACCTTTGAACAGTATCCTCCAGGGCACAAGTTCATGCTGATTGCTTAAACTTTTCCTTCCCTTCTGTTCTAACTTGTGTAGAGTAACCCCTCAACGCTCACACCAGAAAAAACACAACCCACTAGGGAAAAGGCCCAGCACACCTCTTGCAAGGAGAACAAGGTTTAATCTCACAAAAATACAAGTACGTGCCAGAAAATAACTCTTCTAGCACAGAGAACTCTGAAAAGAACAGCATAAGCAATGGGTTTTAAAGGTACACAGCATCACAGGGGACGTACATCACATAGGTTACAAATCCAGGTAGCTGGGTGGTGCAACCATATACACATATAGCCTGCTCCATACGAGATGTCAGGCTCTTGGTCCCAGCATCTTCTATCCATCTCCTTCCACGTGGGGATCTTCTTCTTCCGCCATCAAGTACCAAGACTCTAATTGGCAATTTGGTTACACAATTCATTATTTCGTAGCTCTACAGTGCACCTGCTACCAAGGACATGAGTGAGGCGGCTACTTTCGAGGTCTTGATAACTTCTCAGAACTAAGTGAATCCCTGCTCCAATCCCAGACACGCTGGCGCCTCCACAACCTTCCCACACGCAGTTTAAATTTGTTACCTTCTCTCCTGGCACCTCGCAGCACACATCACATGACCCAATGGTGGGGGCAGGCCGTCCCTGCACTCTGATCTTCCTGATCGATTGGCCACTTTATAGTTTTATGGTCAGGGGTCTTGGGCTGGTCAGGGCACTGAAATGATTGTGTGTAGCGCTCTGGGATCCCTGGCCGCTATAACTTAGAGATGCAGACTGGTGAAGGCCTAACGCCCTCACTCCCATTTTCGGTGGATAGCTCTTCAAAGATCAATTTCGACCCTCTCCTGGCCTTGCAGGGCACATTCCTTTTGGGTTACCTGCACGGATGATAAAGCACAATAAAGAACTGTGTCTCTTCGGGAAATTAACCTTCTACAGGGCTGCCAGAGCTGCAAGCAGAAATCGCACACACACCCTTCTAACCCTCGGGATAGGATTGTAAGCGCACTGACATAGCTGTGGCACTAGGTCTCAATTTCAACATAGCATCTAACTTTAAAATGGAGTTTCATTATACACGCAATACTACTACCGAAATTCACATTTCCCTTACAGTCCAGCTTCTATGGGTGACCCCCATCCATTCCTCTGGCTCCCCCACAACATGTCCTTCTACAGTCACCTCGTCCTAAATTGCGAAGTGGCCTGGCACGTCCATCCCTGCTCCCCAACACTTGCACAAACAATGACTGGTTTCTTTCAAGGCCAATCTCACTTCTGCTACATCCTCAACACACTATGAATCTTTTTCTACATGGAACGTTGCTGTTCATGCTTGATTATATTTGCGTTATGGAAACCCTGCTATATTTATGCAGCTATGCTAGTAGTTGTGTGGTCTAAGAAAATCCAACCTTTCTCTACTCGCATTTCTAAATGTTAATGCACCTACTGCACAGACCCTTAATCTCATAAATTCTCAAAAATATCGTAGACGCAAGTTGATGTGTTATTTCTGGTCCATTTGAATAAGCATGACCACAAATGCATTTCTATCTTATTTCTCAATGATTTAAGATTTTAAAGATTTTTAGCTGGTTTTACTACCCATAAAGAAGAGAAGGTTGTCTCATGAGGTATACATTCTAGTGCCGTTTTGTAATATGTTGCCAATAAATATGTTTGTTATTGCTGATAAACTGCCCAATCAGAATAATAATGTGTCCTATCGTAGTCATAGAGCTGCTTCTATGTAAACAGTTTTCTTGTGAAGAAAGGATTTACTTCCATTTCCTAGGCAATGAGCAATTCATTTATCTGACAATAGTTTGATCTCAAGATGATATGGTACACTATGGTTAAATTAAAGTGGCCATTTCTATTAAAATAATCATCCCAGCCTAGTTCTTCACAGTCTGCTAATACCCTGGTGGGTTATATGTCCGAGCCACAGGTGAGGGTGTATAATGATGGGGAGGACATTAATGGCTAGTAGAGCCTGAAGAGTGTTCATTATATTTGAACATTCCACCCATTCAGGGTTGAATGTTCTGTTTTAAACAGGGAGAGGCAAAATAGGAACATTGGAATGTTTGGAGGGAAGACTTGCGCTTAAAATATTAAACCCATAAGGGGGGATTTCTGTGTGGGTTATTAGCTCGGCAACCAAGTTAACATGGTCCCCAGCACAGTGTTTATACCGATTAGTATAACGGGGACCATCAGTATTGGATGCAGGTGTGAATTGGAGGAAGCAGCAGTAAGGCTGCACAGTGAAGGATTGGAAGCTGAAAAAGGCACTAGAAAGTGAAAAAGGCATGGCATCATGTGCCAGGCACAGCTGGGTGGCAGGCACTATGAAGTGGAAAAACAGAGGGAGGAGAACCGTTACTAAGTCGCAGAAGGCAGAACAATGCCAGCAATGTGGGCAAGTAGGACCTTCGGGGCAGGTGAAAGGGGGCATCCACGTAATCCTAAGTGGTGTGTGGGGCCAAGTGGTACATAAAGCAACAGTGAAACCAGAGTTTTACTGTCAGGTTAAGCTTAGAGTTTGACCAGTCAGCAAACTGGAAGAGCAGAGCGAGGGTGCTAACATATCATTAAACGATGCTAGGGGGCAGCCTGCTAGCCCATGCCATAGAACACCTGAGCGAAGCAGAGGCCCCCACAAGGGCTTAGGGCCGTTATTGGAAATGCCCACACAGCATTGATTTAACCCTATTGGCACCCCTGAGCTCGTCCCAGGGTGCTAAAATTGGTATTTCTTTAGGGAACTCAGGCACTTGATTTGTATATGAAAATAAATGACCTGGTGGTAAATCCTGAAAAATCAAGGGTCGTAATTTTTGACCGAAAAGGCCTTAAAGATAACAAATATTGTTGGTCAATCGGCAGTAAACCGATACCGGTGGTAAAAGAAGTAATGTACCTTGGCTTTACTTTGCATGCGGCCCCTACAGTCGGGATGCAGTACGGGGACATTTTGGCCAAAGGGACACAATTAATAGCTCAAATGAAGAAGATCTCTAGCCTGTATGGTAAATTCTCCATCATGCCAGTAATAAAGTTTTATGTTGCGAAAATGATCCCTGTACTACTGTACGGAATTGAGGTAAAACCTTTTTTGTGGTCTGTCGATTGGCATAAAATGGAAAGTTATATTTGGAAGCAGGTATTGGGTTTGCCCAAAGGACTGCACACGGCAACACTTAGATACGAGCTGGGTTTAAAATCTCTCAAGTATGCAGTCGACTGGAAACTTCTCTCCCTATATAGATCTATCATCGAGCCAATGACCAACACACTGTTTGAAAATCTTTTAGATAACATGAACTTTGATACCTCACTAACCTTGAGAGAACTTAGAAAGACGGCAGAAAATCTGTTAATTTATTGTGAATCTGATAAAATTACATTAGCCACAAATCCGTTCAAGGTAAAGAAAGCCTTGTCTTTGAGAGATTGGATCTCTACAGGAGATATGGTGAGATCGTCTTCTATCCCTGAAGCGTTTTTCAAGTACGGGAAAAAACAGGGTTTCGTACCAAGGTACTTGACAAAGTTCCCAGATTTAAAAGGAAGGCAGAACTTTATGAGAGTACGGCTGAACTTGATTAAGACAGGCTCAATATTAACAAAATGGGGTGTCGCTGAAGGAATTTGGAGTTTATGTACGGAATGCTCGGATCCAAGTAAACAAACCTTAGAGCATCTGTTAAGATTCTGCAAAGGTACTTGGAAAATTAGGGTGGAATACTTGGGGAGTTTAGTAGGTTCACTTGATCGACTCCCCTCTGACGCTTTCTGGGAAAGAATGATTGCCGGCCACGAAATTAAATTGACTCTAAATGTTTTAAGGGTATTGCAATTCACAGGTTTTATATCACAAGAATACTGGTAATTGAATATTTGAATGGAGGGGTAAAAAAATGTTTTAAATTGCAAGACTGTGATGAATTGGTTTTAAATGCTATATAAAGGGAATGCTATTTAAATTTGATACAACTTGTAACTGCGATGTTTATAAATTCTTAACATGTTTAATTTTAAACAAAGAATGTGTAAAAAAAAACAAATGTGGTTATGTCACAAAAAATAAAAAAAAAATGAAGGAACTCAAGACTGCGCAGACCGCGCTAGACTGTTTCTTTTTGAAAATCCAAGATAGCCACCACACAACATAATAAAGAGCGTAAGTACCTCTTCTGTGTTGATGACCGCGATTGCGGGAGGCTGGCACGGGCGACAGGGGACCGGAGCAGTTTCCAGCAGGTAGGCAGGGGAAGGGGGAGGAGAAGAGAGGATGGGCGGAGAGGTAATGAAAATAGGTGGCAGAGACAGGCTGTAAGTAGGAAATAAATGGCAGGTCAGAGGTAGCGGTACAGGAGGTTGGCAAGGAATGTGGGTTTATAGCAGCAGTGCAAGCCTGTGTTCCTAGCTTCCTGATTGACTGGCACCACCCCTCCAAGTGCTAATAATAATATTGTTTATTGTTTGCAATAGTTCTGCAAATATACCAAAGTTATAATATTTCAAAATGTAAAGATTAGGTGTCACAGATGGTGTCCACAAATCCACAGACTCCAACAATGTGGCTCAAGATGTTATTAAAACTTAAAAGGATATGTAATTCGGAATGGGGGTTGGTCTCACTAAGGTCCCCATCCGGCTTTCTACACCTCTATGCTGCTTCCTCCATCCTAGCCCTAGTGTCCCTAATCTCCACAACATTTCTGGTGATAAATAATGCCAAGTAATCGCTACTGTCTGGTACTAACCTTTGCTCTAAAGGCCAAAGCCTTTGCTATCTAGCTCTCTCCAGGACCTTCCTAAAGCTCCTCAAGCTTCTTAATCTTTTTAGGGCCAATTCCAAATGCTCGCCACACTCTCCCTCCCTCTCACCCTCACTTTTACTCTCTCCAACCTTTCTCATCCCTCCACATCTTTCTCTCCTTATTACTCCCCACTCTTTATCTTTCTAGTCTCTGTCTTTCCCTCCCTCCTTCCTACTCTACTCTGCTCCCATCTCGCTTCCTGTCTCTCTATCATCACTCTCTTGTCTCTCTAAGGCAGTGGTCTTCAAACCTTTTTGAGCAAAACCCTCTTGAGCAAAATCTAGGCAGTCAGGGCCCCCCCAAAAATGCCAAATGGACAGTAAATCCAAATGGCTATAACTATTGCACGCCGTCACCACACCCAACTCCCGGTATAGTGCCTGGGCTCCCCCACCTGCTCCCATCACAGTCTCTGGGCTAACTCATCCCACTCCTAACCCAGTCCCTGGGCTCGCCCCACCCCGCTCCCAGCATAGTCCCAGGGCCAGTAGCGGCTGGTGAGTTGTTTTTAAGTGGAGGGGCATAATTATTTCTCCCAGATATGCCACAGCAACCGACCGTAGCGAGGGAGCCCCAGTCAATCAAGAGGAGTTCAGGGAGGGAGGAGGGGTTTGTAACCCCCCTGGAAGTTTTACAATATTGCATTTTAGAGCATACTTAAAAAAACATTGGGTAAAAAGCCAAACAGGTATTTCTACTGGACATCTATGATAGATGTCCAGTAAAAAAAATACCACCCCTGCCCCTGGACTCCACAGTGCCTCAGAAGGAGAGCTGATTTTGGCAGGTGGGTAGGGGGATTGTGCAGCAAAGGCATTTTTGAAATGCCTTTGTTGTACAACACCCCCTACACCCCCCTCTTCCCCACCACTTGCCAAAATCATCTCCACGGACCAACACAAACACACACACATTCACAAAGCATTCATTCACACAGTAATCACTCTATCATTCACACAAGCACCCATCATCATACATTCACTCATAACACAAGCATACACACATACATAAATAAAAAATAAATTAACATAAATGTACCTTCTGCCCCGGTCCTGAAATTTCCTCCCCCAGCCCTCCAGCTCCTGCATCATGAACAGGAATCGGGAAGCAAAAGCTTCCTGGTTCCTGCACATGCATCCAAGGACCTGAGTGTGGGTGCTGAAATGCCCTGCTCCAGCCTGCCTTGTCTGTATGTGTGAGGATGTGCAGGAGCGCCCGCTTTCACATACAAACGTGCAGTTCCCCAGCCAGCATTTATTTATGTATTTTTTATTTTATTTATTTGCTTATACCGTGCTGACAGCACACAGGCATCAGGGCACCACAAAAACACACCAAGACGAACAGGTAGAACAGGACAGTGGACTTAGACTAAGTGAAACCACGATGTGGATTTAGGAGTGGGAGAGCCGAGAGGAAGAATTACCCAAAAAAGATGTGTTTTCAGAATGAGAATTTTCAGCATTTCCAATGAGCTATGCAAGGCTGGTGAAGCAAAGCGCCCTGAGCCTTGCCTGGCTCATTGAGCATGTGAAGCTGGGGAACTGAACTGTCAAACGGAAACAATGATTCCCTTTGACAGTTCAGCCAGTCAAAGGAGCACTCCCTCAGCTGGAAAAAGCAACTGAGACAGCGCTCAGTGTTTCCTTGGGCTGATTCATCGGCTCCTCCATGATGAGTGAGGGGGCCACTGGGACGACGTCTCTGACCCATTATGGACGAGCTGTACCTGCCCAGGGATCCCCCCGCCCTTCTTTGTCTTTCCTCCCTAAGAAAAAGCAAACAAATCTTATTTTTTTTTTCTTTTTAGGCTGGAGTCTCACGCACCCCTGGGAATGCGGCCACGCACTCCACAATTTGAATACCTCGGCTCTAAGGTGTCTTGGCCTTGTCACACTCTCCCATCTCACTCTTCCCCTCTGCTCCCCTCTCCTGTCCCTCACTTCTCTACAAATACTACCACTTTCACACCAGCTCCTTCCCCTCTCTCTCTCTCTCTTTCTCTTTCTCTTTCTACCTCTCAGATTCTCATTTAATCTCTTCTCCCCCACCTTCACACTGTCCAACTCACTTTGGCTCATTACCAGATGCTCTCTCACAACCGTACCTGGGTGATTTTTCTGTCGCAGAAAAGTCAGCGATGGAAAAGTTTGCATGAGAAATGTACGAACCACAAAAGGTTTGTACGTTTCCCATGCAAACATACATTAAAAACCCCTACAAACCCACAACCACACTCCACCCACACCCCAACAATCCTCCACCCTACTTACCTTTCAGGAAGCGCTGTGTCCCTGCTGCACCATTTCCCTTTCACTTCCGTGATCAGGAACCAGCACTGCAGGGTCCTTTTCTTTTTTCTTTTTTTTTCGGGCAGCTGAAGGGTTGTCCCCCGCAGCCCCTGCTCACTTTACTGTAAGGTATAGTGAGCGGGGTGTTGCAGGGACACCCCCCCAGCCCAAGTCCGACCCCACCGAAACACCTAAACACATACCACGTAAGGTTCAAACTTTTGGTAGTTAGAACTTTTCGTGGTGTGTGTTTTAGGTCTTTTGGTGGGGTCAGACTTTTATTTTCGGTAATTTCGTGCAATACCTCACAACCACTACACAGCACACTTTCCAATTGGTACCACTCTCTTTCACACACAATACCCTACCTGTACTCGCTCCCAATGCTGCAACAGTCTCCACAACGCTGCCTTGGTGCACCATCAACTCTCATGACCTCACCCAAAACACCTTACTTCCAAATCTGGCCCGCCTGGGATTATAAAGCCCCATTGGTACCGGTGGTTGCATAATCTATTGGGACAGTTTCCCAATATGCTTTCAACCTGCCCCTGCAGGGGGTGGTAACTCCATACCATAGGTTTCAAATAGTCTGGTAAGCTTTGTTCCCTCCATGGTCTCTGGCATATGTTTTGTTGCAGCCCGGGGAAAGGGTTCACATTCCTCATGTCAGCTTCTCACGTTCAGTGAAGCTGTTTCACGGGTGCTCCACTGAGTGCCGCTGGTCTGTAGCTCAGATATCTCACAGATGGGATATCCAGTAGCAGCCTTCCTGCAGAAGTTTGCTGGCTTTAGCAACATTGCTCCCAGTCTTTTTTTCTGCTGGGTGGCTTCTTAGAACAGTAGTCCTGCAAAGAAAAGACAAGAGACCTGGCCGTAACAAAGACAGGTCCTGCGCTCGAGACAATGGCACCGAAAATCTTACATGCACTGTAACAGACAGGAGGGTGAAGGATTGTGGTCCCTCCCAACTCCCTCACACCTGCTCTTGGGTAGGACAGGCGCTGGCTGTTCCAAGGTAAGCCGCCTAACCCCGATTGAGAGAGGCCCCTGCTCCTTTCTGACAGCCTCATGCCCCAGAACCTGTGACATAGCCCATTACAATGATAAGTACACCTAGAGTTAGTTGTGTGTGGTAGGTCAGAATCAGGAGTCGGGCAACAAGGCATGGTTTCTATGCTTTTATTATCTTGAAATTCAAAATAACTGCTCTTTGCCCAAATCTATAAATCTAATCCATATTCTTTAACAGAAGTAAGCCTAAAAGGTGCTCATCAGGATATCTGAAAGTAAATTAAGTTCTCTGTCTGGAATTCTATTCTAACCTAAACAGGGAGAATCTGTCTAACAAAAAGAAAATAACAAACCAAACAATAAAGACAGACTTTGTGAAATGTAAATGGGCAGGGATTGGCTGCTGGCTTTCAACCCCCAACCATATCATTCTTTATCATAAGCGCTTGCCTATGTTATAGTTCGATTTATACAGTTTGTGATGCTTTGGAATTGTGTCCAGGTTCTCCAGCTCACACCTCGTTGTGTATCTTCCCAATCAGGGTTTCTTTCAGACTTTCTCCCCCAAGGGATACTTTGCATCTTTCTTTCTCTACATTCTCAAGACCTCTCAGCCTCACCCCACTCTGGGGCTTCCCTCGTTCTCACTACCCACTCTGGGGTTCTTACAGCCTCTCCCCAGTCTGGGGCATTCCTTCTTTTTACTTCCCAAGCTGAGTTTCTCTGTCTCTTTTCTCCCCACTCCGGGAGTCTCTCCCCACTGTGGGGCTTTCTTCCTTCCCACTCCTCATTCTGGGGATCTCTCTCTTTGGTCACCCCACTCTTTGGGGTATCAGGTAATAATTTCCCTATATATATATATGATTGCCGTACATAATGTTGCCGGGAAAAGTTTGTGGCGACATTATATAAGTGACCACATATATATGCCCCCCACATGTTCCATGTAATAATGTCTGTGCAAAAAACTGCAATTTTTCAGTGAATTTTCTGCATGGCGAGATTTTTGTAGGAACATTATCACATGGAACCCCCTTTGGGTTCTTTCACATCTGCTCTGCCTAAGGCTTTCTTCCTTCTCACTCCACCCCAAGGGTTTTCTCCCTCGTAGCTCCCCACTCTGGGGTGTTCTTCTTTCTCTGCCCCCACTCTGGGGTTCTTTCAGGCTTCCTCTCTCTGGGACTCTTCTCTCTCTTTCTCGCTCTTCCACCCTCCTCCCTCTCCACTGGAGCCACCGCTTACCTGACTGTTGTGAGAGATGCTTCCCGGGAGAGTGTTCTGTTGAGTCGGCTCTCCTCTTGCCGTGGAGCAACTTACCCAACAGTTCAACTGTGCTTGGTATCAACCTTGGTCGACTCTTCTCTCCTCATTCGGTGGGCGGATGTGTGGGCGTATTTCCGGCTGTGCTTCATTTCAGCCCTCCGAGGTGCTTCATCCTTGTTCTTGCCACTCTTCCGGGCTGTTCATCCGCTGTGCCTGGCTGCACTCTCCCATTGCGCATTGCAAACCTGCATGCCAAGACTGGCCTTCTCTTTTGCTTGCCGGCCACACCCTTTGTGTCCTCCTCATCATGGTTAAACTCCATGGGGTCTGGTAGACTCTCTCCTAATTGCTTCTTCCAGGGAAGCTCCTCCAGTTGGCTGATTCGCTCACTACTCTGCAGTCTTTCATGGAGATTGTGAATGGGGAGGGTAAGAAGCTGAGTCAGCAATGCTTAAAGGGTGTGTGGGGTTATCACACAGCCTAGCCCCTACATTCCCTGTAAAGGTGTTAGTTTCTGGGGGGTTGGTAGCTTGTACCCTTTGCTGGGGTTTTCTTGTCTCCTAAGGGATAGCCACCTCCACAAGGATCCCGCTTACCCTGTTCCATAGGGGGTGTTAAGCTTAGCAGGCTCACCTCCCCAATCCCAAAAGGGTTGGCTCCCCCTTGGGGAGAGGTGACCATCTCCTTGGATTCGTCACACCTGTTACAGAAAAAGACCACCACCTGCACAGCTGGCACTCTATGCTGGGTACGATGCAGTGGTTTGTTTAGTAAATTGCAGCTTCTAATGCAATACATTAATTCTACCGAATGCACAAAAGCTCTGTTAACATCTATCCATTCAAACTGGAGAGTAAACAATTTCGTAACCGTGTTTTGAATGATCCACTGATGCAGCACTTGTTTTCCTTGCAAAATACATCCCGGAAATAACATGGACAAGGCCATCCATCCTCACTCTGCATCAGCAAATGTTGAACCCATCTTTGTCTGGGAGCCCTCCCACTGTGGTGGCGCTCTCTGAGCCAGACCACCCCTCGTGGGTAACCTGTGGCCATGCCTTAAAGGCTCTTGTGAGGTTCCTGTAGCTTGACAGAGCCGAAGGGAGATGAGCAGTCTGTTATGGTGAACAGGGGGCTCAGAAGCATAGCTGCAGATTTGGTTATGCTACTGATGTTCTGTAAATCACCACAGAATGGGAAACAGTGGCATTCATAGGGGGACTCTGTCGCAGTTTATTAAGAGGGTACAGAATCCCAGCACAGACTTATTCATTTGGAGAAGAAAAGATGACTTATGAAAATCATACACTAAAATAAATATGCACAAACTCACGCTGACTCTGAAACACATTCAAGCAAAGAGAACAGTGCATATATAGCATTGGTTGACTGTGACAGATGCGCTACTCTGAACTGTTGGTTTTCCAACAAGGGGTCTTGAATGGGTTCACATGCTGATGAATATTCCCTGTCGTCAGGCTGGGAATCCTTGGTAAAAGAAAGCAGCTTAGCTTTAAACTTAAACTGCGTGTCTCCTCTTTAGCCTGTCAGTGTCCTTTGAGTTATACTGCTCCTAGCCAATGGCACTCAAACTCTTAAGCTGCACCCCTGGCGGTTGTCTTCAGATTTTACCACACGTTTCTAGTGTTGGGAGTTCTCGTGCTTCGCTCCCTGAAAATCGTGGTTTTTGTGTGCTATTTTCTGAAGAAATCTTCCATCTCTTCTTTGTCAACCATCATGCAGCGACTGCCGGCAAAGGGGACCCGTTGTCGGTGAAGATCTTCAGTCCACCGTCAGATCTTCAAGCTGTGACGCCAACAGGCCCACTCTTGGACCTACATCTCGACACCTTGACCATGGCCGATGCCACAAAGAAAAGCCTCTTCACGGCATGTGAAAGCTTCAGCCTGAAGAACATCTTGGTCGAGGACCAGCACCTCAAGTGCCTTTATTGTCTTTATCCTACCCACAACACGAACGGATGCTCCATCTGCCAATCCTTGTCAAAGACCAAGAAGGATCACAAACAGAGGTTGGTGGCATGGATTGGAGATGGGAAGGCCTCTGACGCGGCCGTCCGGACTCAGTCCTCCCTCGTCCAGGGCTGGCGTGTCCTCTTGAGTGGGCTCCCACTGGTAAGAAGAGGTTGAGGTCCTTTGAGGATGCTTCCTCTGCGAAGATCCAAAAGACGGAGAAATCCCAAACTCCATTGGCATCCTCATCATCGGTCTCTATGGCTACAGGGCCAGGTTCTGGAAAGGGTCAGTCTCTGTTGCCGACTCCATCAATGGTTAGTCTGCCACTGGTGGGTTACCGCTGTCTTTGAGGAAATCACACGGTCAAATCGTCAAAGAGCACATCTTCTAAGGACCTGTCACCGGCTCCACCTTCGCCCACGCCGTCAGTGACACAAGCACAGTTGACAACAACTTCGTCCACCAGGACCATCGCCCCGTCGACGACCACTCCTTCGATGACCACTTCAACGAAAGCCTTGTCGGCGAGCGCCTTGTTACGACCCTGTCTGCAAAGTCAAGTAGAACGAGTTTTCCTTCTGCGTCAAAGAGTTAGTCAACGACCGTCATCTTTGCATCAAAGAGTTAGTCAACGACCGTCATCTTTACCTCCACGACAGTCACTACACTGTGGGTCTCTCTGCCTCCTAGACCTTTTTCAACGGTCACGATTATGATCCTGTCGACGACTGCTCCGCTGGAGAAGAAAGGCCCGGTTCCATATTGAGTCCCCAGGTGTCTCCGGACTCATCCTCTTCCAGACTCAGTGGAATCAGCCGCCGCCAGAAAGTAGTCATCAAACCCCTCATCGTCGTCCTTGGTGCCGCCAGGACCGGGAAGGCAAGAACCTTGATGCGGCTGGCAAGCGCATCATTACCACAGCAGCCTCCACCATCAAGGCCGCCGATGCCCTCGCCATCCTGTCCAGGTACGACAGGGAGCTGTTGTGCAAGCTGTGGCCCATCCTTGATGACAAGAAGGCCAAACCCTTGCTCCTATTTCAGGAAAGTGAAATAGCTTTGGACCCACGCCATCACTGTCACGCTCAACATAGCGGACGCAGGTTTCTGCCAGATGGGGAATGGTGTGGCTCTCTGGCACCAATGTTGGCTGAAGGCCACAAATTTCTGCACAGATGTGCAGACCAAGGTCATCAACATGCCGTTCGATGGGGACAACCTGTTTGGGAAGGTGGCAGACACTCGCCAGACCATCAAGATCGACACAGAGATGGTGCGCTCTCTGGGGACCTTGCAGCAGAGGTCGTCCTTCCGTTCCCCAAAGGGGAGAGTCTCCAATTCATCCATGGGGTACATGTTAGGGAGAATTCTCTGTTTAGGCTGAATTTCCTAACCTAGTGAGTCCCCCAGCAGCTTTGCTGGATTTTTGGGGTTTATTTTTTTCTCCTGCCAAGAGTGAGACTCCTTTACCCTCACACTTGGGCATGATTTGAGTGTGTTTCTTTGAATCTAGATGTATTTAATGGGCTATGGGGTCTTTTACTCCATAGGGCTTCATGTGTTTTTGTGATGTGTGTTACACAGCACCCTCAGTGCAGTGACACAGGGGTGTCATAGTGACCCCCCAGTATAGACTCCATACCCTGGGACTGACTACTGTCTCCCAGGGCATGTAAAGTCACCATTGACTTTACTAGCCTTAAATCTGAACAGAACCAGTACAAACCATCATATTGTGGACGTACTGGCTGGGGCAATTCAATTGCCCCGGGGTCTGTTAGTCGAGGGGGCACGTCCCTGTCCCCCCTGATCGAGTTTTGGCTGGTGGCAGTGGATACTACTTTTTATATTCAACCGCAAATATTTTCCTATGGGATTTCCCATTGTTTTAGGTTACTATCTTTATTTAATTATTTACGGTAGCCTCGAACATACCGCCGGTTTATTTAATTAATATTAATTCTCCAGTTGGTATTTTTTGCCAAAATTTGATTCTAAAATGGCGTTTGTGTTCTCTTCTGTGACTCCAACCCAAGTCGAGCCCTTTGTTCCACTTTTTGGCGGGCTTCTCCACAGAAGCCCTCCAAAGTGGTGCCACTCTGTCTGGGGTACTTAGGAGGGGTGGAGGGAAATTTAGGCACCCTGGACTGAGTTGCCTAGGCAACTCAAGTCGCACTCCGTCCTGATTGGCCCAAGTGGTGAGCCGGCCGGCTCACCACTTAGCATGTTTGAGTGACAGCTAGGCTGAGTGAATGGGGGTTTGCTGCATAAAAGCAGGGCTTTGGGGACTGGAACTTCAGAAGTCGCCACAGGACCTAAGAATCCGACGAGGGAGAAGCTGAGCCGACCTGCCACGACACCACCACCGGTGGAGCCCTGCTGGACTGCCTCACCACTTTTCCCAACGACAGAGGAGATCTCCCGCCGGAGAGTCTTCTTCCTTTGACTGGTGGGGATAACCAGTTTCACCGTCTTTTCGCCTTCCCGACATACCTTGTGGCCGCCTTGCCTGTGCCAAGCACCCCGGCAACCGGGATACCACGTTTTACCACGACTGCGAAACAAAGGTACCACCTTTAACCGGAAGGCTCCGCGGCTGGTTTCTTCCCTGGTAGTGCAACGACCTTCATCTTTCCTCCAAGTCGAGATCTTCTCTTCCCCTAGACGACGACGCAACTTGCACCCACTACCCGGAACAACCTCCACCGCTGGAGGATCCTTCCCACTTAATGTACCGTGTCCTGCCTAGCTTCCCTTGCTACCGACTGTACTGGGTAGATTTAGCCCCCGGCTTTCGAACCTGGGTTAGCCTGGGACACCCTGGCTAAACTTTCTTAAGCCTCTCTAAACTCTTTTTGAACCCTCTGCAAGACTTTCTAAGCCTAGTGTAACTGTGCGATCTTGGGCGCATTTGTGCTCTGCTCTCTCTAAGAGGGGGCCCAGCCTTTGGACTTTGGCCCACCAGTGACTTTTTGCTCTTCTGCCTTGCTAACAGTGTTCCTGAATCTTAGAGTGGTGTACCTTTCCATATTCTGTCTTTTTCCCTCCTTTTCTCACAAACTTATCAGAGTGCAATCTAGTTAAGCGCTCACCTCTGTATGAAAATAAGTGGTGTCTTACTGTGATTTATCTGATAGGAAACAAAGGGGTGTGTATATTACAATAGTAACTGTGTTTAGAATATTTTACAATAAGAGTGCTGGAGGGTTTCAAACTGTATGTTTTTAAATAAATAATTATATACTTTGATACCAAAGCTCTGGTCAGTGTTTGCTTGTATTGTTGTATCTGAGTGCCTATTGTGTATACTTTGCATACCGCCTAACTCTTCTTGAGGGAAGTCTGACTGCTCAGCCACAGCTACCAGGTAAATCTGGGTGGTACAGACTGCTACCAAGTGGGTTTACTGCCAACACCTGTAGTCTTAAATCTTTTGCAGTGGTCCCTAAGGGAACTGCACAGGTTTCTGCCTAACAGTACACCACCCCCTATTGCTATCCCTCCTGCTCCACCGCCCACGAGGCTTACAGGAGTCACTCCCAAGCCTACGGCAGTGGCACCCAGCGTCATCGTCCCCCTTGCTGGTCAGACGCACAAGCAGGCCTGAACCTGCCCAGGATCCCTTCGCCCCCGCTTTCCACCCCAGTGGGAGGCCAACTATCAAACTTCTTCGATCAGTGGCGAAAGATTTCCATGGACAAATGGGTGCTGGATGTTCTTCAGCTGGGGCACGCTTTAAAATTTCAAGGCAAGTGCCCTTGCATTCCTCCTGTCATACATCAAGAACTACACATGTCCCAGCTTCTACATGAGGTTCAGACCATGTTACAAAAGGGAGCAAAAGGACCACTCCCTCAGTGCCTCTGTGTCTCTGGAGTGTACTCCAGATACTTTCTTGCAAGGAATAAGTCAGGAGTGTGGTGACCTATCCTAGACTTGCGACGCCTAAACAAGTTCCTGAAATCCCAAAAGTTCAGGATGGTCACGTTGCAGCATGTGTTCAACCAGCTGGAGAAAGGGGATTTTTTTACTCTCGACTTGGAGGATGCGTACTTCCACATCCCCATTCATCGCAAACACCAGAGGTTTCTGCGTTTTGTCATCCAGGGACATTATCAATTCAAGGTTCTTCCCTTCGGACTGAAATTGGCACAAGGGTGTTCACCAAATGCTTGGCTCCTGTAGCGCCACATCTGCAGTGCAGGGGAATCCATGTTTACCCTTAACTGAACGATTGGCTCATTCTGTCCTGCTCCCATGCACTGGCAACCCAGCACACAGCGGAGAACATCATATTTCTGAATTTGCTAGGCTTCTCCATCAACTATCCGAAGTCCTCCGTGCTGCCATCTCCGAACGCTCTGTTCCTGGGCACCTGGCTCAGCACAATCTTATGTCTGGCGACTCCCTCTGAAGAGAGGGTAAAAGCCATCCTGGGGCAGGTCCAACAGCTGTCAACAGTGTCAATCACAACAGTCCAGTCCATTAAATCCCTGCTGGGCATGATGTCCTCCTGCATCCATCTAGGACCCTTTTGCAGGCTCCAAATGCGGCCCCTCCAGGAATTCCTGGATGCCAGGTGGCAGAAAGTCACGGACACATGAACAGACAAAATCGCCCACAACTGGGCATTCTGTCAAGCTCTTGAATGGAGGTCAGTTCAGCCACACCTCACTCGAGGAGCTCCCTTCCAGATTCCTCCGATTCAGGCTACAGTCACTATCACTGCTTCTCTGCAGGGTATGGGGAGCCCACACAGGACATTATCATGCCAGGTGCCACTGGTCCCGGAGGAAAAAGAGTTACACATAAAAGTCCTGGAACTACAGGCAGTCTTCTGGGCCCTCAAGTTGTTCCAGCCTCAGCTACAGGGGAAACTGTTGTGGATCTTCACGGTCAACACCACCACCATGTTGTACATCAGGAAACAGGGTGGGACATGCTTCCCCGCTCTCCCCCTGGATGCCCAGTCCCTATGGTGCTGGGCTATTCTTCAAGACATGTTCCTCGTCCCCTTTCACATGGCAGGCATCAAGAACACCATTGCATACTCTCTCAGCAGGGAAGGGAGCTGCGGTCCTGTTACAAGTGGGAGCTTCAGCAAATGCAAGTGTTGCACCTCTTCAGCGAGTCGGGCCTTCCTAAGATTGACCTCTTCTCAACGACTCCCAACTCCAAGTGTCAGAAGTTTGCCAGGAAATATCCTGAGCCAAGGAGTCGAGGGGATGCCTTCTCGTTCCGCTGGAAAGGGCTCTTCCTGTACACTTTCCCCGCGATCCCGCTCCTACTACGTGTGATCAACACACTCACAGTGTCAATGAAGGATGATAGTCATCACTACAGCGTGGCCTCGACAGATGTGGTACCCAGACCTGCTCTGTCTGTCAGTGGCTCCAGCCTTCCAACTGCCTCCTCTTTCCGACCTTCTCTCCAGGGAAGGCGGTATGATACTGCACCATGACCGGCATCGCTGAGCCTCATGACCTGGCTCCTGCAGCCTTTGAGTTTGGGCATTATTCCCTGCTGCTGGATTGTAAGAAGATCCTAGCCAAGGTCAGAGCTTCCTCTACATTGTCGTGCTACGACCATAATTGGAAATGCTTCACAGTGTGGTGCAGGACTCAGAAGATTACGCCCCTGCGTGTCACAGCTCTGCATCTCCTTCTGTATCTGCTTTCTCTGGCCAAGGTTAGCCTGGCTCACACCTATGTCAAGGTGCACCTTGTTGCCATATCCTGCTATACCGGGGTGCCTGGTAAGCCCTCCCTGTGGTCACACAGGCTCGTCAAGGAGTTGGGAGCTCAACATGGTTTTGACTAAGCTCACGAGGTCACCATTTGAGCCGATGCATCAGGCCCGCTGAAGTTTCTCTCATGGAAGACAACTTTCCTAGTAGCAATCACCTCGGCCAGGTGGGTTGAGGAGATCCAGGCCCTCTCCTGCAAGCAGCCGTACTTGTCCTTACACGATACGAGGGTGGTTCTGCGGACCCACCCCAACCTTATGCAGAAGATTCCTTCAGAATTCCACTTCAACAAGCCTTTGGTTCTACCAGTTTTCTTCCCGAACTCTTCTACGCTGGTGGAAAGGATGTTGCATTTGCTAGACGTTGCTTGTGCCTTGAAGTTTTACGGGGCACGCACAAAGGATTTTCGGAAGACATCTCAACTCTTTGTGAATTTTGGACCTGTGAATCACGGGAAGGCCATGTCTAAGGCTTCCATATCCAGGTGGCTCTCCGGCTGCATCATGCACCGTCCCCATCTGGCTAACAGACCTCTTCCAGACCGGCTGAGAGCCCACTCCACCAGACCCATCAGAGCGACAACAGCGTTTTTCTCTGGTGTTCCGCTGCTCAACATCTGCAGGGCTGCTATGTGGTGGTCCACCCACACTTCATGAGATTCTACTGCGTCGACAGGGATTCCAGGGAGGAGTCCCGGTTTGGCCAAGCGGTGCTATGCAGCCTGTTTGTTTGAGGTGAGTCTGTTCCATGGGTAAGTGTATTGCTTCTGTTGAGCCTTGCCACCTCCTGTCGTTATGTTTATGTACTGCTGTGTAATCGTATTCATGAGCATGTGAATTCATCCCAGACCCCATGCTGGAGAAGGAACATGTTAGTTACCTGTAACTCCTGTTCTCCGGCATAGGTCTGGCATGCATTCACATGCAAACCCTACCTCCTTCCCCTCTGTGGCTCTTCTTGGTTCATACTGCCACTTTACGTGCTGTACCAAATCTGAAGATGGCCACCAGGGGTGGAGCTTAGGCAGACAACTGTCATTGGATGGATCGGTATGACCCAGAGGACAGTGATTGGTTATAGAGGAGACGAGCAGTTTTCAGGCTAAAGCAAAACTGCTTTTCTTTTTTACTGAGGATTCCCAGCCTGATGACTGGGAATATTCATGAGCATGTGAATCCATGCCAGACCCATGCTGGGGAACAGGAGTTACAGGTAAGTAACTTGTTCCTTAACGCAGGCAGCAGTGCCGTTACCGACAGGGTCAGCCCACTGCTGAGGTTAATATCGCCATTAGCAAGCATGTAGCTCCCTACATGGGTGCTAATGGTGTTTATTTTTTACAAGAAAGAAAATACACTTACCCTTTTTGCAGTGCCGCGTAATGCTGCTGTCAGCAAAGTCCATTTTCAGTGTTGTTGACTGTAACATTATCAACATGAAAACGGACTTCGCTAACAGCAGTGTTGCACAGCGCTGGGCTGCGGAACAAAGGTACGTTTCTTTTGTTTTCCGTTTAAAAAAAATGCACCATTAGCATCCGTGTAGGCAACCACAGCACAGGCTTTCCTTGGTTAATACAGCCTGCATTCTGAGTATTTTCACTTGTTTACAGAGCTGCCCTGTGTGCTAATGAGCATAATGTTGCACCTCAGGAGTAGAATATAATATGAAATAATCAGTGTTGAAATGTGTATTCCTCATTTTGTTACTCTCCATAAGACTGGAATTGTGTTTCAGAAAATCAAAATGAAAGTAAATCAGCACTGCGGTTAAGTTGGTTTATGTTAGAATAAATTAAATTGAAAGGGACTCCAAAGCAGAAAAGCAGCACTGGATTCAGGGTTGGGTCTGGGTCCATGAACAGAGTATCAAAATGCGCCGAGACTTCCCTCTTGCTCGTCTGCCTGTGTCACATTAAAGCCCTGTTAAAACTTAGTAAAGACCTGCTCTTTCTTCTTGAGGTGTGGATTCATAGTAGGGATCAAGGGAGGAAAGGGGTTAGTAAAGCTTGTGCTTTTCAGCCCATCCAGTCTTTGTCTAATGTGGCAATAGCATGAGAAGTGTTATGAAATTAGTAAAATGGCTTAGGTAATGTGAGTCAACATTCGCTATGCAGTTTGTGCAGCCTTGTCTTTCCTCAGGGATGTTGGTAAAGGAAATCTATATTGGAAATATGTAGATTATTAAACACATTAAATAAATGATGATCACTTTGCAACTATGACCCCGCTTCATCTCACTGTCATTTGCAGTGCTCAAAAATAGAGATTGCTTTTAACTTCGCTGCTGGATCTGTCCAAACACTCCATGCTCCGAGTGGATGGACCTTAAAAGGTATCATGTCTTCCCTTTGTACAGGACAGTTTGTGATGGACCACCACACCCTACCTGATGTAAAGTCTGTGATAATGGCTCCAGACCACCTTGGTGGTATTGAGTTTGATCTGCAACCTTTGTGGAATGCCCAGACCTTCGACTCTCCCTATCAGCTCTGGAGGGCAACCAGCTCCTACAGCAGGTGAGGAATGCAGCACTTTAAGGTGGCTTAAAATACCATTAGTCCTCTGCCTTTTACAGTGGTAGAAATCACTAAATGAACTAATTTGGCCAAAGGTTATTTAATAGGACGGAAAGCTGGCTTAATGGGGAATCCTGTGCCCACTGCTGAATGTATGAGATCATATGCATTGCCTGTACTCAGCTAGTTGATGCAAAAAACACCTGTGAGAGGTTATGGATATATTAGATTCTTGTTAAGGGGGGTGAAAGTGGCAGCATTGCCTGATGATAAGAAAGGGTAACATAGTCATACCTACGGGATGCTATGAAAAGGTTATGGGAAATGGTTGGTACTATTAGAGGTATTGCAATCCATGTGATGTGTGTTTCCTGAGCACATGTTTTGATGTGCGTTTTAAAAGAAATATTACTGTTATTTATTTTGTTGTTTTTATTATATATTTTAATGAGTCTTGATGATTTGTAATGTGTGATTTGTATGGATCAATTGACATGTATTCATAAAGAGAATTAGTAAAGCACAGCATATACCTTCAAGGAAAGGAGAGTAGCAGAATAGAGGTGATATGAAGAGAAAAGACAGGTTTTACTGGGTTTGCGAAAGACCAGGTGGTCCACAATGCTCTGTGTGTTCTGATGCAGAGAGTTCGAAAGGTGCAAAACAAGGACACAGAAGGCATAACAGTCAATTGTCGCCTTGTAGCGGTGAGAAATATGACAGCAGTAAGTGAAGGATGAACAAAAAGGCCTTTAAGTGTATAATACTTGATTTTTTAGTAAAGCAACAAGAACATTGCGTGAATTAAGTGCAGTACACAATGCAGAGAGCCTTCAACTGTATTCTTTTGACGATGGTAGCTATTGCTAGCATGAGGAAGATAAATCAACGTTGTCTTCCCATGGCCACAGTTACTTTCTGCTGTGTGGAGTTAGGTGGCCTGTGATGTGAGCTCATTCACCTCTAAATGACTCCCACTCAACTCTCCAGTTTCGTGTACACTGCCTTCCCTCATGTATATCCCAGCAGCTGCGCCTCAACTCTTTCACCTTCACATTACAGTTATCTAACGCCCTCCAGACAATATTCCAACTCAGAACAGCAATAGAAAACTGGAAGGCTGCGTAATGATACACATGACACCAAAATGTAATGGTTCAATAAGTATAAGGTTATTCTTCAGTTTTACAGGCATGGGTTGAGCCAAACACCAAATGTGACTAAGGGTTTTCTCTAGAACCAAAAAGAATTGGCTAAGATAAAACTGTAATGATCAAGGTAAGCGAATATTAAGCATTGTGCCTTCCATTTATATAATATATTATTCTTGTATAAGTGTAGGTGCTAGGCTGCAGACACCTAACCTTGACTGTTATCCACTAGACAGTCCGACATAAGTTAAATCTGTATTTTTAGGTAGGTGAGCATTTTGTGCCAATTTTTGATTTGTAGAAATAAATCGCCAAATGACTAGTAATCTTGTATCAAGTAGTTATTTACTTGTCTGTTTTTATTTTGTATATTTACATAAGTGCCAATATTATTTGATTGGGGCATGTGCTTAAATTTCTCCCAAACCTGGCCTTTCTCAAGGCACAACAGCTTTTCACAAAAAAACTCAGATGAATTGTATCAACAGAAAAAAGTATACATTTACAATATATAATCATTTGTATATGATCCTCATATACTGACAATATATGTTCTGCCACAAGTGCACAAGGACAAATCTATGTGATCACTAGGATGCCCGTAATTCCGCCGACAGAAATGTTGCCGACCATTATGGCGTGGCGCAATGATCAGATAGATCACTGAGGCCTTCATCCTCCTACCCCGCTCCCTCCCACCCCCAGCCACTTACCTTATCGGTGGCACACATGGAAGTGTGCCGCCGACTTCCCTCGATCCCTGCAGCGTCAGTTCCCACACACTTGCGTGGGTCAGCGTTGGCGCTGCAGGGTCCTTTTTTTTTCTTCTTAAAACGTTCTTGTCCCCCACTCAACATTTAACGGAAGCGCAGAACAACCCTGCAATCCCCATTTCCCGACTAAGAGGAGCAGGGGAGACCCCCCCCAGCAACTCCTGCTTTCCTTAATCGCAGTAATGGGGGTCTGCATTTTTTTACTGGGCAAAGGCGCAGTTTCGTACCAGGCGACATAGTGTTGTTTCAGTAATGGTACGATTCCCAAAAGGACTATTAACACCTACCTGAGGTTGGACCAATAGTCAGTGGAATTGGGTGGGCGATAGAAAATATGTTGAAATATATTGTCACCATCCTAAGACTGGAGGTTTATAAATTGAATTCTTACACTAGGGTCACTATGCATGTCTTAGAAAACCTTGACAAAATTAATTGGCATGAAAACTATATATTGGCTACCATGGATGTTAAGGCACTGTACACATCGATAGATCATGTACTAGCACTAAAAAACATTGATTATATATAACAAAATGTATCAGCATCAAATTATCTGTGTGTAAATGTTGAAGGACTTTTTGAAATTTTTTCTAAGACCTAACGTATTTTTATTTGATGATGAGCTGTACCAGCAAATCATTGGTATAACAATGGGAACATGTTTTGCTCCATCAATGGCAAATTTATTTGCGGGAGAATTTGAGCACAGACATGCAAAGGTTCATCCAGATTTGTCTGACAAGGTAATGATGATGTTTTGATTATATGGAATGGAAGTGAGATTGAATTGGACAATTATTGTAAATATCTAAATGAAAATGAATTTGGATTACAATTCACACTTGAGAAAAGCAAAGAACAAATTAATTTTCTAGATTTATGTATTTACATTGAAAATAGAGAAATACACACCAAAACATTCCGGTAACCGAAGTGAACACCACGTTATATGCCGACAGCTGTCACCTCAAAAGTAAAATTAACTATATACTGGTTGGTGAATTCAACAGAGCGAGGAGAAACTGTAGCAAGGTTTCTGTGTTTCTTCAATAATGTGAGCTCATAGAAGACAGATTTTTAGCACAAGGCTATTTCAAGCAATGTTTGACAAATGCCAGAGATAAAATCAGAGGTAGAGAACGAAGAGAATTGATAACACCAAAAAAGCATAAAAGGTACCCTAATATAAGGTAGATAAGGTAGCATGATAACACAAATCTTGAATAATAACCAAATGATCAAATCACTGGCATCTTTTACATATAGATCCAGATCTACAGAATAATATCCCTGAACTACCAATTTTTGTGTATACTGAAGCTCCCACATTGGGAACCACCTTTAGCTCTAGTTTTATGGACAATAGAAAACAGGTATGTCAAACAAACATCATAACTGGAAGTTCTATCAGAGGAATTTACAAATGCGGCAGTTGCAACATGCCCTGAACAATATTCAGACATATACTGCAATAAATGACAGTCCATAAATGTATAAATAGCAGAACAACATTTGCAATAAATATTATTGTATGTATTTGTAATAAACTGTATGTGGGATGCACGATTCGGGAGTTTAGAGTGAGAATGTAAGTTGAAACACTCCTAATACAACGGATTAAACCATCAATACCAACAGAATAGTACATTTTATAAAGCTCACAGCCTAATAAAATGACCAGAAAATATTAATAATGCTAATTTAGGAGCTCCTTGCTGGAAACAGCCTGCCATACACTGCCGATGTTTACGTTATGATGTTACAATGTAGGAACGCATGAAGTCATCACGCTAAACCCAAATAAAATGAGCTTCAAGATGGCGGCGCCCCAGCATACACGCGCATCGCTGTCATCGTGAAAGAAAATAAAAGAGAAAGGTAAGGAAATCATCATTTGGGAGACCAGAACTGCCAAGGCATTAGTAGTAACTTACATTTCAAAGGGATTGTGTCCTCCGACGTATTCCTTATCTACGATATTTGTATCTCCAGCTTGCTGGCCTCGGAATTCTTTTTTTTCACAGTAAAGGGCGATGTGCGTCGACGTCCGTCGAGTAGGTGTTCCTCGACAGCCACCGTATCGACGCCGACGTCATCATGCCTATAAATGGCCACGCGCAGCGTCCGTTGCTCAGTTCTGTTTTTCCGCGCTTCGTGTGCCTCAGAATACCGTTGCTCAGTTCGTCAGTCGAAATATATTCATATTTCCTCGAGAAAACCGACTCGTACTCGATGGCTTTCTCCTCCGACCCGACGACTCGTCGGTCCGGTTTCAAAAAATGCAGAGACTGTGGGAAGAAAATGTCGTTGACGGATCCTCACAGGATCTGTTTGTGGTGTCTGGGAATCGAACACCAGTGTTCAGAGTGTGAGGAATGCCTATCCATGACGGCGAAAGCCTTGAAGGAGTGTAAGGGGAAGCTCGAGAGAGGTAAGTCAGTTTTAACTTCCTCGAAAGTTTCCGCGGTAGAGTCGAGACATTCGTCTCCTCACCATCTAAAGCATTCTCGGTCTAGGTCTCGAAGTGGCTCCCACCACTTGCCGAGGTCTAGACACTCGAAAAAGAGACGTAGAAGATCTCCTTCGTCGTCTTCTAGTTCCCCTGAAAGAGTACATTGCCCCACAAAACACAGCTTTCAGGCTGAGTGGGAGGAATTCAGAAAAAAGATGCTAAGCGTCTTCGAGAATGCGGCCTCGAGCCCCTCGAAGTCAGCTGAGGGTGATACCCCGGGTGAAAAGCCCAAAAAATCTAAACGCCGCGAGTCGAAGCACCCGGCGAAAGAGTCGACCCGAAAGTGCCATGAGCCATCGGGAAGTAAAGCATCTACCGACGCCATCGTCGAAAGCCCCTTTGAAGCATAGATCGGTGCCATCAACACTGTTATCGAAGGGTTCTTTGACGCATCCGTTGATTGAGTCGACGCCGATAAAAGAAAAAACCACGGCTACTCCACAGCCAAAGGTTAGGCCAAGAGCCTCCGACACGACGCCGAGAGCGTCGTCGACATCCTCGAGCAGGGTTCCAATCCTTTCGAGTTCTACAGGGGACTCTTCCAGTTTTCGCGACGCCTTTGACGGCGCCTTCGAGGATTTTTACATTGGTGTCAACGATATCAACCTTTTCAAGGCCAGTGATGATGGCTCCTTCTGCTTTAGAAATTAGTTTTGTCCCTTTTCACTCAGAACACCCCCCTTTAACCTCAATTTATGAGGAAAGGGAAGACTCAGATCAAGAAAGGCCTTTTGACCTGCAGAGGACCATATCACCTGAACCAGAGACTTTTGACCCTGAGGAAAGAAGATTGAAAGACCTTCAGGATGTATTAAAGGAAGCAAGTGGTTTAGACACTTCCCCTGAAGTGGAATTTGTCAAATTAGACCCAGGGGAACATGCTGAAACCCCTTATAGAACCCTAACGTCAAGAATCATAGAATTCATGGGTTGGTCTGCACCTTCACCTGTTTTTCAGCAGGATGACCTCACTGACATTTTGGATAAAGGTCTACAGGAGGATCCTGTGCTTCCATTTCACTCTGTGTTACAGAGAAAGATTTTAACTAACTGGGAAACTCCTGAAGTTATCCCTGCTGTTAACAAGAAGTTGTCAGCGAAATATAGGGTATCTGCTTCTGACCCTGATTACCTATCGAAACACCCTACTCCAGAGAGTCTGGTGGTCCAGGCTGCAACTTCATCAAGCAGTACATCTGCATAACCAACTGCTCCACAGGATAGGGATGATAAAAAATATGATGCCATGGCTAAGAAAGTCTTCTCGGCCTGTAGCATGGCTTTAAAATCTATTAATGCGACTTGTACGCTCGCTAGGTTCAGCCACACTCCTTGGGAGTGTGCTTCATCAGCGGCTGAATGCCTCCAGGAAGGAGAAGAAAGGGACACATTTTTAAATATCATCAGAGATGGTAAAGATGCAATGTGTGAGTCCCTTCAAACTGGCATTGATTCTGCTGACAGTATCAGCAGGGCCATGGCGGCAAATACCACAATACGCAGGCATGCGTGGTTGAGAAAGTCCGGCTTTGCTCCTGACGTACAGGCCAGACTTTTAAATATGCCCTTTGACGGCTCTTCCCTGTTTGGTAAAAAGGTGGATGACAGTTTGGAAAAACTGCAAACATCTAAAGCAGCAGCCAAGTCACTAGGAGCTGCAATCCGCCAAACTAATTTTCGTCTCTCAGGATCCTCTTGGAGAGGAAGGTCCTTTCGCTATTATTCCTCATATGGAAGAGGCAGAGGACGGCCGGCTCAAAGAGGCCAAGGAAAATATACCCGTGGTGGACGGGGTAAAGGAAAGAAAGCCGCATCAGCAGGAGCCGCTTTACCTTCGGCAACTGCATCAGCCGCACCCAAACCACTCTGAGGTCTCCCATCACAAGACACCTGTAGGGGGCAGGTTAACTCACCATCTGACGGAATGGCAGGCTATTACGTCAGATGCTTGGGCATTGGAGACAGTTGCCCAAGGTTACTGCCTGCCTTTTCTACGCATCCCTCAGAGCCATCCACCGGGGAACAGCTCGGTGAAAGTGCCGGATCCGCTCCTCTTGCAGGAAATTGTAGACCTGCTAGAGAAAGGTGCCATAGAACCGGTACCTGTAGCGGACAGGAACAAGGGCTGGTACTCCCCCTACTTTCTCCTACCAAAGAAAGACGGAGGACTGAGACCCATCCTGGACTTACGAGAATTGAACAAGTTCCTCAGGAAGGACAAGTTCAAGATGGTAACTCTCTCTCAGATCCTTCAGGCCCTCCCGCTTCAGGACTGGTTGGTATCGCTGGACCTTCAGGATGCTTATTTCCATGTGCCAATCCATCCCAAGCACAGGAAGTACCTGAGGTTCGCAATTGGCAACTCTCATTATCAATTTCGAGTTCTGCCATTTGGGCTGACCTCCGCCCCAAGGGTCTTCACCATGCTAATGTCGGTTGTGGCTGCAAGTCTAAGGAGGGAAGGGATTCACGTCTACCCCTACCTGGACGATTGGTTGATCAGAGCAGTTTCTTCAGAACAAGCTCAGATCCAACTAGATTATGTCTGCCACTTCCTTCACAAGCTGGGCTTCTCCCTCAATTTAAAGAAGTCACAGATGATACCATCACAGAGACTCCAGTTCATTGGAGCAGTCCTGGACACGTCCCTCGGAAAGGGTGAGGGCTCAAGATATTCTGCAGATGGTCACCAGGTTTCAAAATGCCCAACGTCTCCCAGCCTACGACTTTTTGAGGTTGCTAGGCCTCATGGCATCCTGCATATCCTTTGTGCCAGAGACTCGCCTGAGAATGAGATCCCTTCAGTGGGCACTGAGGACTCAGTGGTCACAATTCTCAGGGAGGATGACAGATCTCCTTCGGATTCCAGACAAGGTAGCCCACGACCTTCAATGGTGGGCCTATCCAGAGAACATCTTGAAAGGAGAACTGTTTTGGCAACCATGGCCGGAGATAACAGTAGTCACAGACGCCTCACTCACGGGGTGGGGAGCCCATGCCAACGACTTGACCATCAGCGGTCGTTGGCCTCCATCGGAGTCCAGACTACACATCAACCTGTTGGAGCTGAGAGCCATCAGACTGGCACTGAAGGCTTTTCTGCCGTCTGTACGGGGAAGAAACGTCCTGATAATGACGGATAATACAGTGGCCATGCACTACCTCAACAAAAGAGGAGGTGTAGGATCACTGCCACTGTTCAGATGCAGCTCTGGTTTTGGGCAATTCAGAAAGGAATCTCTCTATCGGCAATTCACCTAGCCGGAGAGAAGAACTTGACAGCGGACGCTCTGAGCAGGCAGAACACAGTCTCCCATGAGTGGGAGATAGCTCAGGAAGTTCTTCAAGAGATCTTCGACCTTTGGGGAACCCCTCAAGTGGATCTGTTCGCCACCAGTATCAACAGGAAGTGCAACAGATTTTGCTCAAGGGAATTTCCCCCGAGAGGAGCTCTAGGAGACGCGTTCGTAGTGGACTCGGAGTTCCCACTTCTGTACCCGTTTCCTCCGGTCCCTGTCATTCCTCAAATGATCAGGAGGTTGAGAAGGTTTCGGAAGACTATGATCCTAATTGCCCCGGATTGGGCTAGGAGAACGTGGTGCCCGGACCTTCTGGACATGTCCATCCACCCTCCAATTCGTCTACCGTACAGAGAGGATCTTCTCTCGCAGAAGGGAGGTCAGGTTCTCCATCCAGCCATCAAGACCCTCAACCTTCACGCTTGGTATCTGAAAGGTTGAGGTACAAGGATTGGGACCTTCCAGATGACGTCATTGAGGTGTTGCTTTCGGCCAGAAGGCCAGCAACTAAAACTCTATACCGCTGCCGTTGGAATAAATTTTGCAGCTGGTGCAGGGAAAAGAATATCAAACCCTTTTCATGTGGTACATTATCCTTCTTACTTTATTTGGCAAATTCAGGCCTTCAAGTTGGCACTATTAAGGGCTATCTCGCAGCGCTATCGATCTTTAAGCGCACTGCAGAGGAGCCTTCATATTTCAAAATTCCATTGGTAATACAATACCTGAAAGGTCTAACTAATGTTTACCCTCCAAGACCATTCCAAGTTCCCTTATGGGACTTAAATCTAGTTTTAAACTTCCTAAAGGGTTCTCCATTTGAACCACTCCACTCTTGTTCATTGAAGTTTCTCACCCTCAAAACTGTTTTATTGGTAGCATTAACATCTGCTAGAAGGGTAAGCGAGATACAAGCCCTATCTTGTAAACCTCCTCATACAATTTTTCACAAGGACAAAGTCGTTCTACAGGTGAAGCCTAACTTCCTCCCAAAGGTAGTTTCTGAATTTCACATTACTCAGAAGATTACTTTACCTTCATTCTATCCTCCTCCCCATCTGGGGAAAGAGGAAGAGAGACTACACAGGATGGACCCTAAGCGAGCCTTGAGTTTTTATATCAGTAGACTTGCTAAAATTATACAAGCAGACCAACTCTTTGTGGGTTACGCAGGACATAAATTTGGATTACCAATAACCAAACAAACCATCTCCAGATGGATTATTTTAGCCATTCTGGAATGCTACAAACTGGCAGGGAAAGAGCCCCCTCAAAATCTAAGGGCTCATTCGACCAGGAGTATCGCAGCCTCCTCAGCTCTTCAAAGAGGGGTACCAATTAGAGACATATGTGCGGCTGCCACATGGTCGTCCGCACATACCTTTACCAAATTTTATAGCCTGGATTCTTCCTCTAGTCAAGAGACTAGATTTGGCAAAGCTGTGTTACACTCTGTTCATTCTTAAAGAGTAATATGGCATCTCTTACTCCCGCCTCCAACCACATACCACTGCTATGGGAGTCTATCATAGATAAGGAATAAGTCGGAGGACACAATCCCTTCGAAAAACAAGTTACTCCTTACCTGGTAACGTTCTTTCGATGGGATGTTCCTCCGACCTATTCCTTATCGCCCCTCCCATCCATCCCCGCAGTAACATTTCCCTTGTGGTTGCAGCTTATGCTCCTTCAAGGGTAGTAACCATTCATGCAATAACTACCTTACTCTACAAAACGGAACTGAGCAACGGACGCTGCGCGTGGCCATTTATAGGCATGATGACGTTGGCGTCGATACGGTGGCTGTCGAGGAACACCTACTCGACTGACGTCGACGCACAGCGCCCTCTACTGGGAAATTTTTTTTTCCAAGGCCAGCAAGCTGGAGATACAAATATCATAGATAAGGAATACGTCGGAGGAACATCCCATCGAAAGAAAGTTACAAGGTAAGAAGTAACTTGTTCTTCCCTTTGACCGCCCCACATGAATTATAAAAATATATTAACTTAATTTGCAGGATAACTATCCAAAGATTTTTTTGAAGATACCAACCCAAATATGAACACTTTTGATAAGGGTACGGAGCTGCTACATCCAACAGGTACATTATGATCAAATTCTCAAGTATACATAGATGCCACATTAGAAAGTGGAGGAACTAAACAAGGCGCTATGCTTATATGTTTTAAATAGGATTGGTAGAACGAGTGAACTAAGAATCAACAGGAAACCAATGTACAAATTGGTGGACAAATATATATGACAACAGGTATAACCCTCAGACTAGATTGTTAAGTGAGATGCGTTAACCTGAAGAGTAACTCATATTAGCATTAAGTAGCCACTAAAATAACATAACCAATGTCTTTCAGATACAAATGCACAAGATGATAATAAATACACATGTATAGCATACCATGAGAATAGAACCAATTACCTTGTAGACTTAACATAAAATAGATGATAACTATAGATAAGAGTACTGTGAGGGGTCAGAAATGAGAGTTGTAGGGTTATCAACATTTGCAAATATAAAGGTGGGATAAAGGCCTATCTGAATGAGAATGTCCCTACCTATTAAACTAAAACGTAAGCAAGTTGACCTTGTGTCCAACTTCTAACTGACCCTCACACTAACAAAACTGTGCAAGGTAAATGTCTTTAATTTCAACCCAACCAAAGAAAGAATGTTAAGGTTTAAATAAGTGATTCCAATAAAGCAATCCTTGTGCTCAGGAGTTGTCTACCTTCCCCTGAACCAATTCAAGAAACCTATTGTAAATATGCTGTTCCAACAATGTTCTGTCCAAATTAATGAAAATGTCTCTTTGGATTTAGCAAAGCAGAAATGTCTCATCCATACAATACAGTTGTCAGAATAACCAAATCAATGGGCCTCAGGCGGAGTTTGCCGGTCCGGAAATAAGGGTGCCGGTAAGCTCACCAGCATCCTTGTTTCCAAACCGGCAAACTACGGGTTTGCCTGCCAGAGCCGCTGTGCCCGACAGCGCTGACCCTGCCAGGCACAGCGGTCACAGTAGGCAAAGCCGTCATGGAAGCACCGGCATCGTTAACAACAGTGCCAGTGCTTCTGTGTCCCCACTCACATAGAGTCCCATGGAACTCTATGGGAATGGGGTTTAACAAAATTACTGGCGCCTGACTTCCCGGTTGCCGGACTTGTAATAGCCCGGTGGCACTGGGAAGTCAGGTGCTAGTAATTTTTACGGGTCTGGCGGCAACCCGCCGGTAGCACCGGCAGGGTTACCGCTGGACCCGTAATTAGGCCCAATGTCTTTTCCGCAGAACACTTTTCTGAGGAAGGCAACACCAAATGTCTCTTTTCTAGAACAGTTTTCAGAATGGCAAAATCAAATGACTGTTTTCAAAATTATATGGTTTCTCCCTTACACCACTTTTCATCTCCTGATATACACCCCTGCAGAAATTTCTCAACTTAATCCTTCAATATCCTGGTTTACTCTCCTGCCAGGAATGTCTTTTTTACTAGGAAAACTCCTGGTTTACTCTGCCAGAAAAATCTTCTTCTTGAATCACACAGACCTCCTGGTGTACTCTTCTGGCAGGTGTCTTCTTCCAACAACTCGTACTACCTGATACTCTTATCAGGTCTTCCTTCTACTTTATGCAATCATATTTCTTCAGTGATACAATTTGTTGACGTGAGTTTCTACTTGTACCAATTTCTCCCATGCAGACGTTTGATTTATGAGGGTTTGTCCAAGCTCTGTCTGTCAACCTTTCTTCCAATTTCTCTTGGCTCTTGGCAATGCTTGCTCCAGACCTCCCCCAACTGACATCTCATGTCAGGAGAGCTGTCAAACATTTGCCTCTTTATCTCTCCCTCAATGTCTTTTGGCTTATGGCACTGCTGGTCCCAGGTTTTCCCCAAAAGACATTTCATATTAGAAAAATGCTTCCATGTTTCCTTTTTCTTTTACTTCGATTCGATTGGCATTCAAAAGTATTCTTTAAACATTCTTTCACGGTTTTGCATGTGCCGGTGCCCCCTCCACTCTCAGGCTGACTCACCAGTATACCGTGCTGAGGCTGCAAGTGTCTTCTGCAGGGCTGACTTCCCCGATTGTGCAGAGGTTTGTGTGGTTCCCGCGTTGGCGTTCGCTTCATTTGCCACCGGGATCTGTGCAACTTTACAGGGCCTCTTCTCTCCTGACCTTGCTGCCCTTCAGTCACCTCCTCATTACCCAAGTCTCTCTTACCCGGTCTGAAACGCTGCCGACCCGCTGCAGGCAGACGTTCTGTGCATCTCCCACAACTCTTCTCTTCTGAACTGCTCCTGCACATTTTCTCCCCATTGGCTCCTTGGTCATCATCTTCTTCTTCTCAGTATCCCAGGAATTATGGGACATGGAGTTCATAAATATTTTAGGCTTCTCAAGGGGAGATTGTTTTATATATTTTTTGCAATAAAGTCTGTCAGAATCAGGAGAGATTATGTAAACATTATGTGGAGTGATGTTGTGCTCAAGGGTCCTATCCGGATCAAAATCTCTATAATGAAGGGATGTTGAATATAAACCCTGCATACCTGAGGTGTAAAGCTTATTTTGCTGAGGAGGTTTTTCATAAACAGTGGTTTGGGCTTTAAGAGGGGAAGGATTTGCAAAATGACAACATGCCATCTGATATTTAGGGATCATGGCGGCGTCCTCTTCATATAGAATGGAATACCGCGTCTCTCCTACAGAGGCCATCACAGCTCCCTGACAGCCATCTCCTCCCATGTGATCCTTCCTCATAAAAACACCCCCTGGTTCAGGAACACATAACGGCTGGCTTTGCCTGACCACATGGGATGAGGTTTTAGGCTTGGAGTCAGTGATGACTCAGCAGGATTCATCACACTACTTAGAAATGTTTGCATACTAAGTATATCAGATTTTTAAAGACGGGAATAATATCTGACTTCCCTTAATCACTCTTCTTTTTTCTTATTTCCCTCATAGCTAGATAGAATTTAAGATACATAATCATTGTGAATAAACAAAGACAGGAGATGTAAAAACAGGCACACATTTGTACAAATAATTGTGATGAAACAATGATGTCATTTGCACAATGTGGTAAAATAAGGATTATATACTAATAATTATAAATTGTAAATGTGTACTTTTGTGTTGATAGAATTAATCTTGAGATTTTTGTGAAACGCTGATGTGCCTTGGGAAAGCCCAGGTATCGGAGAAACATAAGCACATTTCCCATCAGATAATGTTGGCATTAATGTAAATATAGGAGATAAAACAGCTAAGTAAATAAATACTTGATACAAGATTACTAGTCAACTGACAATTTATTTCTAAAAATCAAACATTGGTGCAGAATGCTCACCTACCTAACAGTACAGATTTAAGATAAAACTCTGCCTGGAAAGAACCAAATGTGTTTATCGAGGTGCACACCACCTTTTGGACCAAAGGTTCTAAGTCATAAAAAACCTATTCTTACAATTCCGTTTACCTTTTGTGACACCCTGATCTACAAATCATACTCCAAATCATGTGGCCAGCAGAGAAGTCCCAACAGCTAATCTTAATGAGAATATTAAGCTAATGGAACAAGTATTCCAAGATGTGGCAAAGCAAATGGTCGTAATCCTAGTCTCAAATGTCTAAACAAATCAAACAAGTGTTCCTGGGAAGACTTCTTTGGGAGCCTCTTACTGTCTAGACCTTACTTCGCCCTCTTAGGACATCGCCAGGTTTCTCACAGTTTTCCTTTCTGTAAGCTTGTGCTGGCTTGCATATCACCATTCGTAGGCTTCTTGTAGGTTTTCTTGGTTCTTGGAAAGTTTTGTCTCTCCTAGACTGTAAACTTCTTAGTACTCTCAACCGGTCCTTCCTGGACCTTGGCTCTCTTCAGATTCACACCAGGTGACTCTTGGACCTTAGCTTTCTCAGGGTTCACAAAAGGTCCCTCTCTTGGACCTTGAGGTTTCAGAATTCAAATGAAGTCTTTCTCCTAGACCTTTTAGATTTCATGATTCACAATAGGTCTCGTCCCTCAAACTTGGGTTTCTTTGGTGTAATGGGTATCCAGCCCCTAATTATTCAGAGTAATAATTCATGGTCCTTTTCAGGCAGCTTATTTTCTCTTGCCCTCTTACCTTGAGTCTGTCCCCTAATTTCCTTCACATGGGGTTGCTGGTGGAATCACTTCTGACTCTGGATCTCCACTTTCCCCAAGCATCTGGGTGGTACACTTCTATACCTTTTGGTAAGCCTTTCTTCCCATGGTTTTCAGCAATAAGCAGCTCTCATATCCTTCTAGCCACTGCAGGCTTGCACTGCCTTCTCTCCCCAGAAATCTCCCCTTATATCAAGGGACCCTCCGCATGTGCATCTGCTTTCTCCATGTCCAACACACTGAATGAACTTCCCCATCCTCTTTTATAGCCAAGAGGCTGTGAGGTACTTTCCAAGACTGACTCTTATTGGGTAATCTTCAATTGTTGTTCTATCTCTCGCTGGGATTCGCTATTCCTTTCTGGAGTCTCAATTCCACGTATTACATGAGTATTAGTTAACATCAGTGATCGGTTTATGGGGTAATGGCTAGCATTAGGTGTTAGGAACCATAAAGTTTCATCAGCATCTGCGGCATGCAGCACCATCTTGAAATTCCCTTCCTTGAGGGTAGCGACTTTGCAGATTCTGGGTTCTCTTCTGCTGGGTGCAGTGTCTCCCATGGTATGGACACTGGAGTACATGGTTGATGAGTACCACAGTACTTGTTTCGAAGGGATTGTGTCCTCCGACGTATTCCTCATCTTAGATATCTCCTTCCAGCTCTGCTGGCCTCGGAAAAATTTTTCTCTCTAGAGGGCGCTGCGCATCGACGTCCTCCGAGTCGATGTCCCTCGACAGCCGCCGTATCGACGTCATCCTGCCTATAAAGGCTGCGCGCAGCGTCCGTTGTACAGTTCCGTTTTTCCGCGCTTACTCAGTGCCTCGCAATACCGTTGCTCAGTTCTTGTCAGATTAATCCTATTTACCTCAAGTTATTCGATCCGTACTCGATGGCTTCCTCGTCGGAACCGACAACTCCTCGATCCGGCTTCAAAAAATGCTGAGATTGTGGGAAAAAGATGTCGCTGACTGACCCTCACAGAGTTTGTCTGTGGTGTTTGGGAGCTGAACACCATTGTTCGGAGTGCGAGGACTGTATGTCCATGACAGCTAAGGCCCTGAAGGAGCGTAGGGGGAAGCTGGAGAAAGGTAAGACTTTTAAAGCTTCTTCTTCGTCGACGAAGTCGAGACACTCGTCTCCTCGTCACCATTCGCGCTCCAGGTCTCGGAGTGGGTCCCATCACTCCTCGAGATCGAAGCACTCGAAGAGGAGACGTCGAAGATCCCCTTCTCTGTCTTCCTCTTCCTCTGTTTCGGCAAAAAGAATCCCTTGCCCCATGAAACATAGTTCCCGGGCCGAATGGGAGGAATTCCGCAAAAATATGATGAGCGTCTTCGAGAAAGCGGCCTCGACCCCCTGGAAGACTGCCGAGAGCGATGCTCTGGTCGAAAGACCCGAAGGTCAAAAACGCTGCGAGTCGCAGTACCCGGCGAAGGAAACCTCTCGAGCGCGTCTCGGACCCTCGAGTAGGACTATGACCTCAAAACCTTCCTCGAAGGTTCCGTCGACGCCGAGGTCGGTGTCTTCGACGCCGTTGTCGAAGGGACCTTCGACACACGGGTCTTGTGACTCGACGCCAGCTTCGACACCGGCGTCGACGCCAAGAAAAGTCACGGTCACGACACACCCAGTGACTATCCCCAGGTCCTCGATGGCGATGGCTTCAAGATTGTCGAGTAGAATCCCAATTCTGTCGAGGTCATCGAGGCCTCCGCCTTTGTTTTCGACGCCACGCTCGAAGCCTTCGACGTCGGCGTCGACGACATCGACGTTTTCGAGGCCGATAATGACAAGTTCGGCACCCTCTGCCTTGGAAATGGGATTTACTCCCTTTATGAGTTCAGAACAATTGAGAACTATGTCCTCAATTTTGGAAGAGGGTGAATTGTCTGAACAGGAAGACACATTTGAGTTGCAGGGACCTGTAACCCCAATTAGAGAGGAATTTTCCTCTGAAGAACGCAGGTTAAAGGATCTTCATGATTCCTTACATGAGGCAAGTGGGTTAGACACTTCCCCTGAGGTGGAGTTTGCTAGGCCAGACCCGGGGGAGCATGCTGAAACCCCCTATAGAGCCTTAATGGCCAGGATCACAGAGTTCATGGGGTGGTCTGCACCTTCACAATCTTTCCAACAAGATGACCTCACGGATATTCTTGACAAAGGCCCACAGGAGGATCCTGTGGTGCCTTTTCATAAAGCTCTTCAGAGGAAGATCATGACAAACTGGGAAACCCCAGATGTCGTACCAGCAGTAAATAAAAAACTGCCTACAAAGTACAGGGTATCCTCTACAGACCCGGAGTTTTTGTCTAAACACCCATCCCCAGAAAGTCTGGTGGTACAGGCAGCATCCTCTACCGATGTCAAGACGGCTTATCCTACCGTCCCACAGGACAGGGACGATAAAAAATATGATGCTATGGCAAAGAAAGTCTTTTCAGCATGCAACATGGCGTTAAAATCTGTTAATGCTACTTGCACCCTTGCTAGGTTCAGCCATACACTTTGGGAGTGTGCTTCTACAGCGGCTGACTGCATCCTGGAGGGAGAAGAAAGGGATGCGTTCCTGAATATTATACAGGACGGTAAAGACGCTATGTGCGAATCCCTCCAGACGGGCATTGATTCGGCTGACAGTATCAGCAGAGCAATGGCGGCAAGTACATCAACCAGGAGATTCGCTTGGTTGAGAAAGTCTGGTTTTGCCCCAGATGTGCAAGCCAGGCTCTTGAACATGCCATTCGATGGCTCTTCTTTTTTCGGGAAAAAGGCGGATGACAGTTTAGAGAAACTGCAAACTTCAAAAGCAGCAGCAAAATCCCTAGGAGCTGCAATCCGTCAGACTCCTTTTCGTCCTTTCGCTTCTACTCTGCATTCGGAAGAGGTAGAGGACGACCGGCTCAAAGGGGACAAAGAAAAACTACCCGAGGTGGACGGGGTAGATATTCAAAAGCCGCAGTAACAGCAGGTGCCTCTTTACCATCGGCATCTGCCGCCCCAAAACCACTCTGAGGACTTCCCTCACAGGACACCTGTAGGAGGCAGGTTGACTCAACATCTGGCGGTATGGCAGGCTATCACGTCAGATGCTTGGGCATTGGAAACAGTTGCCCAAGGTTCTGCCTGCCTTTCCTACGTATACCTCAGAGTCATCCACCGGGGATCAGCTCTCAGAAAGCTCCAGATCCGCTCCTCTTGCAGGAAATTTTGGACCTGCTAGAGAAAGGTGCCATAGAACCGGTACCTGTAGCGGAAAGGAACAAGGGCTGGTACTCCCTTTACTTTCTCATTCCAAAGAAAGACGGAGGACTGAGACCCATCTTGGACTTGCGAGAATTGAACAAATTCCTCAGAAAAGACATATTCAAGATGGTCACTCTTTCTCAGATCCTCCAGGCCCTTCAGTTCCAGGACTGGTTGGTATCTCTGGACCTTCAGGACGCTTATTTCCATGTGCCTATCCATCTCAAACACAGGAAATACCTGAGGTTCCCAATTGGCAACTCTCACTATCAATTTCGAGTGCTGCCATTTGGGCTGACCTCCGCCCCGAGGGTCTTCACCAAGTTAATGTCGGTAGTGGCAGCAAGTCTAAGGAGGGAAGGGATTCACGTCTACCCCTACCTGGACGATTGGTTGATCAGGGCTGTTTCTTCGGAACAAGCTCAGATCCAACTAAATCACGTGTGCCACTCCCTTCACAGACTGGGCTTCTCCCTCAATTTAAAGAAGTCACAAATGATACCATCGCAGAGACTCCAGTTCATAGGAGCGATCCTGGACACTTCCCTGGGAAAAGCCTCGCCACCAGAGGTGAGGGCTCAAGATATTCTACAGATGGTTACCAAGTTTCAACATGCCCAACGTCTCCCAGCCTTCGACTTTTTGAGGTTGCTAGGCCTCATGGCATCCTGCATTTTCTTAGTGCCAGAGGCTCGCCTGAGAATGAGATCCCTCCAGTGGGCACTGAGGGCTCAGTGGTCACAATTCTCAGGGAGAATGACAGATCTTCTTCAGGTTCCCAACAGAGTAGCTCGAGACCTTCAGTGGTGGGCCTGTCAGGAGAACATTCTGAAAGGAGAACAGTTTTGGCAACCCTGGCCGGAGATAACAGTAGTCACGGATGCCTCACTCACGGGGTGGGGAGCCCACGCCAACGTCTTGACCATCAGCGGTCGTTGGTCTCCATCGGAGTCCAGACTACATATCAACCTGTTAGAGCTGAGAGCCATCAGACTTGCGCTGAAGGCGTTCCTGCCAGCTGCACAAGGGAAAAACGTCCTGATAATGACGGACAACACAGTGGCCATGCATTACCTCAACAAAAGAGGAGGCGTAGGATCACTACCCCTGTGCAGAGAGGCGATGCAGCTCTGGTTTTGGGCAATCCAAGAAGGAATCTATCGGTAGTTCACCTAGCCGGAGAGAAGAACTTGACAGCGGACGCTCTGAGCAGGCAGAGCACAGTCTCCCACGAGTGGGAACTAGCTCAGGAAGTCCTTCAAGAGATCTTCGCCCTTTGGGGAACCCCTCAGGTGGATCAGTTCGCCACCAGCGTCAACAGGAAATGCGATCTGTTCTGCTCAAGGGAATTTCCCCCGAGAGGAGCTCTGGGAGACGCGTTCATAGTGGACTGGGAGTTTCCGCTTCTGTACGCTTTCCCACCGGTCCCTGTCATCCCTCAAATGATCAGGAGGTTGAGAAGATTCTGGAGAACCATGATCCTAATTGCCCCGGATTGGGCCAGGAGAACGTGGTACCCGGACCTTCTAGACTTGTCCATCTGCCCTCCAATTTGACTTCCACTCAGAGAGAACCTACTCTCACAGAAGGGAGGTCAGGTTCTCCATCCAGACATCAAAACCCTCAACCTTCACGCTTGGCTTCTGAAAGGTTGAGGTACAAGGATTGGGACCTCCCTGATGATGTTATGGAGGTGTTGCTTTCGGCAAGGAGGCCAGCAACAAAGTCTTTATACCGCTGCCGTTGGAACAGATTTTGCAGCTGGTGTAGAGAACAGAATATCGACCCTTTTTCATGTGGTACACCAATGGTTTTGTCCTTCCTTCTATATTTGGCGAATTCAGGCCTTCAAGTTGGCACCATTAAGGGCTATCTCGCAGCGCTATCCATCTTTAAGCGCACTGCGGAAGAACCATCCTATTTCAAATTACCCTTGGTAATACAGTTTCTAAAGGGGTTAACCAATGTTTATCCCCCAAGACCATTCCAAGTTCCCCTATGGGATTTAAACTTAGTACTAACTTTCCTGATGGGCACACCTTTCGAACCACTCCATTCTTGTTCGTTAAGATTCCATACCCTTAAAACTGTTTTATTAATAGCACTTACATCTGCTAGAAGGGTGAGCGAATTACAAGCTCTTTCTTGTAAACCCCCTCACACAATATTTCACAAAGACAAAGTTGTCCTGCAAGTGAAGCCTAATTTCCTCCCAAAGGTGGTTTCTGAATTCCATATCACTCAGAAGATTACCCTACCATCTTTCTATCCTCCTCCTCACCCGGGGAAAGAGGAAGAGAGGTTACACAGGCTAGACCCTAGAAGGGCTTTAAGTTTTTACATCAGTAGACTAGCCAGGATAAGACAGGCAGACCAGCTGTTTGTAGGTTACGCAGGTCACAAGCTGGGGTTACCAATAACCATTTCCAGATGGATCATTCTAGCCATTCTGGAATGTTATAAACTGGCAGGGAAAGAGCCCCCTCAAAAGCTTAGGGCTCATTCGACCAGAGGTATTGCAGCTTCATCGGCCCTCAAAAGAGGAGTGCCGGTTAAAGACATCTGTGCGGCCGCTACATGGTCGTCTGTCCATACCTTTACACGTTTTTACAATTTGGATTCCTCCTCCAGTCAAGAGACTAGGTTTGGAAGGGCTGTACTGCATTCTATTCATCAATAGAAGACAGTGTGAAGTCAGTACTCCCTCCTCCAATAATAGAATACTGCTATGGGAGCCTATCTAAAATGAGGAATACGTCGGAGGACACAATCCCTTCGAAGAACAAGTTATTTCTTACCTTGTAACGTTCTTTCGACCGGATGTTCCTCCGACGTATTCCTCATCGGCCCTCCCATCCATCCCTGCAGTTCTACTTCCCGTGTTGTTGCAGCTTACGCTCCTTCAGGGTGATTAGTCTAGTCCAGAAAGTATTATTGTGGGCTACAAAACGGAACTGAGCAACGGACGCTGCGCGCGGCCTTAATAGACAGGATGACGTCGATGCGGCGGCTGTCGAGGGACATCGACTCGGAGGACGTCGACGCGCAGCGCCCTCTAGAGAGAAAAAATTTTCCGAGGCCAGCAGAGCTGGAAGGAGATATCTAAGATGAGGAATACGTCGGAGGAACATCCCGTCGAAAGAACGTTACAAGGTAAGAAGTAACTTGTTCTTCTGTTTGGGTAAGTCAATCCATTAGTGTTTGTCAACTCAAAGGCTTGTTCAGAGTCTTTACCAGATTACCAGTTTTTGTATTCTGGTCCACAGGCCAGTCTGCTCCCTTGTTGCGTATTCTGCATAACGGAGTTCCCAGGTGCAAGACTGGGCAGGTTTTTCTGGAGGCCTAGTTACTGTCTCTCTGCAGGGACAGCAAGCTGGCGGGTTCCCTCCTCATGTGTCCTCTGGTTGACATAACAGGCAGCGGCCGAATCAACCTTGTCCCTGTGTTTCATTTCATTTATAAGGCAGTGTGAGGAGTTCTCCAACTCACCATGCCATGCGGCAGAAACAGAGAGCTATGTTAACAGAACCCCAGCATCTAAGATCTATTTGAAAATGCAACTTTCAGATAACAAGGCATCAACATCTTGCAGATGATTTAGTCTCAGGTTTGTGTTCCACGCCTTTCTTTTATAGTAAAATCAAGACGATAAAGAATGGCGGAGAAGGAAAAGGGTCAAATAGATATTACACAGCTGCCATTTTTCTGTAGGTCACTTGAATGTTGCCAAATAAAATATTAACATGCTCGATAAACTGTTTGGGGAATTATGAAATTAGTAACGAGTGGTGTCACTGGGTTGGTGGCCATTAACCACTGTTAAACCAGTAAGACGTTATTACATCGCCAGGCTTTTTTTCCGCTGCGTTTTTTTGCTTAAAGGTGTACAGCCAAAACACTCATAAATAAATATAGTGGGTGGGTGGGCAAGGGCATATAAGGGGTAGTGGGGTGTTGGGTATAGGGACTACAAAATAGGGTCAGGTGGAGGGAGGGACCCCCCTAAATATAAAAATGTGATGAGTTTCTTTCGGCCGACTATTTTCGGCAAAAAACTCTGCAGAAAAAAGCCTGGCGATCTAAGAACAGAGCACTGTTAAATCAAAGCTAGTCTTGCCTGCTGCAGTGATTTAAAACCAAATGTTTTATTGCAGGATTTATATTCCGTTTTCGCAACATTTTGGTCCAACTGGTTAAGACACCATGTAACTACTGTGCAATGGAAAAAAGCTAATATATTTTTCATTCAAAAAGCACTAACAAGCCCTAAATAGAAAATGGTGAACAAATGAAATTGTAACCATATTATTTGTGGTGATATCCTTCTGCACATGATCGTCATAAGAATTATATAAACAAATTTAGCATTCCATATTTTGGCTCTTTATAATTTGCAGTACATTAATGTCCCATCTCTTTATCTCAGTAGCAAACATTTTCACATGAGAAATTTGCTTATCTGTGTTTACCGTTGAGTCCAACTCCCGGCTCCCTTCATTGAAAATAGATTTTGAAGTGTTTTAGGTGGGCCCTGCAGGTGGATATGAGTTACTAAGAATTATACTGACACACACAGTAGGCTTATACCCATTTCCTTAAGCAAATCTGTTTTCAGCAAATGTACAAAGAATAATATATTGGCAAGCACAGTAATAATTCTGTATATTTATTTAATATCTCATTGGCCATACTAGCTTTTTTCCTTTGAACTATTAAACATCTTAATAATATTTTTGCTTTTTTACAGGAAAGACTACTCAGGAGAGTACACCATCTACTTGATACCTTGTACAGTGCAGCCCACACAGCCGTGGATTGATCCAGGAGACAAGCCACTGGCTTGCACCGCGCATGCCCCAGAAAGGTGGGAAAGCAATGTTCCCTTTATCATCAGTGGCCACAGGCATGACAAACTAGAGTATGCACATCACACACAAAAGTACACCTAACAAGGGAATATGATAACCAAATTGGTAGAATACATTTGGTTGTGTCTAAAGTATTGTGGAGAGTCTATCTCATGACAATTCCACTGGGTGCAATTCCCCTTCCCCAGATTTGAGATACGTCCTGCTCAACAGTCCCAAAAGTAAGGTAGGAAATCCTGATCCTTGTCCGCAAAGTTCCAAAACAGTTCTTGGTAATTTCAGTTCAATAATAAAGTTCTGCCACTTCAATAATACTTTAAAAAAAGGAACAATCATCATGTATGTCTTTTCCAGTAAACCACAATGATTTTCTTTGTCAGGATGACTTGTCAAATAAGAAATTCTAAAGAACCGCCACTCTTCAAAAGTCACTTTATACAGTTCTCTTCTTGTTATCACACAAAATGTTAGTTACCACAAGTCCACACTTCATCAACTGTTCCACTGTATCCAAGGGTGCTTGCTCTACTCCCTTGCCAAGCCTACAGCTAGCACAATACCTGGTTTACTGGTCATACCAGGTGTGTCACCACACTATTGATGGCCTTCTGGTCTACTCGCCTGCCCGACTAACTCTAGAAGAAATGTACAACAGTGGTCCATTCCAACCTGGAACAATAACAGCTTTACAGTGTTTGGCAACACATATTGTTCAACAACTTCTTATGGAAAATACCATCTGTGCTTTTTTCTTCTGCCCCAGTAGGCCAACAGTTACAAGCCTTAGGTTTTCTCTGATTTCTCTTGTGGCTTTGGCAATATAGGTTTGTATCAGCTACACATGTTTGTATCCCAGAATATGAGTAGTGGTCTGCACAACCGGGGGCTTTTTACCATTTCCCTCTGGTCTTTGGCAGTATATGATGGATGGGTATTGCCAAGTTTTCACCCCCTTGTGGCTTAGGTATTGCTTGTGCAACTTATGTTTCAATGGGACTTCTCCACCGGGTTGTATAAATCTCTCATAAACTGCAAACTCATTTCAAGAGTCTTTTAACTTTAAGGAGTTGCACCTTTGTTGGTTTGGTAATGGCCCAAAATGTCGCCCTCACAATTATGAAGGCTGAAAATGCTGACGTTTTCTTTTTTTTTTTAGACCCCCATCTTACACCATATATATATGTGGCGGGGTATGTAATATAATGGTAATATTGGGGTGTGCGGGGGGTCTGTGTATGTGGTGTAAGGGGGGGTTTAAAAAAAAAATACATTGCCATTATCGGCTGTCGTAATAAAAGTGGTCGCAATAATCACATAGATCTGTTGGTTTTGGTATTCTTAATAGTCATCAGCACAGTTCTCTCTCACTCACGAGTGAAATGGTCTGCATGTCACACGCAGCCAGCATTGGAGCGCCCCGGAGTCATTCATATGCTGCAGACTCACCGGGTAGGTCACTCACGTGTGCCCGGTTCGTTGCTCGCAAGAACCGCTGTATTTATGGCTTCTCACAGTCAGTAAAGCACACTCCTTTTTATCGCCTTTGCATTCACCACACTGAATTGGGACCACCGGGACTCCTGAGAGTTCCTGGTGCAACCCAGCCCCCTGGAACCTCTTGGCAACTTCTTCTGCTTCCTGCTGCGCAGACTCTGCACAACGCGCTCTTGGTTGGCAAGCGGTTCCTTCTCACGCTTCCGGCGCAGCCTCTGCAGTTGGCGATATTAGAGGTACAGACCCTGTCAGGACCCACACTGTTCCTGGCGACTTCTGGCACCTCTAATCTTGTTTCCCACTATGTATTCGGCCTGTGTGGATTTCTGTAAGTCCACTTTCTCTGCTTCTTCTGCTTCCGATGCTTCCTTCATTCCCACACCTCAGGGGGCCTTGTAAACCTCTGTCTTCCCCAGGTGTGGGTCAAATTTTACTAATTAGCTGACCACTCCTGCATCTTTGTTCCTCCAACTCCCTCTTCCTTGTCCCAGTACTGGGGGAATTATGGGACTTGACTTTTACAAATGTAACAAGTGAATGCAGCATCGATGGAAGGTTGCATGTGGCCAGTTGTATTTCCCTAAAGGAGTCTGAAATCTTCTCCGCGATATTGATTAGAAATACAATCACTGGTATCTCTTTAATCTTAAAGAGCAGTAGTGTGTGCTTAAATCTGTTTTCCTTTGAAGACTGAACCTTTATTCTTTAAGTCCAGAAGTTGTTGTACTGAAGTATTACCCAAGCCAAGAGGCAAACCTTTTCCATAGTGAAACCAGTCCTATTAAGATCTATACACCTAATCTGCAAGGTTATTAAAGGTCCAGTATCCTCTGATACAAGTGTGGCATTGTTACCTGAAGCTGTAATAATGACAATACAGCCTCAGGGTTGTTACTGGAACCAAGAAGGTGTGAACAGTGCTGGGGATGGGAGCTGGGTGCTTGTGAAAGAGTCACAAGGAATAAGATAATCTGTACTGCTGAAGTTAAGAGAAAGTCAGTCTTGGAGCAGAGGCAGGTTATACCTGTGGCATTGAGACAGACGGAACAGGCAAAGAGGCTGCCCTTTTCGTAGAGTATAGGAAAGAAGAGTACCTTGCCCATCTTTAGTGGTCAAAGTGTCTTGTCTTTATATGCCTAATAATTCCGAAGTATAAAACTGTTGAAGAAGAAGTAGAAGTACCTTAACTGTGGTGGTGTATAAACTGTCAGTGGATGTCACATTGAAGTTGGTTGAAGTAGTAGCATACTGTGAAACAAAGGAGACTGTTCCCACGGTAATGGTAGTAGAAGGGTGGTTGTCAAGAGGAAAGCAATAACCCAAATAGAAGCATCCTGAAAATTATACTAAATGTTCTGCAGATGTCTTAATCAATTGTAAAGTTGTAGAAGCAGAAGTTGTTAACCTACTCTTTGAATTAATTAATCTTTGAAATAAAACGTCCAGGATTACCATTGTTGCTATTTTCTTGACTGAAATTGGAACGGGATCTTTTCAACTGAAAGCTGAAGAAGTGTTACCAGTGGATAATTGTTTAATTAACTTTTGTGTTGACTTGGAACTCATAAGAACTGGTTCAAGACTTTTCTTTTCCTTTCCATTTTGGAGAATAGACTTTGGAAACCCCTGGGGAAGGGATTTTCCCAGGACAGGTGAAGGTCATCCAAAATACTGGTTAAATATTGTTCATTCTTTTATGTTGTTTCATGATTTCCTTTTAATGTTTTGTTGTTTAGTGTGAGGGCCAGTTTGTTAATGTTAGGAGTTATTCCCTTAGCCTTTAGACCAGGTAGGGAATTCCCTGACAGAATAGGAATAGCAAGGATGTATTTGCCAAATATTTCTTTAATAAAAGATCTAATCTTCGAAACACACCAGCAGTTGTCCGCCTCACATTACTGGCTCCTCACATATGTTCGCAATGGAATCCTTTCTTAGCAGTGCAACAAATATAAATATACATAGACTCTGTTCATATAATAATGTCCTAGGTGGTGAGTGGATTAAATCCTTTAAGGGTTGGATTAGTCATCTTTCATTCTTAAGTAAGTCTTAGCTGACCCTTCTGCGATTATTATACAATTCTAAAATGTGGATCAAGATACAGATTCATTAATCCATTGTTTGCAGAAACTATAGATAGGCAGAACACATTTGAACAATTTGAGAAATAAGGTGGAGATAGGAGATTCGTGAACTGTTGAGATTTATTTTGAAATCATGAATTGTTGTGAAATGTTTTTTAACAAATCAATTTTTGACTTTGCACACTAAATCTATATTTTTTCTCGTTAAGGTTTTTGATTCCAATTGCATTCCAGCAGACAAACCGTCCAGTGCCTGTTGTGTACTCATTAAACACAGAGTTTCAACTTTGTAACAATGAAAAAATGTTCTTGATGGATCCCACAAAGTCTGAAATGTCTCTGTCTGAAATGGATTACAAAGGCGCCTTTTCCAAAGGTATGTTTTGTGTACTGAATTGGAACACAACTTCTGTAACTTTTGCACATTACTATTAAAAAGAAAAACCTGAGTTTATTTTGTATTGTATGATGGTGCGGAATGACCCAAATCTGTCCAAGCGTAAGGAAGTTTCTGCTGTTGCAGCATAAGCATTGCTTTGTGAATATTTCCTCTCAAGGCTCTGTCTGTGTCTTCTTTCTACGTTGGATGCCTTTGGTCACAGAATTAGTTGTCTCTAACATGGATTCATTCAATGCTCTCTAGCCTGATTCACCTCAATGCCTCTTGTAAGGAGTTCAAGGAGTTTAGAATGCTGTAGCATGTCTTTCCACAAAAGCTCTGATCAGTGAAGGGCAGCACAGCCCCTTTCTGGTGTGTGTTGTAAGCCACTGAAGTAAAAGGGGTCAATGTTATGTTGTCTTGTGTTAAGTGATCTTATACTGTGCCAAATCACCACCATAGTAGTAGTATCAGAGCGCATTGGCTTTTCTGTGGAGACACTCTGAAAAGAGGAAGTACACAACAGAGAGTTTAGATTAGCAAAGCAAATTAAACAAAATATCAGTGGTGTTCGCTGTTGCATTGCACTGTGGTGCACAACACTGATTTGCTGATGTGCAGAAAGGCAGTCTCTGTCATGCTCACTCTGCTTTTCAGAGTGAATCCTATTATTTTTGTCTAACATGCCCATATAAAGATTGCCTATTTGTTGTCAACTTGATTTACCAGGCTGTTGTGTGTTTTGTAGGATCGCTTAGTTAAACACAGAGGGACAGATTCTCAAAAATAAAATAAAAAAAGTGGGCACATCAAAGATGCACCCACAAATGCGCCAGAAATATATGTGCCTCCATTTCCAAAGTCTGTATCTCAGTGATGCAACAGTTTCTAAAAGGAGTGCTAAATGGGCTCAAAAGATACCCTGTGGGTGGAAAGCATGCACATGAACCAAATGAAGCACACAAGAGAAGAATGTGCACCAAATTACCCAAATCCTCCAAATCGGAGCACACAATTTGTGCCACTGTGGAATTTAGCACCCTGTACAGCAGTATTCTTTGTGTGCAAAGTGTTGCAGTGACTGTCAGACTTGTTTTTGGAGCTTCCATTGCAGACTGCTGTTTGTTTAGCTGCCGACCTGTGAGAAGAGGCTCCAATTGCAGCGCTAGTTTGGCGCTTGTGTGCTGGGGCATTAACATCAGCAGCTTAAGTGATGTGTGGCAGCGACTGTCGGGACTTGTCCCTTTGAGCTGTTGAGTCTGTAGACTCTAAGTGTTGCATGGAATGCAGATGCGTAGAGGACAGTGCGGGCTTGGGAGTATTGTAGTTTTAACGCGCTGCTTTGTGCTCCTGAGACATCTGTAGGACTGTACCTTGAATAGCCTGGGAATCGTGGAGATCATTATTGAGAATGCATGGGAAGACAAAAAGATATATAATCTGAGAAGTTTTGAGCCTACTCTCCTTTGCTCGAAGGGAAAGAAGGTTAGATCTGGGGATCAAGAGAAGACCACCTCATTTTTTTCAGAAGGCTCATTCAAAAACATATAGCCAGGCTTTCCAATCTATGCCTGACACAGCTGAATCAATGACACACAGTCAGGTTGCTCAATCCATACCAAATACAGTTATTCTAGGGATAGTGAATGAAATGAATGATGAAATTGACATTTCAGGGCCAGTGCTTAGTGACATTGAGAGACATACTAGTACGTCTCTGACAAAATCCAGGCTTTGGAGATGCCTCTTACATGGCTAAGCATATCCCCGAATATGTTTGAATCTCCTGTGAATAGGGAAGAGGGGCTTGATGATATGTGTGGTGAAGACAGAGCTTAGGGGTGTACCTTGGTAGGAGATTGCTCCTCCTTGCCTTTTCAGGGTGGGGGCACTTTCCATCAAGATTCCTCCCAGGCAGGAAGTAGCTTGCTCGCTGCCTTGATTTGGTCCTACAGTTGTTCATTAGACTTTACGATACTGTTTTATTGGAGGTGAGGTCCAACACCTCTATACTAACTGAACTGAGGGAGTGGTTAATAACTTGTGATCAAGGCTGTAAGAAAATAAGGAATAACGTTGTCTGCGATCTTCCTAATAGTGCTTTGGTGAATGCTGTGGATGAAATTCCAGAAGCTGCTCTTGAATCGAATACCAGTATAAATATGCAATATGGTAATGCTGCTCAATTAGTTCAGCCAATTTCCCAGAAAAAGGTACAAATGAGGGTTCAATGGTGAATTGGAACAGAATGGGGATGATATGAACCGAAATTTTGATTTAACAGGTGATGGAGTATAACGTTATTTTTAGAAAAGTGAATAAGGACGTAGCTGTAACGTTGGTAGAAAAAAGTCCAAAAGAAACAGACGTATGTAACTCTGCTCTCAAATGTGGGGCGTCCCAAGATATGGTTGTTAGGCAAGCAAAGAACATGCGACTCTGTCCAGTTCCTGACAATTCATTGATAATTATATTTGAATCCATATTTGAGGAAGCCCGAGATATCCCTTTGAATAGGACTAGGATTTCATCTCTATTGTCTGCTATCTCTATGGTGGATTTGAAATGTGTTGACTTGTTCGATGAATCATGGGTAGGCAGATGTGCAGTACATTTTCATTCAAAATTAATTTAAAACATGTGGCTTATGCTAGCCATGATGAAATATTGGAAGAGAGGATTCAAAATGTATACCCTTGGGCCTTGGCAAGTTAATGACACTGACTATGATGATGAATTTAATGGGTCTGTGAAATAGAAAAAGATTATAAAATGCATGATTGATGGTCAGGGTCGCAGGCAGGTTAGTTTGATGAAGAGCCGGCTAGAGTTGGGCCTCGTTGGCTTTTTCACTCTCAATCTCTATTAGGAATCGACCGGGCTTTGGAAAAAGAGGTCGTTAAATTGTTGTTTTGGAACTCATGAGTGCACAATACATTTTTGAATGTTGACATGAAAACTCTATTTACTGTATTTGATATGGTGTTGATCCAAGAGACCTGGTTGAATGTTATGCCAATTTTAGATGGCTTCATCCTGAATAAAAAAGGTAAAAAGGGGAGACCATTTGGAGGTAATCTTACAGCTGTGAAGAATGCTCAAGGTAGAGTGATTACAAAGATTGACTGTGTCTGACGCATTGCTGGCAACTGCCATTTTTTTATTCTTTTGGTAAAACAGTAACCAGGGCTCTTGTGATTAACATCTGCTTTAATCCAGCTTGTGTAGATATTGATGATGTGATCAATGAGTTGGGAAATCTACTGATAGACTGGTCTAGTAAACGATGTGGGTCCTATTATAATAGCTAGTGATTTATATGCACATGTCCTAGTATGGAACTGTCGTTTGATGAGTTAGACAAGGATAGAAGGTAAGGGTGTGAACTCGGAACTAGGGAATCGGGGAGAAAAAATTGAAGGATGGATGGATTTGGGCACGATTTTTGACAAGATAAGAATTTAGACAACTTAAGGCACATTTTAGTGCAGAATCAGGCCCTCAACCGACTTGGTTCGGTATTTCATCCTCATCAACGATCGATTATATTTCATTTTGCAAATATCGACCATGAGGATATATGCAATTTTCAAATAGACAAAACGAGGCCCTGTGATCACGCCATGTTAAAAACGAATGTTTGTAAACCAAGTAAAAGAGAGTATGAGGTAAAGTAAGTATGTACTAATGTGGTTACTAACTCTGCAGGTAAGGGGTTAGTCCAGTTTAATAAAAATAGTGAGAGAGTGAATAGAGACTGAATTGGTTAAATGGTGGCAGAGCTTAACAGACGATAAGACACATTTTCATTGTTCTCCAATACACTAATTATGCTTGAAGGTAGGGTTAGGACCAAAGCTAAGTGGAGAAGATGTCTGCTGAGGGAAAAGGGAAGCCTATTGATAGTATATTAAATACCCTGAAACAAAATATGAGAACTAAGATTAGGAAGGTAATAAAATCTACTTGTATTGATTGGAAAGAGAAGAAAGAAAAATGCGTATTCTTAGATAGGGCCACAAAATTGGTGGAAATTAAATAAAAGATCAGAGTCAATCATCGTGTTTTGCAGAAGGAGAGTGGGTGAAACACTTCTCCATAGTTTTGTTACGAAGTAGATCAGGTTTCGGAAGAGCAACCTAAAATATCAGGAGAGAGGTGGAAATATGAGTTTAATAGGGACGATATTAGGTGGCCATTGAAAGGTTGAAGAATTCTCGATCCAGTGGACCAGATGGTATGACAATAAGTTGACTTAAAAATAATATTAAGATATGGTCCGATGTTTTATTTAATTTTTTCACACAAATAGTGAGGTTTTGAACTATTGCCATATACTGGAATCAAGCAATTGTTGACCCTATTTTTAAAAAAGGGAAAAGGGATTTGCCCACTAGTTATCAACCTATCTCTCTTATCGATATTGCATATAAGATATTGCCCAACTTAATATTAAAACATCTTACTAAGAGGGCGGAAAGTATGCAGGGATTCAGCCCTCTGCAAACGGTATAGCAAAGGGATAGTTAGGGTGATTAGTGGTTTAGCACTTTCCTTCTGTATGGCGCAAGCAGATGGCGCAGCGGGGAGAACGTTGTATGTGGCAAGCCTGGATCTGTCCTCAGCCATCGACAATGTTGATAGATCGAGATTATGGTAGAAGTTGGTCAGGTGGGGGATTGATGCAGGCTTGTTACACATGCTACAGTTATTTTATTCTAACAATGAGGCAAGTGGGAGGGAGCTTTTGCGCACAATAAAAGTAGGGAAAAGAGTCTGTCAGGGCTTTGCTATTGCACTGACACTTTTTAATGTATGTATAGCTGATCTCTGGGAAGAATGTCTTATACGAGGGGGTTAGCCTTCTAAACTCACTGGTCAGAGAATAAATTGCATTGCAAATGCTGATGACCTAATTTTATTGTATTTTACACCAGCAGGATTACAACGCTTGCTTAATGGGGTTGCCTCCTACTTAATTGATCATTAATCCAGCAAAATCTTTGATAATAATAATAATAATAATAATTTAGCATTTATATAGCGCTACGAACCCTCAGGTATCTGAGCGCTGCTTATTATTATCCACAGTGTGTGGTGCTCATTTATCGACCTCGGAAGGATGAAAGGCTGAGTTTGGCCCTGCCGGGATTCAAACCTGTGTCAGAAAGCTATGCACAGACGTCAAAGCGATCGCTCTACCCGCTGTACTATCGGACCGACTGACTATAATGACTATAAGTAGTAAAAGAGGGGGAGAAAACAGTATTTTTGGTCGATTAATCACGCATGAATTAAGGAGGTTGAATCACTGGGCCTCATTACAAGTTTGCCGATCCAGAAACAAGGGTGCCAGTAACCTCACCGACACCCTTGTTTCTGGACTGGCAAACTATGAGTTTGCCTGCTGGGGCCGCTGCACCAGACAGGTCTGACCCTGCCGGGCACAGCAGCCACGGTAGGCAGACCGTTCATGGAAGTCCCATGACCGTTCGCAACATTGCCGGTGCTTCCGTGTCCCCGCCCCCCATAGAGTCCCACGGGACTCTATGGGAATGAGGACTAACATTTTACCGGTACCTGACTTTCTGGGCCGCTGGACTTGTATTCTTCCGGTGGTACCGGGAAGTCAGGCGCCGGTAAAATGTTACGAGTCTGGCAGCAACCCGCCGGGGTAACCGCCAGACTCGTAATGAAGCCCACTGTGTTATTTGGGACATATTTTGAATATTTTTTCAACAAAAAATGCTCTTAAAATACAAAAAGGAAGAATGAAGGATAAAGCAAGAGCTTGTATTTCATTGATGAAATCGATTAAGCATAAGCTATGTGCCTTTTCTTTTCTCCCGTTAATTGAATTTTATAGAGGGAATGTTTCAACTACAGTACTGTATGTAACTGAATTAGTGGATTCCTGCTTCTGTCATCCCTATGCAAGCCTACTCCTCCTTCGAATGCCTGGTCTGCAGGCTCTCTATCTCTCCTGGCCTCTTTCTTACTTTGGCCAGGTTGGCCTCTTCCTCTCTGAGTAGGCCGACCTCTCCTCCTCTCTCATAGCTTCTACCCCTCAGCTTCTCCTCCTTGGAGACCTCAACATCCTTATGGATGTTTCTAACCCCTCCTCTGGGCTCTTTGTGACTCCCTCTCTGTGTAACGTCAGGAATCTCCCTGTTAAAGGAAAGAAAAATTAACTAATTGCAAGATTGTTTAATAATCAACGTCTGGGTAGTAGGGGTGGCTGCCTAGCTTTTCTTTTCAGCTCCATGCGGCCTTGGCGTTCATCTGCTCACATCTGCGGTCCCCGACATTGTGAAGGACCATTGGCTGGCCGTGCTGCTTTCGCCACTGCACTGGACATTTTGTGCAATTTTGGACTCGATCGGTCCTCCCGGGACCCGGCTGGCACCTTTGTTGGAGTTGGGCCTCGCGTTCCACCCGGGCCCGGTGGTTGCCTAACATCTGGCCCTTCTGCCTGGCCTGCCTGACTCCCGGATCCCCCCCCTCGGCCCTGGGGTGGCGGCGGCGGTGGCCTCCTGTTTCCCGCCGCTCTGAGGAGTTGCTACGGCCGGCGGAGAGTGCCGCTGCGGATGCCGCGACAATGTGAATGCTACCTGCCACATCGGCGATCTTCGCGGCCTCCCCCAGCGCCGACAACACGGAGGATTTATTCGCCCCGCGGCCGCTGCGGGCGACTTTGCGGGCCACTGCTGTGTGCCAGAACTGCCATAAGGAAGTGTCCCTTACCGTACTGTTTGTGGCCTGCCCGCCTACCCGACGAACCATTCGACTGCCCCCCAGCTGCTACGGTGTGCTTTGCATTGCACACTCCATCATAACCGTGCTGCTGCCGGCCCTGGGGGGCCTGAGCAGGCCGCTGACATTGGGGCATCGAATTGACATCCCTAAACCAGGCCGCGCCCTGGTATTGCTCCATTTCCACGCATCCTTCCTTTGAGCCTGCGCTAAGCCTGGACTTCTCCCACCTGAGGGCGCCGACGACCCCACTTTCCCGCTGGCATTGTCACCGCCTCCGCACGGGCCCCCCTGAGACAGATCCCGCTGGCCCCCCCGTGCAACCTGAACACATGTGGAAGCCGCGCACACCAGCCATCACAGCTTTGCTGCTCCGCCAGTAACTCTCTGCTATCTGCGGTGGCCCCCCAGCGCCTTGTGGCGCCTGTCTTCACAAAAGACACTACGGTTGTTCCTGTCGGTCCCTGCCTTCCCCATTTCTTCATCCTACTCATAAGCAGGCCCTCTCTGCCCCCGGGTGCACTACAGTACCAATGCCTAGCAGACCCAAGGCAGGTGCCCAAGGGGGCACGATGGACAAGTACGCTAAAGCGGTCCCTCAAGATGAGCCAGCCTGCATGTCATCGCCTCAGGACGAGCCAGACTTGACCCCGCACCAAGTGGTCGGAGCACCTGACCTCCCCCTACTAATGGAGTCTATGGCTAAAAAATTCGCCTCCTTCCATGAAAAACTAGACGACATCAATGCTAATGTTGCCTCGCTAAAAACTTGAGTAGACCAGGCAGGATCGAGGATCACCGAGGCCGAAAATAGAATCTCGGTGAACGAAGATGGTATTCACGCGCTCCAAGACACTGTGGCCTCCCTAACGCGTGACATGAAAAGTGTCAAGGCGAAATGTGACGATTTGCAATCTCGTTCTCGTAGGAACAGCCTGCGCATCATCGGGGTCCCCGAGAATGCCCTCAAGGGGCGGATGGAAGACGCAGTGGAGAAACTACTTGAAGACCTGCCATCTCCTGGATAACCCTGCCCTCTCACCATATTTCACAGTCGAGCGGGCTCACCGGGCCCTATCGCCGAGCCCCAGACCCGGCGACATCCCAGACCCATTATCACCAAGATACTCAAGGCGGAGGATGAGATTTCTGTCGCGGGAAAAGGGAGACCTGCGATTGGAGGCCCATACCATCAGAATCTTCCCGTACTTCTCGCTGGCGGTGCAGCAGGAGAGGCGCCAATTCTTAGGCGTCAAGAAGCTGCTCAGGGAGCGCAACGTCCTCTACGCCATCTTGTTCCCGGCACGGCTAAAGATCACTCACGATGGCAAGATCTTTTTCTTCACTGTCCCAGACAAAGCAGTGAAGTTCATTGAGCTACATATACCTCTTCTTGGGCCGCGAGGCGACCATGCGCCAAAGGCGGCACAGCCCACGATGTTATAAAGTGTCCACTGATCCTTGCCTTATGATGTGTTGATGGCAACCTCACTGTGTCCACTCAGCAACTGCGGCCTCTTATCATATGTATGCGGGCCACAGGCTAGCTCCTAAACTGTTTACTTTGCCTTCGCCCCCCACTTGGTTCTCGGAGCTATCCCTGTGTCCTACTCTTTCCTGCGATGTCAACCAACCAGAGGGCACTCTCTGGTCTCAGAGGCTGTCTGTGATACCCGTTTACCACAGCAACACATTCGGGACAGCATATGCTGCCCCGCACCAAGTTCCAGATGCCGGCCGCACGGCACCAGCGCCCCCCGTTGCAGTTGCAATGTTTGCTTTCAATTTCATTTTGTTCCTTTTAATGACTGGCCCCTGTTGGGCTGGGATGTGGCCCTATCCACGTTGGATCTGGTCCACTGACCTTTGTTTTCTGGTAGGAGCAGGCCCAAAGGGCGACTTGTGTGTTCTGGGGTGGGAGGTCTGCACTGCATGTTGGGGTTGGGCAGTGAGGGTGGGGGGTGGCGAAGTTGGGGCTGGGTTAACAGTTACAAACATGGCTGAGAGATACATGACTTCGACTCAACATAACTGTGCACACGGCAAATGCAAAAGGTGGAAAGCTAATGAATACTACCACTGGGATGTTCCATAATGTGACACTATGGCTCTGAACATTATGACATGGAATATCCGTGGCCTGAGCAATTTCACTAAGGCCCGCAGGATAACTGCCTATGCCCAGCGGCATGGCGCCAAAATCCTCTTTCTCCAAGAAACCCATGCCCTTGGGCGCCTAGCAACATGCCTCGCCCCACGTGGGGCAACAATAGATACTATATGAAGTACTCCACCCAGTCCAGGGGGGTCCTAACTTTAATCCATAAGTCAGTCTAGTTTTCCCTGCGTTCCAGCCACATTGACCCCGAGGGCAGATACGTGATCCTCCATTGCTCACTCGCTAATATGGAACGCCTCCTAGTGAACACATATGCCCCTAACTTTGACGCCCCTGATTTTCACCACCACGCTTCTGAAATATATTGGTATTCCCATCATATGGGGCGGGGACATGAATCTGATCCTAGATAAAGACCTGGATAGGTCCGGGACGGCCCGCAGAGCCCCATCACGCGCGGCCCATAGGTTACACGCCCACATGGACACACTTGATCTCAAGGATGTATGGAGAGCTCTCAACCTACAGGCTAGAGAGTACACATTCTACTCATCGGTACACGATAGCCTCTCCAGGATCGACCTTTTTCTCATATCGAGTTGCATGCTGGGCAGGGTCACAGAGACCAAGATGTTACCGTGCACATTATCGGACCATTCACCGGTAACACTTCGTATAACACTGGGACACTACCAGCCCCCTCGCTCCTCCTGGAGATTTAAGTCGGAGGCCCTCCAAGACATAGGGCCTCATCACGAGTTGGGCTGTAGCCCTTAAATGCAGTGGTAACGGTATTACCGCCACATTTAAGGGCTGGCCCTATCGCGAGTTGGGCGCTAAATCGGCTGTTTCACCTCCAGCTTTTTTCTGGAGGTGAAAAACCCTGTTTTTGGCTGTATTACAGCCGGCTGTATTAGCACCGAAAATTCCCCATTGGATCCAATGGACCCAATCAGGAATGGGGATTTACTGTTAAGGCCCAACCCGTGATCCGGTGGTAATACCACCGCACAGGTCAGTGCTAGGGCTATTACAGTCGGTGGTATTACAGCCGGGAATACAGCCTAACTCGTGATTAGGTCCATAGTCTTCAAAGCTGATATCCTAGCTGACATCAACACCTTCTTTGAGTGCAATAACAGGCATGACACCTCCGATGGAGTACGCTGGGAGGCATTCAAGGTCTTCATCAGGGGGATGTGCATCTCTAGGGAGGCTGGGGTCTTCAAAGCCATAAAAAATAGCTTGCAGCAGTCGGAAGCGAAATTAAAAGAGCTTGAGAGGGTGTATGCCTCCGCCCCTTCCCCGACCATACTGGCACAGATCAGAATCTGGAAACATTTGAGTCTCATGCTCTAAGAGAAGTTCGGTACTTCGCCCGTTCCGTAGCGGCCCTGAAGTATGGTGAAGGGGATAGGCCGGGTAGGACACTGTCCAAACTGGTCCGCACTGAGGGGGGCAGGAACCGCATTGATTGTGTCGAAGACACAGGAGGCACCCTGTGCTGGTCCGACCATGATATCCTCGGGACATTCACCGCGTTCTACACAACCCTGTATGGCCCCCAGCAAGAACACAGTCTGCAAGACACTGACACCCTGCTAGATAAAATCCCCATGACCCTCCTCTCCCGCGCGACTAGCGACCTACTTGATGCTCCTATCACCCTTGATGAGATAACCACGGTCATCTCAAACTGCCCTAGGGGCAAAGCACCAGGCCCGGACGGCATAACCGCAGAGTTTTATCGGGAACATGTAGCCATTCTGGCACCCAGACTCCTGGAGGTGTGGAACGAATCCTTAGAGTTAAACATCCTACCCCAATCCATGCTAGAGGCGCTTATAACTGTACTACCCAAGCCGGGTAAACCGCTGGACGAATGTGGCTCCTATAGACCCCTTTCCCTGATTAACACTGACATGAAAATATTTGCCAAGATTATTGCCAATAGGTTTCTCCCCAATATGACTCACTTAGTTCATCCCGACCAGAGTGGCTTTGTACCCGGCAGATCCACCGCCCTCAATATTCGTCGCATGTTCAATGTTTTGGCTAGAATTGACCCCAATGCACATGCCGTGGCGGTCACTCTTGATGCCCAGAAGGCATTTGATATGGTGTCATGGCAATATATGTGGGCGGTGCTCCACAAAATGGGAATTGGTCCACGCATGAGATCGTACATCAAACTTCTCTTCACAAGCCCCGCAGCCAGAGTCCTAGTCAACTCCAGGGCCTCGGGCCCCCTTCGCTCTCCACAGAGGTACCCGCCAGGGTTGCCCGTTCTCCCCGATACTCTTTGCGCTCGCTATAGAACCCATGGCTGACATTAGGGACAAACACACGCGCAAAGGTATACGTCTTTGTGATACACCCGAGATCATTTCATTATATGCCGACGACGTGGTTCTATATATTAGAGACCCGGCTGCCCACCTGGACCCGATATTGAGAGACATAACCAAAATTGGCACTTTCTCAGGCTTTACCATAAACTACACCAAATCTGAAATCTTCCCGCTCACCCAGTCCACTACACACCCACCCTGCAAATTCCCCCTCCGATGGTCACGGAGGGGCATCAGATCCCTTGGAGTGCAGGTGTCCCTCACTAAAGCTTCACTGTTGGCTGACAACTACGTGGCTGTGGCGCAGCTTGCTGAGGCTCAAATGTTGAAATGGCGCAGTCTTCCACTCTCCCTGTCGGGTAGTCTATCTCTAATCAAAATAATTATGGTCCCTAAATTACTCTACGTCTTCACTAATGTGCCGATCTGGCCCGGAAAGCGTTATTTCAGGAACCTGCACACTGCATGTGCCCAATTTTTATGGCACTCGGGCGCGGTTCGTAAGAAATGGCAGCACATGACTCTTCCCAATGGAAACGGGGGTTTCACCGCCCCCGACTTTGCTAAATATTGGACAGCCGCGCAGGCGCAACACGCCACATACTGCTACACGTTCTCCGACCCCCCCCTCCGCATGTGAAGCTCGAGAAACTAGCAAGCGAGAGTGACAACACCCTCTCCCTCATTCTCCATCCTACATTTCACGCCGACGCCCCGGCCGACCCTGTAGCAGCCACTATCAGGGCCTGGAAATATATCCTGCAGACACAACCCGGCCACCACCCATACTACAAATGGCTGCCCATCTGGCAGTTCCCAGGCCTCAGCCCTACACATGATAAACTCTTAATGAAACACTGGCACGACTTGGGCGTCTGGGCCCTGACCGACTTTTACCCCGATGGGAAGTTTATCACTCCGCAGACGTGGTGCCCCGGACACCTGGGTACTGCGTTGGAACTACTACAATATTATAGGTTGAGGGCGGTGTTCCACGCCTGGTGGCCCTCATACCCTGATGAGCCCCCAGACTCACCTGAGATTCACTACATATCCAACTCGGCTGGAGCTAGGGGGATAGTGTCCTCGCTGTACAAATTGCTGATGGCCGACCCTACGGACGTGCCACTCAAAGCACGTGATACGTAGAGTGAGGAGCTGGGCCTCCACATCACTGACGCAGTGTGGGAAAAAATGTGCATACACACCCGAACCACCTCTCTGAATGCCAGACATAGGTGTATACAATACAAGCTCCTGAATAGACTATACTACACACCGCAAAGAATGGATAGGTTTGCACACACCCAGGCTCGCACATGCCCTAAATGTAAGTCTCCTGCTGCAGATCACACTCATATGTTCTGGTCCGGTGATGCGCTGGGCCCATACTGGAAAGCCATAATTGACGCTCTCTCGGACATTACAGTGTCCCATATCCCTCCAGAACCCCTAGCTATACTGCTCGGCCTGTGGGACAGCCCTGAATTGAGGAAGGTGTCTAGGTTTCTGAATGTTGCCACCATAGTAGCCAAAAAATGCATATTACAATGTTGGAAGCACCGATGCCCCCCTTTGTTTGAGATGTGGTTGGGGGCCCACACCTGGACTCAAGCGTGTGAGGAGGACTATATCAATACCCTCCCGCTGACCTCTCGACCCAAGAATGTATGGACGGAATTTTGCACCTATCTGAATAACAAAGACGACTTAGAACTACTATCCTCCCCCCCTCTTGGTGAAGTAAACTAACCCATTGTTGCGCCACATAAATCCAAACTATTGTGTATCTGTCCTTTGCCTGCATTTCCCATGTATTGCATTACCATTTATGTATCTGATACCCTTGTTATACTGTACATTGTGTTGATTGTCTGTTCTCTCACCATGCCAATAAAGAAAGGTTAAAAAAAAAAAGGTCTGGGTAGTAGGCCTGTCTAACTCTAATATTGTTGAAGAGTCCGAAGAGTCAGAGGGGTCTCAGGAGGAGAGCCCCTCTTTACCTGAACAGGCCCTTATGCCTCAACCTTTAGCCACCGGGACCCTACCAGGTCCAGTACTGAGTCCAGAATGTGTCTCTCTTGAAAAAATGAGACTTGAGTTGGAGTTCAAAAGATTGCAACTCCAGGCTGAAAACAAACATCAGGACATCACCCTAAGGTAAATGGAAATGCAACATGCTCATGAAATGAAGAAATTGTCTCTTGAAAATGTTTCTATCCCAGAGTCTTCTAGGTCTTCCAGTCCAAAGAGACCTTGCATGCCTAAAGAAGCAGTGAGTATGTATGATGTGAAACTTGATGTTTTGGATTGGTTGGCTGCTTTGAATATAAGTATGGGATTGAGGGTTTCACAGGGAATCAGTTGATTCCTTGGCTTTTGTCTAGGCTCCCCCAGGTTGCAACTGATGCTGGAATGGAAGTGGGGGAACTTGAAAGATTGGAGTATGAAAATGTGAAGCTGGCTTTGATAGCGAGATTTGGGAAAACTCCTTCCAAGTACCTTAAGAGGTTTAGGACCCTCAAAAAGACTGATGGTACCCCTTGGGCAACTGACCATGTGAAAGGGGATCCCAGGTGCAAGGGTAAACCTTCAGGGGTCCACACTGCCTCCTTAGCCTTCATCCCCGAGGGAGAAGTACACATGGCAAGTGGAAACTTTCAACTATTGGCTGAAGACCCCATTGGAGTCTCTGCCAGTGTTTCTTTAGTGTCTGTGGGAACAGCAGAATGTAGTATAACTCTAAACCAGATAACACAAAGGAATACTACAAGGACAGTGTACTTGTAAATGGTCAGGACACCCCTGCCATTAGAGACACTGGGGCAAGCAATACAGTGGTGGATGAAACCTTTTTCAAACCTGAGGATGTTGCTAAGGCACCCAAAGGCCCCACTAAGCTTGCTGGAGGCCCTACCCAATACTACCAGCTCTCATCTAGTGCAACAATATGACTGTAAGAATACCTGTCAGTGTACAAAGTGAGGTGCCTGGGGGAGTCCTGCTGTGGAATGACTTAAAAACTCTTGGAGTTGTATCAAGCACCCCCAGGCCTCCCAGTAAACGGAAGCAGGAGCCCACTAGGAAGGCCAGAGAGCTCACTTTAAATGACTCTCAGTTGGTTGTTACAGAAGAACCTATAACTCCCAGTCCACAGGAATAGCCAACTTCTATTTCCAGGAAAAAAGAGACAAAGGGGAAACCCAAGGTCTCAGGAAACCAGACAGATAGCACTCCTGTGCATCAAACCAGAACATCCCCGAGAGGACAGTCCAAAGTCACACCGGTGACTACTCCACCAGCTGAGGCTGAGTGTGAGATCCAACCAGAAGAGGTTGAGTCAGCTACTGATGACACAGAGCTGGAAGAAGACCTTCCCCCCTGTTGGAGATCTGGATCCTAAAGACCATCCTGTGCTGCAGTCTTTACTGGCAGAAGGTGGCCCTTATAGGGCACACTTCGGCAGAGGTCAAATGGAGTGTCCTACTCTTGCAGGACTTTGCCAACAGGCAGCTTCCCAGCTGGAAGGGCAAGAGCCAGGGAAGCACAGGTTGTACTGGGAGGATGGCCTCCTCTACAGTGAACTTATTGAGTCTACCCCAGGAGACTACAGAAGGCCTGTAGTGCCCCAGGAGGTGGGACCTCAGTTTCTAAGAGTTTGTTGGTATTGTTTAAAGAGTTAACAATTTGGTTATTATAGTAATTTTGTTTCGCCTCGTAAATATCATTTCTATAGAATGGGTCCAATGTTTTCCATTTATCTTTGTTATCTTGTGTCTGTGCTTTCATCCAAGAACGCTCTGCTCTTTGTTTTTCTTGTTTATGTACCATAAGAGCAGGTGTAAACCATTTTTGAGTGTTGGTTTGTTCTCCAACCATTTTCGATTTCAAAGGTGCCACTGGGTCCAGTAGGTCCATCAGGGCTATCCCATATTTAGCTGCCAACGCATATGGTGTTTCAAGATCCAGTGTTGATGTTATAAGCTTCATTAAGCAGCATTCCAAATCGCTAAATTTGGATTTTATAAACATTTCTACTTACAACATTTTTTTAGCACATTCTTTTTCTGAACAGACATAATAAGGGAGTGTTCCTTCAAGGTTTATAAAGAAATTATCGGACCAGAAACAAGGTGAAATATCCAGCAAATTTACCAATATATTTCTGACCATAACGCAGTCAAGTATATTGCCCTTACAATTAGTTGGTTCCTTGATGTATGGCATATAGCCAAAGTTCAGAAACAAATGTTCCAATCTCATGGCCTCTGGGTCTACAGGATTCCCAAACCATCTATTAAAATTGCCTAGCACAATAGTTGAGCTGAAAGGCATGCATAATCACACTAACCAGTCCCTAAGAAGCATCCCTAAGCACCTTCAGATGGGCAAGAGGGATTGGAGACGGTCCCCAAGGTGCAGAGAAAGCCCTCTATAGTCGGCAGTCTTGATGTGAAGAGGTTTGGAGAGCATAGAGCTGAGAGAAGGTATGTCTTGGACTTGAGAGGAGCGAAGAATAGGCAAATAGTTTAGCAGAGGCTGAAAAGGAGGTCAGGATCAGGTTGAGAGTGAGCTGTAGAAAGATGTTTGGAGAAGAGGGAAGGAGTGGTATGGAGAGTAGAAGGAGGTTCAACAGAGGAAGGTAGAAGTGATGACAAAGTGGGAGAGGAAGAGAAACAACAGGAGGAGGTGATGATACAATGGAAGGAGGGCTTAGGAGAACAGGACAAGGTAGTGATACAGTAAGGAAAGGAGGAGAGAAAACAGGAGAACGTGGAGCTACAACGGTAAAACATGGGTAAAACAGGCTCCAATACTGTCTTCAGAGGGTATGGAGATGAGAGCTGAAAGCTGGATGCTTGGAGTCTGGAGGAAGACTTGTGGTCTGCACAATCCAAGAATACAAAAAATATCAAATCCAATTGGAAAAAACGCCTATAAAAATCACAATGGTCTCTTAGCAAAAAGCAACAAAAAAGGTAAAAATGCCTTAAAAGAATTAGTGTCAATTCGAATTGACCATGATGCAGCCAAATATGAATAAACTATGTCCATAGGTGGTGAGCTGATTGCAATAGGTAGCAATGAAGCTCAGTCAAAAATACTAGTTCTTCTCAAAAGGCAAAAAGAAAAGTCTTTTTGAGACTTTGTTGAGTCCAAACATGCAATTTCAAATGGCTCAAAATCCAAGCAGTAAAAGGGAGAGATGAACCCTCCCCCACATCCCTCTTCATGGTCTTGCATGGAGAGAGTGGATCCAGCCTGCTCCTTGGTCCCTCCAGCCTCGCCTGCCTCAAGCCTTGCTTTATCTGGCTCCACGAACAGCTCTCCTTCTGCCCCTCTCAGAAGCCAGACTTTTTATAATATCGGAGCATTGTTTACCTAAGCCGTCTCCTCCCCAGTGGCATCATGCCAACGGAGAGATGCCGAATTATCTCCTACAGCTCAAGGCCAATGGCAAGATGCTCCATAGTTGGAAGCTAACGGCAAGATACCGAATATCTCTAAACCACATCAGTCAACAAGTTCCCTCATTTCCGGCCTAGTCCGGAAGCATTGTAGTCCATTGCCGTCTATTAGAACTTTTTTATTGTTAAAAGGTACATTCAGAGCTGTTTACTAAAGCAAACGGAACAAGTAGAACACATCCCAGACAATTGGAGTACAGCCCATAAGTATTATTATTGTAGTGTATCTATTTGTTTCTAAACAATATATTAGTCTGGCTCACAGCTCAGACATTCAATTGGAACGAAAAACTCTGTTCATTACTGCTAATAGTAAAATGCACTGAAATATATGTATGCCTAAGTACATGCAAGTATGCCCAACAACTACATGGCTTGAGATATCGCTCAAACCTAGGCATGGCCAGAATAAATGTCACCCCCCACGAGCCGTAGAACATGCCGTGGAGGCAGTTAGGAATCATGGAAAAAAGAATGAAGGGACAAAATAACAAATTATACCACTTGGGACCAGTTGCTGCAAACGTTCACTCAGGATTTTCACTGGTTCCAGGGAATAAAATATTAGTTCAACTTAAACATATATCTTCTTGAGAAGAGATGGCTCTAGTGGATACAGCTCTGCAGACAACTTTGTCGATGATGCAAGTCTGATGTTGAATTGGAGATAGGTAGATTTTCGTCACACAAAAGATTCCAAATAGTTCTCATCTGTCAGTCAGGTTAGAGCTTTTGGTGCATTTAAACCTGTCTTCTGTTATTTGCCGCAACAAAATAAAAAGATGATCAAGATCAGGATGAACCCAGCTAAAATATACAAAATCCTTGAGCCTATTTTCCCAAAGAAGTCCAATATGTACACTTACGTCCTGTCCCCTTTTCTCCATACTGTATGGGCGTCCATTCCAAGGGACGGGAGATGGTAGCTTTTTCACCAGAAAAAAACTCTTTCCCCTTTAGATTTAGAGGCGTGCAGGGGTTAGGCCCAAGGAGCCTGTGCTGCCCTGACTCTGCCCTCTGGCGCCACACATGAGTCCCCTTTTCTGCGTCGATGGGAACAGGCCAAATTCACCAGCACTCCTGGGTTTGGCTTCGGCCATGTAATTCCATGTGCGAATACTTCTTCTCTTTGTCTTTATTTGTCTTTTTATTATGCAGGTACTCCGTCCTCAGGCGTCACGCTCCTCCCCAGTGCATGTCGACTTCTACAGGGTTCAGCAGGTGTCCATCCTGCAACGGGCTCTTCCCAACTTCAGACCCCCACACCCTCTGCCTACGTTGCCTTGGCATGTGACTCACTGTCCTCGAAAGCGCTGAAGAACAGACTAGCCAGGTGGAGGGAGCTCTTCCAGAAGTCACCTCCAGAGGATCTCAAGAACTTTGTGAAGCATCGAACCAGGCCCAAGATAGGGCCGATGTTCTCTAACGCACCTGCAAGGGAGACTCCTTCCCAGGGACACTCCCACGTGGGAGGGACCGGTCAGGTCCTTCTACCAGCACGTGCACCGAGGCAGCTTCAGCTTCGGGTGGAGGGATCCTCGGATCCTCCCGTTGGCAGTGCTGAAGGACCGGAAGGTTCTTTTACTGGGTCTTCACCCCGAGGGGCTCTGCGCTTTTACCGGCACCATGGCCGAGGGGCTACACCCTAATACCGGCAATAAGCCCGAGGGGGCGCCTAAACGCTGCTCTCCTGACCCCCGAGTCGAGGGTGTCACACCTACCGGGCCGAGGCCAGAGGAGCAGGGTAGGCCTCGTGATCCACACATAAGAGCCTTGGAGGAAGCCGGGCCCAGCAGGCCGAGCAACACGTTGCAGGCACGTGGCAGGCAGCTCGACAAAATAACCGCCATGCCAGAAAGAGGCACCTATCCCGACGCCATTCGAGGAATTCAGCGAAGAACGAGTGTCAAGGTGGGACTAGCCTCATCAAGGTACGTGGCCTACAGTCTACCCCTCATTTGCGCAGGGCAGCTTTCCTTTGCGTCTATATGGGAAGGGTACGCAGCGGCTCCAGCAGCTCCCTGCTACCCCGTCAGCACCCCCTGCCACCTCTTTGGCCAGTGAGGAGGTGCTCTTCGAGAAGTTCCTCGGCCTCATGAAGTCACCTCAGATGGGGGTTATCATCAAGGACGCCACCAGGGAATGCTAGCGGCACCACAGATGCCAACGCCCCAGTCCCTGGTGCAGCCACCTCCTCCGGCTCCCCAGGCGGCTCCGTACCAGCCGCTTCCGCAGCCTCAGGCCGCGGTCCCAGTACCACAGCCTCCGGTGCCAACTACTCCTCCTCCATAGGATCCCCCAGACCCACAGGATACGGATGAGGAGGAGGATCCTGACACGCCATCCTCAGCAAGGGCCTTCCACAAACGTCTTGCTGGGCTGGCAGAATATCTGGGCCTGCCTCAGCCCGAGGTCGAGCAGCCAGCAGAGGTGGCCCTGGCTGAAGTCCTCACGCGACGCCCCTCTGCCAAGACAGGGATTCCACTGCAAACCGATGTAGTCTCCCTGGACAAGAGGGGCTGGCTCACACCCCACTCGACCCAGCCGGTCAATCGACGCCTGGACGCCAAGTACAGGCAGATGGAGGGGGATACACTCTTGCTCTCAGCCCATCCTCAGCCGCACTCTTCAGGGATCACTGCGTCATCACTTAACTCCAAGCCTCAGTCGTCCTCAGCCACCTCCTCTGGGGCGCTGCTAGGCAAGGAGGAGAAGATCTTGGAGGCATATGGCAAGAAACTCTATTCCAACCCTTCCTTGCATCTTCGTCAGGCCAACGCAGATGCCATGTTGGCTGCTGCCAAACAAAGATTATGGCAGGAAATTGGAGACTTCCTTCAGGAACTCCCCATCCAAAGCCAACCATGCTTTAAGGCGGGGAGCTAGCAGAGGCTAAGCTGGTGGCGCATGATCTCATGGAATCCACAGTGGCCCATATTGACACCTCTGGCCGTGCCACCTGCACTGCATCGGACATGAGAAGGACAGCCTGGCTCCAGGCAACAAAATTCAACCCGGACGTCCAGGGACGCATCCTAGATCTACCATTCGAGGGGAGGGCCTGTTCCACTCCTCCACGGATGAAGAGCTGGACAAAAAGAACAACAGCTCACAAACGGCCAAGTCTTTATCCATCCTTACAAAGACCACGCCCAAATCGTACACCCGCTCACAGCAAAGCTCCGAGAGGGGTCATATGTACGGAGGGTTCCAGGGCTTCCAAGAACGTAGATCCAGGCAGCTGGACCACTTGCCATCTCAGAACCGGTGCAAGCAACAAAAAGTGGGGGGGGGCCAGTAAGGCCTCTTTCCAGTCCCCCTCCTACACGACAGCCTCTGAGGAAAAGAAGGCATGACACGCCCCTACAGGTCCACGTGTCTCTGGTGGGGGGCAGGCTTGCTCTCCATGCACATTTCTGGCGCCAGAACTTTGCTGACCCCTGGATCCTCTCTGTAGTATCCACTGGGTACCGCCTCCCTATCCCAGCCTCTCCTCCCTCCTCCCCTCCACTCCCACAGGTTGGGACAGCAACTCTTTTGGCGGATATCCGGTCGCTCATAGAGAGCCAGGCAGTGGAGGAAGTCCCACCCTCCCAGCGAGGCTTTGGCTTTTACTCCAGGATTTTCACCATTCAGAAGAAGAACTAGGCGGGCCTGAGAGTTGTGCTGGACCTATCCACCCTCAACCACTCCTTACCCCTGCAAAAATTCAAGATGGTCACGCCAGCTTTTATAGCAGAGACATTGGACAAGGGAGACTGGATGTGCTCCCTGGATCTGAAGGACACGTATCTACACGTCCCGATTTGGCAGCCACACCGTTCTTTCCTACAGTTCAGGATCATGGGATTCCATTTTCAATATAAGGTCCTTCCTTTTGGCCTCAACTGGGCCCCCAGGGTCTTTACAAGGCTCATGAATGCGGTGGTGGCCCTCCCCAGAGCACAGGGCCTCCACATCTACCTCGACGACTGGCTTGTCAGGGCTACATCTCCGGAAGCGGTTCTCCACTCTTCCCATGCCCTTATGAACACACTGCACGATCTCGGCTTCTCGCTCAATCTCAAGAAGTTACAGCTGCAGCTTACGCAGACTCTGACATTCTTGGGCCTCATCTGGCACACATGCTCCGAGAAGGTATTTCCGTCGGAGGACAAAATCTTGGCCATCAAGAGGGCCACCGCCCACTTCCTCAGCAGAGAAGTGACCTCGGCAAGGTGGTACCAACATCTCCTGGGTCTTCTGGCAGCGGTCTTATTAGCCTTTCCGCACACGAGACTAAGGATGAGGAGGATTCAGCTGCACTTCGCAGCCTCATGGAACCAGGAGTGGGGCTCTCAATCCGAAATGATCAACGTTCCTCCATCTCTCCACCCGGACCTGAATTGGTGGTCCAGAGACTGCAACCTGCGGACGGGCAAGCCCTTCCGGCTGCCCACTCCGCAGGCCATCATCACCACGGATTCCTCACTCGAGGGCTGGGGAGCCACCCTAGACGATCTCTAGGTCCATGGCACCTGGACTCGACAGGAGCAGGAATACCACATCAATTGGCTAGAGCTGAACGCCATCTGGCTGGCGCTCAGGGCATTCCTACCACTTCTTAGGGCAAGGTTGTCCTCATCCAGACAGGCAACTTGACCAGCAGGTACTCCGTCAACAAGCACGGAGGCACCATATCCCCTCCTCTCTGCAGACTGGTGATCAGCATGTGGGAGTGGGCCCTGGAAAACGACATTTACCTCACGGCAGTCCACCTTCCGGGGGAATCCAACCTGGAAGCGGACTGGCTCAGCAGGCTGGGAGCGGACAATTACAAGTGGCAGCTAAACCTAGTTATTCAGGAGATTTTCTCACAGGTGGAGTCACCCCCAGGTGGATCTCTTTGCCACATGGCACAACAAGAAGTGTCCCCAGTTCACATCCTGGCAAGGTCAGGGCCCAGGCTCTCTGGGCGACGTGTTTCACCTCCAGTGGACCGGCGTGAAAGCCTTTGCTTTTCCGTCCACTCCTCTGATTCACAGGGTAATTTGCAAAATCAAGGTGTCTCGCCAACTCCTCATCATTATAATAGCTCCATGGTGGCCGGCCAGGCCATGGTTTCGGAGCTGCTCAGTCTCTTGGAAGTGCCCCCGATTCACCTCCCGACGGGCCAAGCACATCTTCTGGCACAGCAGAGGGGCAGAGTCATCCACCCTGCGCTAGGGAAACTATCCCTCACAGCGTGGTACCTGAGCAGGTAACGCTTCGGCACCTTAGCCTCTCACAGGCCAATCTGGAGATCATACAAGGTGCCAGGTGCAAAGCTAGCAGGGCCCAGTACAAAAGCAAATGGACTGGATTCTGCCACTGGGCAGGCTCCAAGGGAATCAACCCCCTAGCGTGCACCTTGGATGACATGCTCTTCTTTTTTCGACACCTGCCGCACATACCTCGCAGCCATTGGGGCTTACAGGAACTCGGAGGAGGGTATTTTCTCCTCCTCCAACCCTATCGTCAAGAAACATCAGACGGGCCTCGCAAAGCTCTATCCGCCCATCAAGAGACTGCACCCGGTGTGGGACCTTAACATAGTGTTGGGCGCCCTGGCGCACAAACCGTTCGAGCTAATGGCGTCCGTGGACATTAGGCTGGTCACCATCAAGACGGCCATACTAGTCGACTGAACTCAGCTTGTAGAGCCAGTAAAATCCAGGCGCTGGTCGCCTCTGAGTCATATACCATCTTTCACAAGGACAAGGTAGTCCTGCGGACACACCCGGCATTTCTGGCCAAGGTTCTGTCTGCTTTCCACTTGAACGAGGAAATAGTCCTTCCTATATTTTTTCCCGATCCCAAGAACGAAGCACAGAGAGTGCTGCACTGCCTGGATGTCAGGTGTGCCCTGAAATTCTACTTATACAGGACCAAGGGCTTTCGCAAATCGGACGCCCTGTTTGTCACTTTCGGAGGGTCAAGACCAGGCTATCAGGCCTCTTAGGCTTCCATATCCAGCTGGATTGTCTCTGCCATCAAAGAAGCGTATGAGGGCCAGCACAAGCCGCTCCCGGCCAACATACATGCCTACTCAGAAAGGGCCAAGGCAACGGCCATCACATTCCGGCGCCATGTCCCTTGCCAAGTCATAAGCAGGGTGGCCACTTGGGCCTCTGTCTCGGCTTTCTGCAAGCATTACTGTTTGAATGCCAGCTCTAGATCTGATGTGGCTTTCGGACAGGTGGTTCTCAATAACCTATTTGCTTAAGGAGGGTCTCCTCTCTACCATGGGGCTACAATCAGTTGTAATCGCCCATACAGTATGGAGGAAAGGGGACGGGACGTAAGAGTAATTATAAGTTACTCAGCGTAGTGACTAACGTACTCTTAGTCCATAGTACCCTTTTCGTCCATACGTCCCACCAACCTCCCCTCTAAAAATACTGGTGTCATTAGGCAATGTTAAATCTATTGTCGACGCGTCAATGGGGACTGAGGTGTGGTGCCAGAGGGCGGAGACTGGGCAGCGCATGCTCCCTGGGCCGCACCGCTGCGCGCCTCTAAATTTAAAGGAGAAGAAGTTTTTCTCTGGTGAAAAAGGTTCTGTCTCCCGTCCCTTGGAAGGGACGTCCATTCAGTATGGAGGAAAGGGGACTATGGACTAAGAGTACGTTAGTCACTACGGTGAGTAACTTATAATTTTGTCAACGGATTGAAGGAAAAAAGTGAATTCATCAGCCAGTCTGAAATGGATCCCAGGATGGAGCTCCCATTTGACAGAGAGGAGCTTTCCAGTAGGGATTGTACCTACTTTGGCCAGTTTTTTTTTTCTGCAGCAGGTCTCTGGCCGTATTCAGCACTATGTTTGATGCTCCCACAAAAGTTTCCGTTGTGCTGTGTAAGGAAGGCATGGTATCAAAATAAGACAGACACAAGTGACCACAGTTCAAGGGTGTTTATTGAACCTTTTCAAGGGTGTGATGAATGCCTATCTAAACCTAAAGCAAAACAGAGGGTACCCACGCTTCAGACAGTCCTTATTTCTGTCATTAATTTTGATTATCTCCAAAAATAAAAGAGGAGTGTGCTTGAAAAAAAGTCACATAAAGAAACCAAAGAGAAGACCTTAGAGTACAAGTTTAATGTAATACAGAAAAAGCATTTTATATTTAAGTTCTTCAAACTTATAAATCTTTTTTTATACAAATTTAATAAAAATATTGAAAGTAGAAAAAGACATAAGACAAAGCATTTATAATATGTACATGGTTTACAAAATAACAAAAAAAGAGGTCATCATCAGAGCAATTTGAATGATTGTTACCAAGTTAATTGAAAAAACTCTGTAGGAAAACAATTGTTCCTACAGAAAGGAGACTACCAGGGTGTGTAAAAAAATTACCATGATAGGTTAAAGAAGGGTGTTAGTCAATCAACATGATTTTTGTTGTTATAAACCTAAATTTTATCCTGGCCACCTGGATGATGGATCCCCGGGCACTGGCAGGTGAGACACTTTCAGGTTTCTCACAGGCCCTTTCCCTATGCAAGGTGGATATGCTTCTTTGTCCAAGTTCTTCGTGGGTAAGACCTTGGAGAGAACAGGGATGAGATACGTCCAAGAACTCTCACATATTCCATTGCTTTTCTTTTGCCGGTAGAGGTGGAGTGGTTTTATTGGACTCTCTAAAGTAACCCATGAACTGGTCTCTAAGGGTTGACTCAGGATTCATAGGTTCTTTATATCTTGAAGGTGTTTCGTGGGGTTCTGATTTTTCTCAGTCCCATATTGGAGTGTTTCGGGAGTAGTCATTTGGCTGCCAGCAATTCTGGGGTAATAAATCTCCAAAGGGAGGTGGGATTTCATGCAAGAGAGTAGAAAAAGTTGGGAAATCCCAACCCCGAATAACTTCCTCAGGGATTCCAGGAATGATGGCTGAAGATATTAAACAGCACTCACCCCGGATGTTAATGTGTACGGGTATTTTGGGGTATACTTCATTGTCCCCATGTACACAGGTAACTCTAACTAGGGTAGCGTTCTCGAAGTCCTTTGTTGTGACAACGTCAGCAAGTATAGCGGTTTGCTTGCTACCTGAGTCAATTAATGCCTTTACTTGCTTCCCATTCACCCAAGCCTTTTCATATGCGTAGTCAGCCGAAGACTGACATAAACATATGCTAAAAGTCTCTAAATCTTCTTTGGGTTCTTCCCACACTTCTCCCTTTAAACAGCCTATTTCCATAGGTTCATCACTTACAGTGTCTAGCTAAATGCCTTGTTTCTCTACAGGAAAAGCAGATAAGAGTGGGTGGTTGGCGTCATTTATGTTCCTCCCTTTTGCTTTCATCTTTGTTTTTAGGGTCAGATCTCTTGATTTCTTGTCTTTCTTTTGGTATCAATTCCTTGATTCGGTACAATCCTCCCTGTTTGTCTATTCCCTGAGGTTGAGGTCAGTGGATAGGTTTATAATCTTTCCGTTCCTCCCTCGATGTGCCGAGTGGAAGTTTTTGGCCGCATCTGAGTGGTTTTGTGCAGTTTCAATGGCCATGGCTAGGGTAGGTCAAATTAACTTTAAGACAGCTGTTTGCAGAAAAGGGGGTACGGAGTTGGTGAACTGTTGTAAGGTGATCATTTCTATTAACTCTTCTAGGGATTTGCTATTGATCCAAAGGGCTACAGTGTTTTGACGGGTTAACCCATTTCCAGGGGGGTTTCTCCCGGGTTTAATCTAATGGCCCCCCATTTCTGCCGATAGAAATTGCAAGTTTGCCCCACTCTTTACAACAACCCTTCTTTGATGGATACAAAGGTGGCTCCCTGGGCAAGATTAAGTAGTTGATAGGCGGTTTGTAGTTCACCTTTCAACACAGGAGCCAAATAGCACCTTTTAAGGTTTTCTTCCCATCCTAGTTCAGCCAGGTGTTCATAAAATTCCCTAGATCTTCGCCTTCGAGGTATGGTTGAAGTATCCCCTGTGGTATTGGGGGTCTAGCTTACATCTCAACCAATTTTGTTAACTTTTCTTGGATCCTAGCTTCAGCCTGCATCAGATGGGCCGCCAACTGTGCTATGACAGTGCCTAGGTCGGCCATTTCTTCCAGTGGTGTAAGGGTTCCTTCTGGGTTTTTTTCTGAATCAGAAAAAAACAGGTCTCGACTCCCTTATATAAAGTTTTGAAGTCATCTGATTCTTCTGAGTCTGATTCTGCCAAAGGGATTGACTTTGGTAAGTTGTTCTCTAACGCTGATGACAAATGGGTACCAGTAAAAGGTTCAGAAGCGGGTTAGGAGCGGATGGGGGTGACTTAAGGCATTAGGTCTAATAAAGGTAAAGGCTGGTCGAACTTTCAGTATTATTCGATCCCACTCTTGTATATTAGAATGGGAGAGAGGAAGGGTGTCGAATAATACTTGAGTTTCAAGGAACAGATCTTGTTGACCAGTCAGGATATGTAGTTGAGAGAGCAAAACCTCTTTTAGTGTGGATACATGGTCAGAGTTCAGAAGTTCAACAATTCCATTTTCCCCTTCTGGTGGTATGACAATTATCAGCATGGATTTTCATTTGGTATAAGTTAAATCATATCACACTCTGACACCATATGTAAGGAAGGCATTGTATCAAAGTAAGACAGACACAAGTGACCACAGTTCAACAGTGTTTATTAAACCTTATCAAGGGTGCGATAAAAGCCTATCTAAACCTAAATCTAAAGATGGGATCAAGCTATGACCATCGAATAATAACAACGCAGTCCTGGTGGAGTGTGGTCAAAATAAAAGGGCCTATACTAAAAAACCTTTTGCCAATCCTTAAAGCTAATTTACAAATAGTGTGGGGAAATGTTCATGAAAAAGAAAGAAGTGTTCACAAAATTATAAGTCAGGATGCATTTTCAGCACAGGACAAGGCTGTACACTCGAGCATAGCACACTCTTGGGCTTCTTCGGCACGAGGACACAGTTCCATTACCAACATCAGGGCCTCCTGTGCCCAAGTCTCTTAAGTTATCAAAATCTTTTGATTCAGAGGACCTGATGTACCAAAACAACAAAAAGTTCCTATACAAATATTCAAGTTGGGTGATTCATTCTTCACCATGGATCCCCCTCAGCCGGGCTCAGATCCGGTCTCTACCAGAATCTTTAGTTTGGATCCCCCTCTTCCGGGCTCAGATCCTCTTTTCGAATGTTTATAGAATATCTTTTGAGTTCATAGATATCCTACCTAGTAGGATGGGGAAAAGGTGTTACAGGGAAGGGTATACCGCGTCTCACTCTCTGGTGTCCCACTTCCACTCCTCGAGGACCCCTCATCCAGGTGATCCTCCTGCACTAGTCCACCCCCAGGAACTGGATCCAAAATCGATGCACGTGTCCGGGCCACCTGGATGGCAGATCCCCGGGGACTGGCAGGTGAGACACCTTCAGGTTTCTCACAGCTGGTGATGTGAATCTTCCTGTTTAGGAGATGTGCCAGCTTCAATGATAACTGTGGGAACTAAAGATGCTTCAGCTACACTTCAGGCAAATTTAATAGCACTAGCTCAGTCTGCACCGGTGGATGAAGGATGATGTCACAATATTCTACAACCTCTGAGACAGTGATCAGGCTAGCAACTCCCACAGGCACACCACAACATGAAGCGTTAAAGTGCACAATGTATGATCCATTTGATAGTAGTAGAGCTTTGCTACTCAAAGTTTCCATGTGAATTGCACTTAATATACATATGGTAGAGTTTGAATTCTGCTCACATGGGCAAACCTTAGAAATGTCCTGGCATCTTACATGGATTGTTCCCACACAAACCTTTAGGGAATACTGATTAACAGTAGAGTCCCCAAGTGCCACACAAGCATGGATGTAGGACACCTCAGAGATGGTTTGTATTCACTTATCTTTCACTTGATTCATGGGGCCCCAGGACTGCAATTCCACACAGCAGAGGTGGCCCTGCTGGCACCGGAATGTTTAGGATCCCATGAAGTGTCCATGACATAAGGTATTTGTCCCATACTGATATTCCATAGAAAGTCTTTTTTGTAGATGCTCCGCAGAGTATAGGTAGACTCTGAAAAGGCCTGTCCATGAGCCTGTGTTAATAGGTTAATTTCCATCAGTTGTACTGACCATGTGATGGTAGTCCAATCTGGAACTCCTGTAGAGAATATGTCCAGGAAGTCTGTGATCCTCAGAAGTTTGACAACTGCTTGTTGTTCAGCTTGAAAGGTTTCCGAGCCCTCTTGGATGATATGCACCATATCCACTAGCACATCTCTCGGGTTGTAGATTACCTGCTGCAATGCAACGACGTCATCAGCAGTAAGAAAGCTCTTCTCTATAAAGTGTTTTGCCAATCTTTGAATTTCCACTGCAGCTTCTTTCCAGATGTGGGAGGATTCTGCACTTTTTAAAATCTCTCTTTTGGTCCTAGCCCTTTCTAGGTGACCTACCCTTTCTATGATTGCCAACCAATTACCTGACTTTCCCCATGTGTCTATCTCACTAATGCCCTATTTTAAAGGTGTTTGTTTTTCCATTAATTGACATCCTTTGCCTATGGAAATGGCATAGGTCTGTGAAATGTTTTGTGAAGCAAAAGCTACATAGGGACCTACGCCTGAACGTTTGTGCCTTTTTATAACACTGAGTGGTGCCAAGATTCTACCCTACTGTAATGCCTGAGGCATTTGTAATATATTCTTCTTTGTTTTCCTTTCCTCCAAAACGTACCCTGTTTCCCCTTCCTATCTGGATAAGTGTATAGATAGTATGTACTACAGATTACCACATAATGAGTTTAATTGAGGAAGTACATCAAATGTGGATTTCTACATGCTAAGTCTAGAGTGTCAGTGCCAAGATCCCCCCCCCATGTCATGTTAAGGAGGACTGGTTCTTGACATGCCTTCTGTCATTGTGGCATAGAATGTTTTATCAAAAACCACAGAATGTATGGACCACCCAAACTGATCATTTGCAGGAGGTGTTGGTAGCGGGGGGGTGAAATATAGCTGCCCAGCTCCACAAATTCTTTCTCCACCTGGAATTTTGGTACATAAGGGAATTGTGCCTTAAACTCTGGTAATGAGTTCAAAAATGGAACAGGACAGTGCTTCGAGCGGGTCTGGTTTAGCCACGGCACTGGCCTTTGTAAAAAAGAAAGGTGTCCAAATATATCACAAAACACACAACTTTTCAATATCATCTTCGGGATCTAACAGTGCTCCTTGAAGAAAGGCCTCTATCTTGGGCCTCAACATGTTCCTATAAATTCATTGAAGACAACCACATTCTTGGTCTTCGCCAGTCTGGGTTCCGGCCTCGACATGGCACTGAAACGCCACTACTTGACCTAAAAAATCAAATGGATGACCTTAGAGACGCTGGCAAACCAGCGCTCCTCCTCCTGTTAGACCTCTCCGCTGCCTTTGATCTGGTGGATCACAAAACCCTTTGCCATCACCTCTGCAGCCAATTTCTCCCCCAGAGCCTGTTCCTGCATTACTTCATTCCTACAGGAAAGAGTGATGAAGGTCTTTTCAGAAACCTCAAGTGCCAACCCTAGTCTCATTAAATGTGGGGTCCCACAGGGCTCGTGCATAGCTCCCACCCTCTACAACCTCTTCACGAGGCCTCTGTTCAGAATATTGGACGCCCTGGGCATCTCATACACTAACTATGCAGATGACACTAAGGTGCTCATCCCCCTTTCGGGGGACTATTCAACTGACATGAACACCCTCAACTCCATTTTCTCCTGGTTACGTCTCAACAGTGAGAAAACTGAACTAATGCTGATTGGTTTCCCCTCCATGCTGGGTAAACTGGACAAGCAATATTGTTCCTTCACCGTTGATAACATTCCCATCACCACCTCACAAGTCATCAAGATATTGGGTGTTTACCTTGAACCTAACCTGACTATGGATAGACAGGTCAGTGCTATTGTATCGTCTGTAGCTTATCATTCCAAACTGCTTGATGCAGCCAGACCCTTCCTGTCCCAAGAGAATTGCCTCACCATCGCTAGGGCAATTATTGGCTCGAGGCTTGACTACTGTAATTCCCTTTTTGTTGGGACCTCCCATAAGAATCTTATCAAACTTAAACTAGCTCAGCACAATGCCCTTAGGACTACAACAGGCATCTCACGTAGGGACCACATTTCTGGGGTCAGAAGGCACGTTCACTGGCTCCCGGTGAAAGAAAGGATTGTCTTTAAAACCCTTGCCTTGACACACAAATGTCTCCATGACCTTGCCCCTCCTTACCTGGCTCAAAGAATCATCAGACACACACCATCTAGACCCTCTAGAAGAGCTTATTCTAACCAAATCGCTGTTCCTCGCACACGAAGAGTGCGTGTGTGTGGCACGAGCTTCCCCACCATGGCCGCCTCCTTCTGGAACACCCTCCCATTTCAGATCGGGTCAATTGATCTGAATTGACTCAGCTTTCCGCAAAGCCATCAAAACAAGGCTCTTTGTTGGAAAGAGCTGCATGCCCACATGTATATATTTCTGTGTATGCATTCTAGTAATACCCTTTCAAATGCTTCATGTAACAAAACATTCTGTACTAAGCAGTACTCTGTTGGGCCTCATTTATGTAACCCTTAATCAAGCATTCGTGCGTCTTCTCATAGCGCCTCGATGCCTGTGGGCTGTAGTGCGCTCTATAAATCCGAAATAAATAAATATAGGTATCAGAGACATGCATCTCAGGGGACACAATCACAAATTAATCTATCATTGATAGTGTATATCTGGAGTTGCATACAATGCCCATTGTAGGTATTATACTGGTGTGTCCAGAATTGCTCTAACTCTAGTGGGTATATGCTTGTGTGTGTCGAGAATCCACCCTCGTCAGCAGCTTGCACCTCCCTCTTTGGTATTGTATGTGCTAAGGCTAAAGTTGACATTTTCAACTTTCTGCTCATCATTGGGATCTCCATTGGAATTCAGAAATGTCCCATAATTCATGCCAAAGTTGTTATGACAATATTTGTTTGCATTTAGAATCTCTGAATTAATTTGCCTTTCACCATTATAGGTCAAAGTTGTAACCTCTTAATAGTCTCAATCAGACAATTAAAGTGGGCTTATGTGGAAACTCATTCTTATGGTTGAAACGCCCTTTTACAGCAACACAGGCAGCAGGATATTTTTAGCTTGTCCTGATTGCTGAAACAGCACTCCCATCACAGTATATTACATTTGCAAACATCCAAAATAGGATCTCTGGTACTTGTGAGAAACCTAGGTGTATTCTCCCATGAAGACCCCGAGAGTCCTCTATTCAGGTGGCCAGGCGAGCGCCATCGCTCTTGGATCCCAACCCTGGGGGTGGACGAGCGAGGGAGGATCACCTGGGTAAAGGTATCCGAGGTCGCCTTTGTGGGAATGCCACAGGCGAGACGCAGTATTCTGACGCGACAACAGTAGAGAAGGAGGAAGTCCTGCATGTCTTTCGGACGGAGAAGGTGACGGGGAACCTCGCCGTTCCCCAGTGCCAGCCCCCGAGCCTGATAGACAGGCCGGCGATCCTGTTGTGGGGAAGACACCCGGCGTCAAGGGCAACACACTCCCACACACTAAACACACTCCCCACGGCAATGCGTCTGAAATCGCACACTGAGAGTCAACGGCGAAGGGCAAATCTGCGGATTCAGTCTTCTGAGTGCCCCGAGTGGCCATCTCATGACAAGCCCGTAAAGACAAAGGACGCCGGACTCAAAACTCCCTCGCCGGGCCTTGCACCGTCGAGAGACGACGCTGAGCCCGTTCCCATAGTCGAAATTGGACCGACATCCGGGGGAAAGGGCAAAAAGTCAGGAATGTCCCGTTGTATTGAAAAACAGACCCCCAGGGCCCCCTACCTCGACCCCCAGATCTAGTAAATCCTCTTCCAAGAGCAGGGATGCCAAGGACAAGTCCAGTCCCTCTCACAAAGACAGGGACACAGGGGACAAAAGGGACCAGCCTAGGGAAATGGTCTAGTAGCCCAGAACCTGATAGTATTCCTGTTCAAAACATTACGGAAGAGCCTGACCAGCCTGATCCTATCAATCAGGATGAAGAAGAGGTAGATAGTGAGATCCCTACTCCTGCTACCCCTGCACCTGCCCCTACCTACCCAGGGATTATCCCCAGTTCAGCTACCTGGACTGCACAAGAGATAGATGGGGTTATGCGATGCATGGCATGCCTTGCACATTTTTTCGAAGAGCACCCACATGCTCTGCAAAATCTAGCGAACACTCTGCCTACTGGCCGGGCGTCTAGCTCTAAGACACCACATGTGCCCGATCAGTCTAAATTGTCTGCTCTACCACCAAAGAAAAGGTCTCCCACCACAGAGGAACTGTATGATATACCCCCCTACAAGACGCCGCGTCTCTCCTCGGATCTTTACGACCCTGATGCGGGAGAAGATGAATGCATAGACAAGGACAACCTCTATGAGGATGTCGAGGGTTACGACGTGGGTGGAGAAGGTGATCAAGGCGACACTGAGTCAGTAGTCTTTGCAATGGACTCTCCAGTCCCGCAGGACCCTCCGCTACCCGACTCACCAATTGATAGCCAGCCCCTACTCAATGACATACTACTAAGGGCTGCTGAACATTTTGGGATTGAAACTCAGGAAATCCAACAGGATAAGGATTTTGCCAAAAACATCTTGGGCGACAAGAGACCGACTACCCAGTCTATCCCACTATTCAAGTCAGTCCAAAGACGGATTCAGCCCTCTTTAGAGATGCTGAATCAGACCAGGGCAGTAAACCCAAGAATTGAAAAGCTCTTTCACCCAGCGCCTTTCTGACCCTTTGTACATACGTGGCCAGCTTCGTCCAGACTCTCTGGTAATAACCACTACATGGAAGAGAGCAGATACCCGTTGGCCTTATCCGAATCTCCTCCCGATAAAGAGAGCAAAAAACTGTATACACTGGGAAGGTAGATAGCATCTTCCGCAGCCTACCAGGCACAAATAGCTAACAACTCCACATTACTAGCTAGTTAAGACTGCACAAAGTGGGATGAGGTTACGGCCCTTGCTGAGTCAGTGCCAGAACCACTTAAGGCTAAACTCTCCCTTCTGGCAGCCCGAAGGCAGAGCAACAGCCAGAGTCCTCCTAAAGAACAACTTTGATGCAGCAGTTAACAAAGGATGCATTATCGCTGAAGCCACCATCCTGAAACGCCACGCCTGGCTTAGGCAGTCAGGGTTTAAACTAGAAACACAAGCCACCTTACTCAACATGCCCGTTGAGCCAAATGTGTTTGGTAAGGCGGTTGATGACGCTCTAAAGTCTGCCAAGGACGAGTACGAGACACTCAAATCCCTTGGCCAACTGACAAACAAATAACCCAACCAAAGGGGTGGCAATCATTTTCGATGTTTTCGTGGCCAAAACGCGCAAAGAGGCTCCGGTTAGAGTCAAAGCCAAGGTTCCTTGTGGAACACTTATCAACAAGCGTCCCAGGGCTATCCCAGGAGTCAGCGCAGGGGCCGCACAAGAGAGAGAGGTTCCCCCACGAGAGGTGGAGGAACACCCTCCAAACAATGACACCCCGCTACGGGTCCCCTCCCATCCTTCCCCAGTCGGGGGATGAATATCTCATTTCACCCACCTATGGGAGGGGATAACATCAGACAAGTGGGTGTTGTCAACGATAACAGGAGGTTATTGTATAGAACTTCAAGGAAGACCATCAAACCTCCCCCCACGACAGAAAAGGCCATCGCAGGAAGAACAACTCATCATGGTGGAGGAAGTCAAGGCCCTACTCCTTAAGGACGCCATAGAGATCGTACCATACAAGGAGGTAAAAAGGGTATTTATTCAACATACTTCCTTGTTCCAAAGAAATATCTGCCCATGCGCCCAGTACTAGACCTGCGCCCTGCAAAGAAGTTTGTCAAGCCACAAAAATTCTGCATGACAACGCTACAAGAAGTAATCCCTCTGTTAAAGCAGGGGGATTACATGGCAACATTGAACATGAAAGATGCTCATTTTCATATTTCAATGTTCCCAGCGCACAGAAGATTCTTGAGATTCAAAGTAGCAGACCAGCAATACCAGTTCAAAGTGCTGCCCTTCGGGATAGCCTCAGCTCCAAGGGTATTCACCAAGGTACTGGCAGTGGTGGCAACGCACCTGCGCAGGGAGTCAATCCCAGTGTACCCTTACCTGGACTGGCTGATCACGGGAGAAACCTTCCAACTTTGCAAGCTAAACACGCAAAGAACAATAGACCTTCTTTTCCAATTCGGCTTCTCAATAAGTGAAAAAAAGTCAAGTCTGGTACCAGACAGATCAAAACAGTTAGCCTTCCCATCCATGGAAAGAGTACAAAACATGCTTCGGCAAATACCCCAGTATCAAGCCGGTTTCCGGATAAGCGTACGCAAAGCAATGCGTCTGCTAGGTATGATGGCATTGTGCATTTACCTGGTCCCCCATGTGCGCCTGCGCATGCACCCAATGCCAGAATGATTGGCGAAACAATGGTCTCAGGGACGATCTAGTGATTGTTTCGCCTACACTAGTTAAGAACTTACGCTGGTGCTCAAGGGAAAATCTGCTAAAAGGGAAGCCCTTCCACGAACTGGAAGCATAAGCGGTCGTCACAACAGATGCGTCACTTTCCGGGTGGGGGGCCCACTACCTTCACCACACAGCACATGGCTTGTGGTCACAAGTGAGAAACACATCAATCTACTGGAATTATTGGCAGTTTTCAAGGCACTACAAGCCTTCAAAAACCTCCTGACAAACCAGTCAGTACAAGTCCTAACAGACAGCATCACTGCAATGTTCTATATCAACAAGCAGGGAGGCACCCACTCTCCAAATCTCTCCAAACTGGCTCAGAAATTATGGAAGTGGGCACTCAAACGAGGGCGCCTGTCCTCCGAACATGTTCCAGGAGTACTTAACACTCTAGCGGACTCCCTCAGCAGAGATGCTCTGCCAGAAGAACACGAGTGGCGATTACACACGGACGTGGTAGACCACATCTTCTCTCTTTGGGGCTACCCCTCTCTAGACTTGTTTGCTACAAGAGAAAACAAGGTATGCCCAGAATTCGCGTCCAGGTTCCCCCAACCAGACTCCAAGGGGAACGCCCTATGGTTGAGCTGGTCAGGGAAATGTGCTTACACTTTTCCCCCCCGACTCCATTAATCAGCAGAATAGTGAACAAACTACACAAGGATCAGATGACACTCATCCTAGTTGCTCCTATGTGGGCGAGACAACCGTGGTATCCACATCTGCGCAAGCTAGCGATGTGCGATCCCATCAAGCTCCCATACAAGGTCAACCTGTTGACTCAGCACGGGGGGACAACCATACACCCACAACCTCACTCTTTGAACCTAGCAGCATGGCTCCTGAAGTCATAGAGTTCGGTCACCTTAATCTTCCACAACTGTGTATGGATATCCTGAAAGAAGCACGTAAACCTAACACCAGACACTGCTATTTCCACAAGTGGAAGAGATTCGTCATTTGGTGCCAATCTAAACAGATCAACGCCATAGAATGTACTCCATCACACATTCTAACCTACTTGCTCCACTTGCTAGATTCCGGTTTAGTCTTTAATTCTCTAAAGGTCCACCTAGCAGCTTTATCAGCCTATACCACCTCTCAACGTAAAGTCTTATGGTGGAAAGTGCCAGTCATTAAGGCGTTCATGGAGGGAGTGAAGAGACTACATCCTCCAATCCCCCACCTGGGTGGGATCTAAATGTAGTACTAGCAAAACTCATGGGACCTCCCTTCGAGCCTTTGCATCAAGCTACCCTTAAACACTTTACCTACAAAACTGCCTTCTTAGTGGCTATTACTTCCATAAGAAGAGTCAGCGAACTCCAAGCCTTGTCAGTGCATGACCCTTTATTTGTCATCCATAAAGACAAATTGGTTTTACGGACTCATCCTAGGTTTTCCCCTAAATTTGTTTCCGAATTTCACGTAAACCAGTCAATCGAGCTTCCGGCTTTCTTTCAGAAACCAACTAGCTCAGCTGAGGTCAAACTCCACACACTAGATGTTAGGAGGGCGGTTCTCTACTATGTAGACAAGAGTAAACCACTTAGGAAGACTGATCAACTGTTAGTCTCCATGGCTACAGGCAGACAAGGAGAACGTGTTTCCAAAAGAGCAATCTCCAAATGGAGAGTAAAATGTATACAATTATGCTATTCATTATCAGACAAAACACTGCCTTTTACACCAAGAACCCACTCCACACGGGGTACTGGGGCTACTCTAGCCTTTATTGCAAATGCCCCCTTAGACAGCATTTGCAAAGCAGCTACATGGAGCTCTGTTCACACCTTCACTCAGCACTACTGCATTGACACACACTCCAAGACAGATACACAGGTGGGACAAGCGGTTCTAAAACATCCATTTGCTGCTACTCTTTCTCACATGCCACCACCTTCTCATAACACTGCTCGCTAATCTATGCATACCATGTGATCTAAGCAGATTACACAAGCATCAGAGGAATGCATTACTCACTGTAATCGTATTTCTGGTGCTTGTATCTGCTTAGATTCACATGAGCCCACCCTTCCTCCCCTGAGAGAAGGTGCATAGATGTTATATGGGCTTTATCTGATTGGGAACTCTGTACACACGCTAATCCTCATGCTACCTCATGTCAGAAAAAAATACAATCTGAGGGACCTACACACGTGAGGGATCATGGGTACAGGGGACGTCACAATAGGGATAGTATTACTGGCACGCCCTATTCGACGTCCATTTTCGAGTTTTGAATACAACAACTGTAATACTCCGCAACTTCCACTAGATGTCGGCCTATGTATAGCATGTGAATCTAAGCAGATACAAGCACCAGAAATACGATTACGGTGAGTAATGTATTCCATAACACACTCAATATGCAAAATGTTATAAATGAAAATGTAGCTGTCATTGCCTCTATATTTATTCAAGACCATTCACCCATCTCAGAAGGATAATAGCCACCTAAATGTAACTGACTACCTCATTATTTCTTACTAGGGAACCTCATAAAATGAAATGCCTTCTCAACACCTCTCCTCTTTCCCAACGTGATATTAGAAATGGGTAAAACGGCCTCTCATACTCACTACTGTCCTCGGAGGGTAGGGAGATGTGAGCTGAAGGCTGGATGCCTGGAGCCTGGATGAAGGCTTGTGGTCTGCACAATCCAAGAATAATCCCAAAAATATCAAATTCAATTGGAAAAAACACATATCAAAATGATCATGGTCTCTTGGCGAAAAGAAAAAAAAAGGTAAAAATGCCTTAAAAGAGGGCCTCATTACGAGGTTGGAGGTTGGAGGTAAGGGGTTACCGGCACCGGTAAGGATGCCGGTAACCCCTTACCTCCGTATTCCGAGGTCCCTTAGCGGTTCCTGCTATGTGCGCCTGGTTTTACCAGGCGCCCTTAGCGGGACCCGCTAAGGGACCAGGGAGCTAATAATAATTTTAGCTCCATCCCCATCCCCATTCCCATTGAGCCCTATGGGAGCTCAAATGGGAATGGGGAATGGTTCTCAGAATGGGGACTTACCGGGTCCTCCAAGGTTGGAATGACCCGTTAAGTCCCTATTTCGAGAACCCAGATCCGGAATGCGGTAAGGGGTAGCCATGGTGCTAATAGCACCATGGCTACCTGCTACCTCGTAATGAGGCCCTTCGTGTCAATTGGAGTTGACCACAATGCACACAACAGCCTATTATGAATACACTTTGTCCATAGGTGGTGAGCTGACTGGCATAGCTAGAAAAGCTTCTTCATGCAGCTCAGTCAAAAATAGTAGTTCTTATTTAAAAAAAAAGACAAAAGGAAAAGTCTTTTTGAGAATCTGGAGTCCAAAAATGCAATTTCAGATGCCTCAGAATCAAGCAGAAAAAAAAGGAAGGATGACGCCACCCCCCTCACCTCTCAACGGGCCTGCATGGAGACGGAGGATCCAGCCTGCTCCTTGGGTGAGCCAGACTGGTCTGCCTCCAGCCTTGCTTGCTCCAGCTCTGCAAATATCTCTCCTTCTGCCCCTCTCTGAAGCCAGTCTTTTTACAGTATCGGAGCATTGTTTACCTAAGCTGTCTCCTCCCCAGCAGGATCATGCCAATGACAAGATCCCCGAAGCTAGAAGCGAATGGCAAGATGCTGAATTATCTCTAAACCCCATCAGTCAACAATCCTTGTAACGTCTGGCCCAGTCCTGAAGTATTGTAGTCCATTAGAACTTTTTTATTGTTAAAGGGTACATTCAGAACTGTTTACTAAAACAAACAGAACAATTGGAACACATCCCAGACCATTGGAGTACAGCAGAAGTATTGTTATTGTAATGTATCTATTTGTTCCAAAACAATAGATCAGTCTGGCTCACAGCCCAGACATTCAAACTGAATGAGAAACTCTGTTAATTACAGCTAATATATGCTCACTGCATGAATATATTTCAATGCATTTTACTATGTACTTGCCAGTATGCTTAACGACTACATGGCTTGAGATATCGCTCAACTCTAACCATGGCCAGAATGCATGCCATTTTTAGAGATAGCAGGAGTAGGTGGAGATCCAACAAAAGGAGTTGGTGAGGGAACAGAAGGAGGTGTTAGAGAGAGAACAAAATGCGTTGGTGATGCAGTATCAGGAATTGGTGAGCGAACAGGACGAGGAGTGAAAACAAGATGAGAATTCAGTTAGAGGAGGCGATTACAGATCAGAAGGTGGTTAAGGCAGGTAGAGAGCTGCAAGAGAGAGAGAGGGTCTGGGAAATCAGAGGCAGCGAGGGAAGGTGCCAAAGATATATTAGATGAATGGTGGGCCAGAGTTTGGGTCATAAGGAGACACAAGGCTATAGAAGCTCAGAGTAGAGAAAGGTGTGCTTTCGGAGTGCACTGGAGAACAGAGAATGATTCCCTTGGAACAAGATCATTGCAGAGCAACAAGGAGAGTAGACAGAATTGAGACTTTGTTGTTAGTAAAAGCACCTTCAGATCAGGCCTAGAAGCCCCCTTTGCTGACCCCATCAGCAGGTTGACGAACTAAAGGAGTCTTTGAGGCTAAAGCTTGTTGGTCTCTAGTCAATTCCACACTATTTCCAAGATCTTGATGTATACAACAGATGGCCCTTGATTCCAGCAGCTACAGTGAAGGTACCGGAGAAGAGTACATCAATTGTCGGACCCTGGAAAAGAAGAGGAGGGGTCACTCAACCACCCCACACTGTGAGTGACTGAAATCCCCCAAAAATTGACGGGAGGTGTGAAGGCTTTGAGAGTATTAAATCCTGGATTCTTTTGTTGTGTTTGGTTTGTTGGACTTCAAAAAAAGGAGAGAAATCTTTCTTTTGTTTTTATTTGATTTGCTGACCAAGGAAATCATCGAGAAGGGGTTATGTCCATTTCCTTTCCTATTCATGACAGTATTTAGTGACAATCCAAGATACTCACTCTTGCATAAAAATGCAAGAGCAATGGATTTCCTCCATCTTAATAAAGTTAAGTTTTGATTGAAAGAGAAATATAATGGCATGACACATTTAAGTATCATCGTGGATTTGTTTAGTGATGCTATAATTGTTCTTGTATAATATGCTTAATACCTGAGATCAGTTTCCAAGTGCAAGACCGGGATTCGAACCTATGCTGCTATGCGTTGTCCTGCTTTCAAGACAAACGCGTTGCCCCTGAGCTATCCTCACAACCTATGAGTACCTGTGTTTCGTATTAACCCTGTATGTGTTTGGTGTTCATAAATATGATCTTTCCGTTAATAATAACCTAGCAGGTTCTATTTATTTATTTTTTTGGTTTAATGTACAGTGATGATTGTGACCCAGTTAAAAAAACAAAGTAGGCAATTAGGTATTTATAATGACCCTGAGCAATATGTATCCTTCGATTATGATGGACTTCTAATGCACAGTAGGCATTGTATAACCAAGGTAATGAGAACATGTTTATAATAATAGTATACAATATTCCTAAATTCATCTCTTATTGATATCAAATCGATTATTTTGACTGGCAGAAGTTCCTAATATTAAAAAAAGGCTGCTGTCAGAGATGCCTTTGTTGAATGCTGGTTTGGTTGTGAGGGTTTGTGGGTCAAGGTTTTGGGGAAAATGTAGTAGTAGTGTTTGGTGCCCACTACTGATTACATACAAATTATCTCAAGAAAGTTGTCTAGGTGAGGTGGCCACTGTCACTGCCACACATCCTCAAGTTGAGCACTTGATTTTAGAGCCATGTCATGAGTTATCTAGCCTATTACCAAATCACTAATTGCAGCAAAATGTATTGAAACCTGGACTATCACTCCTAGGGATGCTAATGTCACACCTACTAGCTACAAGCATGTTTATGTTAAAATATTAGATTTTCGTTACACATAAGCCATTATTCAAAAGCTATTTCTCCTAGTTAGAAAACTAAAATAGTCCAACCATTTTCTCTTTCCCCTCATAGGTCAAACTCTCTATGGGCGTGTTCTTTGGAATCCTGACCAGAACCTGAATGCTGCCTACAAGCTGCAACTGGAGAAAGTGTATCTATGTACTGGAAAAGATGGATATGTGCCTTTCTTTGATCCTACAGGAACAATTTATAATGAGGGGCCACAATACGGCTGTATCCAGACCAACAAGTACCTCAAACACAGGTTTCTGCTCCTGGTATGTATGAGGCTCTTCCGTAACAATGCTCTTACAATTGCTGTAAAGCTGTATCCATACAGTAGCTTGCATGTTTATTGTAAAGCTGTTCAGGGAAGACAGGTGTTAAGAGACTGCAGGCCATTTTAAAAATGTGACCTACAACTTGTTGTCCTGCATTGTTGTACGCTACTTGGAAAAGTGTTTTCATCTTCCATGGTATACCGCTGGAGTGTTAAAACACAGTACTACACAATGTTGACTGATTGGTGTGCATAAAGCGGACAGACCCTATTGGGATCCATTGTACACACTGCCTGCTGTGCTCGCATGGCAGTCAGCATGCACTGTTCCAATTAAAGGCTGCCTGACATGCTTTCATGTCGGACAGCGTTTATTAGTAATTGTGAACACTGCTTACCATGGATGCACGGTAAGCAGTGTTCACAATGAAAATTAAACGCTTCCTGACATGCAAGCATGTCAGGCTGTGTTTAATTGTAATTGTTTGCGCCAAGCGGCACTCACAATTAAAAGTAGTCACGGCATGCAAGCATGCCAGGCAGCGTTTACTCACTTTGCAATACGCCGACTTTTGCCCTGCACTTTTACACTCCACCGTGCAAATGAAAAAAACTTTGCGGCGGGCGCAGTGTGATGAATCCTATGCAGTCTAAGTGATTCCTGACAAAGATCTCCTCCCATGTGGCCAGGGGACAGCAGCCGCTACCTGATCCGGACCCTGGGGGTGGTATTACGAGTGAGGATCATGTGGGAGGAGACGGTTTTTGGGGAAAGGTGAGGATCCCATCAGGAAGGACACAGTATTCTTCCCTTCCAAAAGAAGAAGACTTCATTATTCTTAAATTCTTTATGGCTTGTTGTCACTATACAAGTCCTTCCCGTTGTAAACCACAAAAACCCTTCCTGCAAATCACCCTAGGCAGCAGATCATTCATACCTCATACACTCATAACACACATTTAGCATCTCCTGTCTCTAATGGTTTTCTGAATAGAAATTCTGAATAGTATCACATTGGAAATCATAGAAAAACCATGGACTCCAATTCCCAGAAAACCTCAAGTACTGAGACGAGGAAGAGGAGAAAGGAGTTAATGTGGATCAGAAGAAACACAAAGTCAAGCATGCATACTAGTTGTCTTGGGGCTGCCCGAGTGAGCGGGACATTTAAAAATGGTATCTGCATTCAGATCAATAGAATTGAAGCAGAAGGAAGCATAACCGAGGCAGACAGCAGTATGGGGAAGGGTTATGCTGGAGAAAGCAGGCACTCCTACTATGCTGCTCGCAAATGTGACATACCAGTTTGGCCCAAGGCCAGAAGGCACACCGGAGGCACTGAGAGAGAGAGAACTGTCGAGGAGCCGGCAGCAAAACCCGAGCTGTCGTGAACACGGTTGTGCAGAGAAGCAGTGGTCGTGCTGGTGGGTGAACGCAAAGCTGTCCAGAGAGCTGGAAGGGGGTCTGCAGTGAGAGAAAGACTGTTCCGAAGTGGGAGCTTCACCTCAGCAATGTGCCCGGGGTCAGAAACGCTTCAATACACCAGTGAGTCTACCCAGTGCCATTGGGGACCCTGGGGCGTACCGACAGGCATGTGAGCAGAAAAGGATAAGTGAAATGCAAAGACAGAACTTGAACACATCTCCATACATGAGAGGTCAGTGTGGGGAAAGCTGGAGCAAGTATTACCCTAAGCATATGATTACTGATGAAAATATAAAAAGGCAAAACTTCAAATTTCAGTGTGAGGAAAGTTGGAACAAGTAGTACCTCAAACTAATGAGGTGGAGCACAGTGAAGTAATACAACTATGCTGAATTAAAGGACAGTGATCTCAAGAAGAAGTCCATGTGAAAAGGAATACACCCGGCAGTAAACATTAGGAGGCAAGATACCTAGCAGGAGAGTATACCAGGAGCTCTGTAAGACCCGCAAAGAGGATTTCTGGCAGGGGAGTATACCAGAAGGTCCAGTAAATATTGTATTAAGAAAATAATTTCATTTTCAAAGTGTATTGTAAAGAAGTATACCAGAGACACTTTTGTCATCCTAAAATAACTGTTTGACAGAGACAATGTTGTCATCTTCAAGGAACCGTTGTTTGAAAGAAATACTTTTGCCATCCTTAAGGAACTATTATTTGAAAGAGACACTTTGCCATCCAACCTAAATATCCAGGGGAATGGAACCACCCTCTGGATTCAAAGATGTATCCTTGGAGAAAATACTTTTGTTGGATTTATCTATTTATTTTTAATTATGAACACTTTTTGCCAAACATAAGAGACATTTTATTGCACCTTTACTAAGTCATTTTTAGTATGAGTTTCAGATTAGTATGGTTTTGGACACAAGGACAGTTTATATGTTTGACAACAAGACACAGACAATGTTTATATTTAGTTTCCTAGGAAGGGAAACACTCTTTAGGAAAGGGACAGAAAGGCCTTCATCCAATCCCTTTTATTTTAATAAAGATGTCTGATGTTGAAAACATTACAACTTTGTGTACACCTCTCATTTCTGACCTCACAGCAGTCTACGTGTATGTGGACAAGAGAGGACTGCCTGCCACCAAATTGCATGATTGACGAACATGAGCTCCTATATGTTAATTGTTGTAGTGCAATGTTGATCGAGTAGTGAATTGGCACTTTAATACACAGTGGCTAAAATGATCTTGACTTGCTGGGTCGATTTGAGCAAAAGCCCCCATCTCTGATAAATGCTAAATATCAACCCTGCACAAATTCAGCAACTGCCAGACAGCTTGGGTACATGTCTGCAACCGACCTATATGCCTTTTGGATGGGATTCACGAAACTGCCTCACAATAATCCCAAGTGAATGGCCTGTGACATTTTGACATCCAGGGCACAGAGGAACTGGCAAGGTATGTCATCCTGCAACAATACTTCAGTAGCTTAGTAAGGTAGAGCACAGATAGTCTGAAAACCTCAGGCTTAAACTCTGTAGCCAACTGATCCCTACATTTGGACCGACATTGTGCCTGCTCTTTGTCTATGGAAGCACCCATTGTAGAACCAGGCGGCTCCCTCACATGTTTTTGCCCTCATAAATCAAGGGGGTATTATTAGAAAGTAGTGGTAGGGAAATGGATCATCCGTCTACCCATGCATAAAAGAGCCTGAATTGTATGCATTTTTGCAATATGAGTTGTACATATATGTGTAGATGTTGTTGTTTTTATATTGATGCACTGTAATTAGTGATTGGTTTTGATAAAACATTAAAACATATATATTTTTGGATAACACATGGTTATTCGCCCTTTCTGATGGTCAAGGGGTGAACATGAATAGGTCTAGAGGTATCTAAAAATCTCACCAAAACAGAGGGAAAAGGAAGCTGGTTTGTGGGCTTTTGCATATTTTGTGAGCTCCCTCATTGGTCCAGAGGCATACCACTGCCTGGCGTCCACAGCAGAGGTGCATGCATAGAAGTGAGGCTCTCTTTGCCGACCTTTATGATTGGTAGAGCCCTAGCCCCAACCCCTCGGCCCTCCTACACTTAGATCCTCAAGGCATCACTACGCAGAACAATATAACATGGGTTTATTCACAAAATAAAAGCTTTTTGACTACTCTCTAGGTTTGGTACAAATTTACCCTCAGAGAATGCTCTGTTCTGTTGCCATCGGAAACACCATTTGTTGTATAGGCGCCTTACAAATAACCAATAAATAAATGACATGTGCAAAATTGTGTCTGGCTGTTAAAGCCTAGGTTATGCAGCCATGTTTTGTTTAAAAATGGAATATGGACCTTTTGGCCTGGTTTATGCTCCCATGTGTTATTTAAAAATGTAATCTGGCGCAAAAGGCCTGAGCTATGCTTCCATGTCTAGTTTAAAATTTATACCTGGCCCATACGGCCTGGGTTATGCTTTCTTGTTTAAAAATGGAATCTGGGCCCAATATCTGTCATGCTCCCATGTTTTTCTGCCACAAATACCCCATCCCTCCTCTTGTGGTGTATTGTTAGTCTAGTTCCTACTTATCAGGTAGTATAGCGCTGAAATTATTCCATCTTTGGGTTCCCCTTACCCTTCTGCCCTCATAATGTGCAAATTAATGATATGATAGGTAGGTCTTTCAGGTGCCACCACAGATGTGCATGTGCGTTCTGATCCTAAGGTGCCTAACTGCTGGGGTGAACTACCAGTGATCCACGCTTACTCGATTACTGATGACTACCTTCTCACCATGTCTATTTCGCCATCTCTTTAATTTAGGAACAGCTTTACTATTAATGTACCACTTTCCATTAATATTAAAAATGTAAGAAAAGGTTTAAAACCCAAACTCTGAAAGAACACCCTAGCACACCATGCACAAACAGCTGCTGGGCATTCTTCTGTTCTCACATTACCCTTCAAAATGGCAAACCGACTTAACTGTGTTCCTCCCCACATGCGAACACTGACCACTCAAAGGTGGGTCCTGCTGGAAACCTCTCTACCCAGATCGGATCAAAACAAAGTTGCCATAGTTAATTCAATCCACACTGAAAAGTTCTATTCTGCAAATGCGGGAGTGACATGGAGGCAGCCATCACTTGCCTAGTGATCTACAGACCGATGAGGTATAATGCCCGCTTTATACCAGAATGTTCTGATGTACTCGCAGGTATTCTAGACACTTCTGAGTCAATCACTTTCTTAGGACACATTGATTGCCTTGAATCTAAAGCAGATAATATGGCTTCTCAATTCACAGATACCATGACTAGCGCACATATTTCAAATGAGATAGGAGGGCCCACCCATAGAGATGGACATGTTCAAGATATTCTGTTGATGAGGAGTATTCCCCTGAAGCATCCCTTGCATATTGCATTGTGATAGTCAGACCTCCAGCTTATACTGGCCGCCTTGACTCATCATACAAGAACCATACCAAACAGAACTCCCAACAAATGCTGGGAGACCACCAGACCTATGAAGTAAGAGAATCCCTCCCGTTATTCAGAATATCTTCAAGCCCAATACCACAGGACCTATCGGTGTCTCCTGAACATCTGATGAAATAACTGTAAGCGGACATTTCGCTAGTTCTTAACATTCTCACCACAAATGCTAGAAAAAGACTCAACCCCCTCTAAGAGAGCTAACAAATGGTTTGATGAAGACCTGAACAAACAAAAAAAACAAAGTCCATAAACCTGGAACATGGTGGAAAGCATTACAGGACAAAGATGAGCTCAATTTTAAGATACAATTAAGGGGGAATTCAGCCCTTATCTTTAGAAAAAAGAAATTATACTTCCAAAACCATGTGGCCGAGGCAGCTAATAGTAAAGCAGAGATTTTCCAAATCTTTTGGGAACAAAGTACCCTTCCCCAGAGTTTGGAACAACTAACACCCTCACAAGAACTGGTGGAAAGATCATCATTATTATTACAACTTTTCTTGAGTACAGACCCAGCTTCGAGAATCAACAGAGCACTTTACAAGTCATGTGGGAAGTACACAGCGAGGGAGGTAGATCACAAGGTATCAATACAACTGAGTGGGCTGCGAACAATGGGGCAGAGGGAGGGTGGGCAATGTGGCAGCAAGGTATCTACAAGCAACCAGGAGAATAGACGCGAGGGCGCAGTTTGCCCTGTCTCAGGTTTGGTAGGGAGTGGTAGAGCTGTGGACCTAGGTGTTAAGGAGGAGCCTTTCCTTAAAGAGACGAGTCTTGAGCGCTTTCCTAAAACGTCGAAATGTTGGGCCGAGTCTGGTGATGACCGGGAGGAGATTCCAGCGACTGAGGGCATAGGCAGAGAAGGCCTGTCTCCCGATTCCTTTGTTCCTGTGCCGGCGAAGTTCTATTCGTAGTCCTCCAGAGATGTTGAGATTCTCAGTGAAGTAGATTGAGGGCGAAGGCCTTGTAGATGTTACAGCAGGATTTGAAGGTGATGCATGTTTTCTGCGGTAACGTGCGATTTAACAGACTAAAAAAAAACGAAAATCGGCTTTACTACAGCCGAAAACTTTGAATAAATCCACCATTCAAAGGGATTGTGTCCTCCGACGTATTCCTTGTCTTAGATATCTCCTTCCAGCTTTGCTGGCCTCGGAAATGTTTTCTCTCTAGAGGGCGCTGCGCGTCGACGTCCGCCGAGTCGATGTCCCTCGACAGCCGCCGTATCGACGTCGACGTCATCCTGCCTATAAAGGCCACGTGCAGCGTCCGTTCCTCAGTTCCGTTTTTCCGCGCTTACTCAGTGCCTCGGAATATCGTTGCTCAGTTTCGTAGAGAATTATTCCATTTTCCTCGAGATATTCGATCCATACTCGATGGCTTCCTCGTCTGAACCGACGACCCCTCGGTCCGGCTTTAAAAAATGCGAAGACTGTGGAAAAAAGATGTCGCTGACGGACCCTCACAGGGTCGTCTGTGGTGTTTGGGAGCTGAACACCATTGTTCGGAGTGCGAGGACTGTATGTCCATGACAGCTAAGGCCCGGAAGGAGCGTAGGGGGAAGCTGGAAAAAGGTAAGGCTTCTAAAGCTTCTTCTTCCTCGACAAAGTCGAGACATTCGTCTCCTCGTCACCATTCGCGCTCCAGGTCTCGAAGCGGGTCCCATCACTCCTCGAGATCGAAGTACTCGAAAAGGAGACGCCGAAGATCCCCTTCTTCATCCTCCTCTTCCTCTGTTTCACCTTAGAGAATCCCTTGTCCCACGAAACATAGTTCCCGGGCTGAATGGGAGGAATTCCGAAAAAATATGATGAGCGACTTCGAGAAAGCGGCCTCGACCCCCTCGAAGACTGCCGAGAGCGATGCTCTGGTCGAAAGACCCGAAGGTCTAAAACGCTGCGAGTCGCAGCACCCGGCAAAGGAAGCTTCTTCAGCGCGTCACGAACCCTCGAGTAAAGCAAAGACCTCGAATCCTTCTTCGAAGGTTCCGTCGACGCCGTCGACGAAGGTTCCGTCGACGACGAAGTCGGTGTCTTCGACGCCATTGTCGAAGGGACCTTCGACACACAGGTCTGTCGACTCGACGCCATCCTCAACACCGGCGTCGACGCCAAGGAAAGTCACGGTTGCGGCGCACCCAGTGGCTATTCCCAGGTCTTTGATGACAATGTCGTCGAGATTGTCGATATCCTCAAGCAGAATTCCGATTCTATCGAGGACCTCAAGGCCTCCACCTTTGTTTTCGACGCCACGTTCGAAGCCTTCGACATCGGCGTCGACGACATTGATGTTTTCGAGGCCGATTACAACAAGTTTGGCACCCTCTGCCTTGGAGATGGGTTTCACACCCTTTGTGAGTTCAGACCAATTGAGAACAATGTCCTCAATTATGGAAGAGGGAGAACTATCTGACCAAAAAGAGACATTTGAGTTGCAGGGATCTGCAACCCCAGTTCAAGAGGAGTTATCCTCAGAGGAACGCAGATTAAAGGAACACCATGATTCCTTACATGAGGCAAGTGGGTTAGACACTTCCCCAGAGGTGGAGTTCGCTAGGCCAGACCCGGGGGAGCATGCTGAAACCCCTTATAGAGCCTTAATGGCCAGGATTACAGAATTTATGGGGTGGTCAACACCTTCACAGGCTTTCCAACAGGATGACCTCACAGATATTCTTGATAACGGTCCACAGGAGGATCCTGTAGTACCTTTTCATAAAGCTCTTCAAAGAAAAATAATGACGAACTGGGAAACCCCAGATGTCGTCCCGGCAGTAAATAAAAAACTATCTACTAAATACAGGGTATCTTCTGCAGACCCTGAGTTTTTGTCCAAACACCCATCCCCAGAAAGTCTGGTGGTACAGGCAGAATCTTCTACTGACATCAAGATTGCTTACCCTACCGTCCCACAGGACAGGGACGATAAAAAATACGATGCTATGGCTAAGAAAGTCTTTTCGGCATGTAGCGTGGCGTTAAAATCTATTAATGCTACTTGCACCCTTGCTAGATTTAGCCATACACTTTGGGAGTGTGCTTCTACAGCGGCTGACTGCATCCCGGAGGGAGAAGAAAGGGAGGCGTTCCTAAATATCATAAAGGACGGTAAAGACGCTATGTGCGAAGCCCTCCCGACGGGCATTGACTCGGCTGACAGTATCAGCAGAGCAATGGCGGCAAGTACAACAACCAGGAGATTTGCTTGGTTGAGAAAGTCTGGTTTTGCCCCAGATGTGCAAGCCAAGCTCTTGAACATGCCATTTGATGGCTCTTCTTTGTTTGGGAAAAAGGCGGATGACAGTTTAGAAAAACTGCAAACATCAAAGGCAGCAGCAAAATCCCTAGGCGCTGCAATCCGTCAGACACCTTTTCGTCCCACAGGAACCTCTGCGAGAGGCAAGTCTTTTCGCTTCTACTCCGCATTCGGAAGAGGTAGAGGACGACCAGCTCAAAGGGGACAAAGAAGAACTACCCGAGGTGGACGGGGTAGATATTCAAAAGCCGCAGCAACAGCAGGTGCCTCTTTACCATCGGCATCTGCATCAGCCGCCCCAAAACCACTCTGAGGACTTCCCTCACAAGACACCTGTAGGAGGCAGGTTAACTCAACATCTGGCGGAATGGCAGGCTATCACGTCAGATGCGTGGGCATTGGAGACAGTTGCACAAGGTTACTGCCTGCCTCTCCTACGCATACCTCAGAGTCATCCACCGGGGATCAGCTCTCAAAAAGCTCCAGATCCGCTCCTCTTGCAGGAAATTTTAGACCTGCTAGAGAAAGGTGCCATAGAACCGGTACCTTTAGCGGAGAGGAACAAGGGCTGGTACTCCCCTTACTTTCTCATACCAAAGAAAGACGGAGGACTGAGACCCATCTTGTACTTGCGAGAATTGAACAAATTCCTCAGGAAAGACAAATTCAAGATGGTAATTCTCTCTCAGATCCTTCAGGCCCTTCAGTTCCAGGACTGGTTGGTATCTCTGAACCTTCAGGACGCTTATTTCCATGTGCCAATCCATCTCAAACACAGGAAATACCTGAGGTTCGCAATTGGCAGCTCTTATTATCAATTTCGAGTGCTGCCATTTGGGCTGACCTCCGCCCCGAGGGTCTTCACCAAGTTAATGTCGGTAGTGGCTGCAAGTCTAAGGAGGGAAGGGATTCACGTCTACCCCTACCTGGACGATTAGTTGATCAGAGCTGTATCTTCGGAACAAGCTCAGATCCAGCTAGATCATGTTTGCCACTCCCTTCACAGACTGGGCTTCTCCCTCAATTTAAAGAAGTCACAAATGATACCATCGCAGAGACTCCAGTTCATTGGAGCGATCCTGGACACTTCCCTGGGAAAAGCCTCGCCACCAGAGGTGAGGGCTCAAGATATTCTACAGATGGTCACCAAGTTTCAGAATGCCCAACGTCTCCCAGCCTTCGACTTTTTGAGGTTGCTAGGCCTCATGGCATCCTGCATTTTCCTAGTGCCAGAGGGTCGCCTGAGAATGAGATCTCTCCAGTGGGCACTGAGAACTCAGTGGTCACAATTCTCAGGGAGAATGACAGATCTTCTTCAGGTTCCCGACAGGGTGGCTCGAGACCTTCAGTGGTGGGCCTGTCAGGAGAACATTCTGAAAGGAGAGCAGTTTTGGCAACCCTGGCCGGAGATAACAGTAGTCACGGATGCCTCACTCAAGGGGTGGGGAGCCCACGCCAACGACTTGACCATCAGCGGTCATTGGTCTCCATCGGAATCCAGACTACATATCAACCTGTTAGAGCTGAGGGCCATCAGACTTGCACTGAAGGCTTTTCTGCCATCTGTACAAGGAAAGAATGTCCTGATAATGACGGACAACACAGTGGCCATGCATTACCTCAACAAAAGAGGAGGCGTAGGATCACTACCTCTGTGCAGAGAGGCGATGCAGCTCTGGTTTTGGGCAGTCCAAGAAGGAATCTCTCTATCGGCAGTTCACCTAGCCGGAGAGAAGAACTTGACAGCGGACGCTCTGAGCAGGCAGAGCACAGTCTCCCACGAGTGGGAACTAGCTCAGGAAGTCCTTCAAGAGATCTTCGCCCTTTGGGGAACCCCTCAGGTGGATCTGTTTGCCACCAGTGTCAACAGGAAGTGCGATCTGTTCTGTTGAAGGGAATTTCCCCCCGAGAGGAGCTCTGGGAGACGCGTTCATAGTGGACTGGGAGTTTCCACTCCTGTACGCGTTTCCACCGGTCCCTGTCATTCCTCAAATGATCAGGAGGTTGAGAAGATTCCGGAAAACCATGATCCTAATTGCCCCGGATTGGGCCAGGAGAACGTGGTACCCGGACCTTCTAGACTTGTCCATCTGCCCTCCAATTCGACTTCCACTCAGAGAGAATCTGCTCTCACAGAAGGGAGGTCAGGTTCTCCATCCAGACATCAAAACCCTCAACCTACACGCTTGGCTTCTGAAAGGCTGAGGTACAAGGATTGGGACCTCCATGATGACGTTATGGAGGTGTTGCTTTGGGCAAGAAGGCCAGAAACAAAGTCTTTATACCGCTGCCGTTGGAACAGATTTTGCAGCTGGTGTAGGGAAAAGAATATCGATCCCTTTTCATGTGGTACACCAATGGTTTTGTCTTTCCTACTTTATTTAGCGAATTCAGGCCTTCAAGTTGGCACCATCAAGGGCTATCTCGCAGCGCTATCCATCTTTAAGCGCACTGCGGAAGAACCATCCTATTTCAAGTTACCCTTGGTAATACAGTTTCTAAAAGGGTTAACTAACGTTTATCCCCCAAGACCATTCCAGGTTCCCCTATGGGATTTAAATTTAGTCCTAACTTTCCTGATGGGCACACCTTTCGAACCACTCCACTCTTGTTCGTTAAGGTTTCTTACCCTTAAGACTGTTTTATTAGTAGCACTTACATCTGCTAGAAGGGTGAGCGAGTTACAAGCTCTTTCTTGTAAACCCCCTCATACAATATTTCACAAAGAAAAAGTTGTTGTGCAAGTGAAGCCTAATTTCCTCCCAAAGGTGGTTTCTGAATTTCATATCACACAGAAGATTACCCTTCCATCTTTCTGTCCTCCTCCCCATCCAGGGAAAGAGGAAGAGAGGTTACACAGGCTGGACCCAAGAAGGGCTTTAAGTTTTTACATTAGTAGACTGGCTAGTATAAGACAAGCAGACCAGCTGTTTGTAGGCTTCGCAGGTCACAAGCTGGGGCTACCGATAACTAAGCAAACCATTTCCAGATGGATTATTTTAGCCATTTTGGAATGTTATAAACTGGCAGGAAAAGAGCCCCCTCAAAATCTTAGGGCTCATTCGACCAGAATTATCGCAGCCTCATCGGCCCTCAAAAGAGGAGTGCCAGTTCGAGACATATGTGCGGCTGCCACATGGTCGTCCGTCCATACCTTTACACGGTTTTACAACTTGGATTCCTCCTCCAGTCAGGAAACTAGGTTTGGAAGGGCAGTATTGCACTCTATTCATCAATAAGAGGAAGCATGAAGTCAGTACTCCCACCTCCAATAACAGAATACTGCTATGGGAGCCTATCTAAGATAAGGAATACATTGGAGGACACAATCCCTTCGAAGAACAAGTTACTTCTTACCTTGTAACGTTCTTTCGATGGGATGTTCCTCCGACGTATTCCTTATCGACCCTCCCATCCATCCCCGCAGTACTACTTCCCTTGTTGTTGCAGTTTACGCTCCTTCAGGGTGATTAGTCTAGTCCAGAAAGAATTATTGTGGGCTACAAAACGGAACTGAGCAACGGACGCTGCGCGCGGCCTTTATAGGCAGGATGACGTCGATACGGCGGCTGTCGAGGGACATCGACTCGGCAGACGTCGACGCGCAGCGCCCTCTAGAGAGAAAAAATTTCCGAGGCCAGCAAAGCTGGAAGGAGATATCTAAGATAACGAATACGTCGGCGGAACATCCCATCGAAAGAACGTTACAAGGTAAGAAGTAACTTGTTCTTTGGTATCATTATAGTGAAAAAGCGTGCAGGGGTATCCCCCGCACCCTTGTTCACTATAATCCCATCAGGGGTTGCAGGGGTGTCCCCCGCTCCCTATTCAATAACATTTGGAGAAAAAACAGATGACCCTGCAGCGCCGACTATTATTCACGTAAGTGAAGGGAACCAGCATTGCAGAGGGAAGCAGGAGATGTCGGCACACAAGGAGGTGTGCCGCCAAGAGGGGTAAGTAAGGGGGTGGGGGTACTGGGTTGTCGGAAATGTTCGGGGGAGTGAAAATAAAGTCATTTACAGTCAAATTACTTTTGTTTTTCTCTCCCTCAAACATTTCTCATTCGTTCAATTCACGGTAATTTGCTTTCTGCAGGAGCGGGTGCAGTTGAAACCGGAGCTGCGGAGGCAGCAGCCAGCTGTGGTACACCTGAAGAGATACATTGTGGCGCCGGCTGATATGATCATTGCAAGGCGCAACGAAGGGGGCAGTCTGGCGAACATCCAAAACTGGAGGTCAGTGAGGAGTTTTGAGGAAACTACAACCCGCTAGTGTTCCCCTCGCTCGTGCCAGACTTCTGGAACTGGAATAAAGAGCTTTAAACACTCCTCCACCTTACGGTGAAAGTGAGAGTACAATGGCTGGCTGATAGGCCCCGAAATGGTGGCATGTCCAGAACACAGAGGGGTGCTGCGGGGACTATAGACACTGACTGATCTTGGGAGACCAGTATCCCGAATAGCCGCAACCACCCAGCGGGCACAAAGCGAAAAGAGCGGGTGTAAGGAGCGGGATACATGAGGAGAGCTGTAGGATCTGCTCGGGCCCACGGCAAGCCTGGACACCCGGTGCCTAAATCTGCTGACCCACAGTACCTGCGGGTGCTGGCAGGATCGGAGTGAAGATCCACATTACCACATGGGAGGGCACAACCCACTCCTGTAGCGAATAGGTGGTTTCAGGACACCCCTTGCGTGCCCTGTCTGGGCCCAGGCGATAATAGCAGTCTGGCCCCGCTGGGGTTGGTAACCACAGGTGGTGAGGCTCGCCCACGAGTTCCGGTCACAACGCCATGTCCAGCAAACCTCTAAGAACGAAGGGCAAGCAACCCACGCTGGACGAATACGCCAGAAAACCACCAGGCCTGTAAGGAGCCAAGAGTAAAGACAAAACCCCTTCTGGGAGCGCAGTCACCATGGGCACGAACCAGGAGATCCTTGCTGCGATCGCTGACCTGAAAGTGGCCTGAGAGACCAAACTGGGACTAGCTATGACCGAATTGAAAGCAGCACTGGAGCTCAAAGTTGGGGCAGTACAAGAGAAAGGGAATCTTCTCCGGCAAGATGTCAGGACACTGGCAGAACGGACAGAGAACCTAGACAAAGAGGTGGGCCCAAACACAGCGGACTGTGCAACACATAAATCGGAAATTCACGCCCTAGTGCAACGTGTGGGCAACCTAGAAAACAGGGCAGAGGAGGCGGAGGGACATGCCCGGAGGAATAACATCCGTATTGTTGGTTTGCTGGAGGGAGTGGAGGGACCCAACCCCACGGAGTTCATTGAATCTATGCTGCTGCAGGAGATAATCGGAGGAGTGTTGTCCCAGGGATTCGCGGTGGAAAGAGTGCATAGGGCCCTAATGAGGAGGCCGCCACCAGGAACCCCCCCTAGGCCGGTGATTGCCAAGATCCTGAACTATCGAGATTGGGAAAGAATCCTAGAACACTTTTGGAAGGGCGCAATCAATACAAAGGGGGACATCAAATATAACCACATACCCAGATTACACGCTGCTGGTACATCGTAGTCGCATGAACTTTGGGAATGTGAAGAGAAGATTGCGTGAAGCAGGCCACAAGTATATGTTGATCTACCTGGCGAAGCTGAAGGTGTTCCACAAAAACAGAACCTTGTTTTTCGAATCCCCGGAAGAAGCTATGGGGTGGCTCGACAAGCAGAGCTGCCCCCAGGAGTCGGGCATCCAGACGGGAGACGGAGAAGGAAGAGATAAGTAATCTGTGTTTGTGGCACCAAGGGGCGTCGCAGCCTAATACAATGGGACTTGATTATTGTATAAAATGTAGCCTATGGGTGTGCACGTTCAGGGATATAAGTGGATATGATCCGTGAGCACTGAGACTTTTCATAAAAGCATGGGAGCCTTGCAGAGCTAGTCCTCATACCCCCACAAGGAGTAGTTTAGTTAGGTCACCGGTAGTCCGGGGACACCCTGCCAGGTTCCTGCCCTCGGCATCCGAGGCAAGACCAAACGCAGGGTCGCCTGAGATCCAGGGATGGAGCTGGGCACTTGTTGGGGGTGGGAGGGGTCAGGGGAGGGAAGGGGCTGTGTGTTGGGGTTTGTTGTTGGGAAAGGGGGGGAAGTTTGTTGGGAGGAGGTGGGTAACGAGCCAAACTGAGAATCTTATTAGGCGGGATGAGAAGCGGAGTGGGAAGGTGGGATATTGTATATTATTGTATAAGATTGTTACCACCGCCATTGTAACTGCCATCACTGACACCCAGACCAGCACAGTGTCTGCATAAAGGCCCTTCCACTGGTATCATTCCCCAACCTTGGGGTGGCTCTGCTACCGGGAGGTATTGTTGTCTCGAAGCCAAGTCCTTCCCAATCGGAAGACGTAGAGGAGGCCATCATTTCACTGCTGTTGTCTCAGCAGGCAGGACCTCGCCTCACAGAAGACAATCCAGCTCACCGGGGGCTGAGGCAAGCCTAATCAGACTACCACCATTACCTTCTCTACATTCATCTCAGGTACAGGGCAGTTTGCCTTTAATGCAGCCAGCTCCATTGCTGCCTCCACAGGGAAATGTGTCACTGGACATTTGATCTACATTAACCACTCTGGTGGCAACCGTGCAACAACGACTGCCTGCACCAGCCCCGGTTCCCGAGCCTCCTAGGCGACAGCATGCAGATGTCCTCGGGCCCTGCAGGGAGGTAGATGATATCCCTTGTCCTCCCATCAGGTGCAAAACACCTGTTAGTACCGCAAAGGCTATCCAATACTGGAACAGACACTGATCCCAACCAGTTGGATGCCACGCTACAAGCATTTGCGGTTTCTGAATTGCCTTGCTGTGGTGACTATCGCTGAAAGTGCCTGCAGTTCTTACCAACGTGTCCTGAGACGTGCTCCACCGGAACTATCCTTCTTCATTTGAGGGCTGAGAAAAAGCTACTGTCCTGCCACGGACAATTGCCCCGTCCCGCAGCCGCTGAGAGCCAGAGCGTCATGCAACTGCAGGGTTAACACCTACAGGCAAAGTGGACTAGACTGCCCAAGTTTGGTCTGGACTGTGTCAAGGGTCGGTGAGTACTTTCCTAACTTAACGGTGGCTCCCTACCACATCCATCCCTTTTTTACGCACAAGTGTCCCTCAAAAGATACTCGCGTGACTGGGATAGGCTGTGCTCCCCAGCTATTCCCGAATTCCGAAAGTCGATCTATCCGCAAGGGTAGACCCTCCCCTAGGAAGAGGAACATATTCTTCATTGTCTCAAGCCTCTTCCTGAGCAGCTACAGCCCCTGAAGAGAACCTGCTTTTCATTTTACGCACGACTGTGTGTTTTTAAGGCACTACAGTACTTTGAGCGCTAGGCTCCTCACTTCGTAGGGCTGGACTACATACATAAGTTAGGGATTGTTGGATTGTTGATGAAGGACTGCCTAAACTGATATAGGTGCCGAACTAACCCCTTTCTTTTATTGGTTGTGGTTATTTTCACCCCCATCATCAGCCTTAGGCTAATCACATTATTGTATATATGTTACATAGTGAATAAGCGTGTGGTAATTGATTTCTTGATAACTGTGGTTTAATTATGTTTTTGTTATAAAGGTCTATAATAAATGAATATTGGGTATACATCTGTCTAAGGGTAATCTGTGGAGTTTTACTGTGTGTGCTTATTGTGGGCTTCCAATCACTCTCACCCTGCCTGGGACTTAGTCTTGACCGCCTGCCAAGCTAGTGTAGATTGGTCTGGTTTGTCCAGAAGGTTCCCCTATTCCACTAAACAAGGGTGGCCTACTAAACGTCTGCCCACCAGGTCAGAATGTAGAAATCCATCTTAACAGGAGTATACATTTGAGGCAGCATGTGCAAGAGTTTTAAATTCCATACTTCTTAAGAGAAACAGGGATAGATAGGTGTGGGCGTGTGCCGAGCCATGCTGTTTTTGTGCCAACACTGTTGTGTGTCTACCATGGAACCTGTTGCCACGATAGCAATGGCTTGTGCTAATGTGGGATGGTGCTAATGTGAACTTTGATTTGGAGGCCTGGTTGCTATTTAGTAGTATGCAAGACTTCATACATGTGACTGTATATTCATGCATATCTATGCTTGCAACTTCCAGGACCGAAACCAGCCAGAAGTCGTTGATCAGTACTTCCACGATGTACCTTTTGACGCCTCTTTTGCCTCGGATGCGCCTGATTTTCATACTATGGGCAGCATGCCAGGAGTAGATGGATTTACTATGAAAGTGGATGCCCTTTACAAGGTTTGTATGGTGTTAAATTGTGTTGAACATTTTATGTTTATGATTATTAAAATTGCTCTTTGGAACAGCTGTGCCTCGCATCAATGCTTGAGGTATTGTGGCAAACGCCTACTCGCCAACCAAAGGAGGAAGAAAACGCGTTGAATCTGAATGGTTTTTTAATTTGGCATTCTGTTAAAGAGATGGGAAGTGTAGGATTTAGAATCTGTTACTACACAGAAAATATGCTGGTTCATAAAAGTGGTGCTTGAGGGTTGTGGGGGTCTGGTGATCTTGTATCTAAGGCCCAGAACGTAAGACACCACTCCCTGAATATCATTCCAGGCTCAGTGACTACAAGCTGGAGGGAGAAGTCCTGGAAATAGTGGCATGGGTAATTGCCCACTGTGTTTGGCCTACCCAGAATAGTTTCTTTGCTTGCCCAGAATAAGGGTCACTAACACTTGAACAGGCTGATGAGTACCCTCTTAATTCCTTACAGCCCTTAATCGTCTCTCACCTCTCTCCTCTTATTCCTCCCCCTGCTTTCATATCACCCCAATGGGCCTGAGAGCCTCTCTGATACAGCCCGAACCTGTGCCGTCACGAAAAGTGTTGCTTAATTTCATTGGATCATAATCATGACTCAAGAATCCTGGGACTAGATAATTGGCAGTATATCAAGACGGACATCAGTCTTGGGGCGGGGGGTGGGGGGGCGACTGCCATGGCTGTTGTTGGGCATGCTAGCTATGGCATGATGTAACGGTTAGAATGTATTTGAGAGAAGCATCTTGTCACTAAAGCTTTAAATGTGAGTTCAAAGGCATGAGGAATTTAAGGTTTATTGCTGTCAGTGCCGTGGGGAGGCAGGCTCGCATTTCTTCTTGCAAGGGATTGTTTGTGGGATAGGATTTTTTGGAGCTGCTGAACATATGTTTAGTTTTAGTCTGTTGGTCATCACCCATGCTGCTGTGAGAAGCAGTCGTGCAAGGTCCAATTTCAGTAAATATATTAAAAATGACATACTTAATATGAATAATGTTCAAAAAGAATATTCAATAGAATCTTTCAATCCAAACTTAATGACAAAAATGTACAATGTAATCCTGTACCCTCTAACCCCACTCCAACATTCATCTCCAGAAAAAAAACTTCAGTGCCAGCAATTAGTCTCTTTGAACGGGTTTACTCACATACTTTGAATAAATTATGTTGCAAATAAAAATGGATGACTTTTACAGTCTAAACATAAATTAGTAGAACATATCTGACACAGGGCCGCTTATCAATTTCACTGCATTATGCACTGACAAATATATAAACAAATTACAAATCTGTCCCAGTCCTCTAAACTGTAGTTGTGATTCAAATAAGCGTTCCGTTGCATACATTTCTCGAGTGTGCAATAAAATATGCATTTTGGGATTCCTAGAAAACATATGCTGTTTGGACTAGTGGAAGGGGCAGAACCTAGATGCCTACTGGGGTAAACAACAGCTGAAATAGGTTGCATGTGATGGGCATTGGACATCAACTGACGCCCTGGGGCATTACCAGACTAGTAATGCACTTCCCCCTCACTCCCAGGTTCTATTACTTAAGTAAACAGGATATGAGGGGATCTTCGCCATCTTCAGCCAAGGCCTTCCACAAACGTCTGGCGGCGCTGGCAGAGAATTTGGGCCTTCCTCAGCCTGAGGTCGAACAGCCCGAGGAGGGGGTCTTGGCAGAAGTCCTCACCCTAAAACCCCCTACCAAGGCGGGTATCCCGATGCAGAAGGACGTTGTTGCCCTGGTCAAAAAGGGGTGGCTCAAGCCACACTCGGCCCAGCCTGTCAATCAGCGCCAAGTACAGGCAGATAGAGGGGGATACACTCTTAATTTCAGCACACCCTCAACTGCACTCTTCGGTGATTGCTGCAGCGTCACTCTACTCTAAGCCTCAGCTTCCTCCTCCTCGACACTGCTAGGCAAGGAGGAGAAGATCTTGGAGGCGTACAGGCAAAAGCTGTACACCAACGCCTCCTTGCACCTGCGCCAGGCAATGCTGATGCCATGCTGGCGGCCGTTAACCAAAGGCTCTGGCGGGAAATTGCGGACTTCCTCCCAGAACTTCCGGCACACAGCCAAGCTCGCTTCAAGGTGGGATTAGGAGAAGCCAGGCTGGTAGATCAGGACATTATGGAGTCCACAGTGGCCCATATCGATACCTCTGGCCGGGCCTTCTGCATCGCCACGGACATGAGAAGGACAGCCTGGCTCCGGGCTACTAAGTTTAACCCTGACATCCAGGAACGCATATTGGACCTTCCATTCGAGGGTAGTGACTTCTTCCACTCCACCACGGATGAAGAATTAGATAAAAAGAAGAACAGCTCGCAAACCGCAAAGTCTATTGTTACGAAGGCCACACCCAAGGCTTACACCCAGTCACATCAACGCTCCGACAAGGGGCGGACGTCTGGAGGTTTCTGGGGCTTCCAATGACGGAGGTCCAGACAACCTGACCGTTCCCAGAGTCAGCACCGGAAAAAAACAACAAAATGGGGGTGTCAAGGACTTTTTCCAATCCCCCTCCTCCGCAACAGCCTCAGAGGGAAAGAAGGCATGACACGGCCCTTCTGGTCCACGTGTCTCCAGTGGGGGGGCAGGCTTGCCTTCCTCGTGCAATTCTGGCACCAAAGGTTTTCGGACTCTCGGGAGGATAGCTCAGGGGCAACGTGCTCGCCTTGGAAGCAAGGCGACATGGAGCAACACAGGTTCGATCCCCGGGTCCGCGCTTGGAAACCTGGGTAATAAGCGCGTTATAAATAACCTACCATCATCATCATCTCTCCTTCCTCTTCCCCTCCTCTCTCACAGATTGGGACAGCAACTTTGTTGGTGGAGATCTGCTCACTCATCGAGAGCCAGGCAGTGGAGGAAATCCCAGCCTCCCAGCGAGTTTTGGGCTTCTATTCCAGGATTTTCGCCATACAGAAGAACCACCAGGCTGGCCTGAGAGTTGTGTTGGACCTTTCCACCCTCAACCTTCCTCTACAAAAATTCAAGATGGTTACGCCAGAACTCATTGCGGGGACACTGAACACTGTGCTCCCTGGATCTGAAGGACGCGTATCTACACGTCCCGATTTGGCAGCCACATCGGTCCTTTCGACAGTTCAGGATCATGTGCTGCCATTTATAATACAAGGTGCTACCCTTCGGCCTCAACTCAGCCCCCAGGGTATTTACTAGGTTAATGAATGCAGTGGCAGTCCTCCTCAGGGCCCAGGGCCACCAGGTGTACCCATACCAGGACAACTGGCTTGTCCGGGCTTCAACTCAGGAGGGCGTTCTCCACACCTCCTCTGCACTTATGAGCACACTCCACGACCTGGGGGTTTACGATCAATCTCAAGAAGTCTCAGCTGCAACCCACGCAGAGCGTGACCTTTCTGGGCCTCCTCTGGAACACCTGCTCCAAGAGTCTTTGCCTCAGAGCACAAGATCACGGCTATCAAGAGAGCCACTACTCACTTCCTCTCCAGGACATTGACCTCGGCCTGGTGGTTCCAACAGCTGGTGGGTATTATGGCGGCGGTCCTGTTGGCCGTACCCCACACAAGACTCAAGATGAGGAGATTACAGCTGCCTCGCAAGCAGAGTCTGTCGGCATTCCTACATCTCTCCACCCGGACCTCTTGTGGTGTTCTGCAGATTGCAACCTGCGGCAGGGCAAACCCTTCCGGCAGCCTCTTGCGCAGGTCACCATCACTACGGACTCCTCCCTAGCAGGCTGGGGAGCCACGCTGGGCAGTCACAGCGTCCATGGAGTCTGGACTCGGCAGGAACAGGAGTCCCACATCAACTCGCTAGAATTGAAGGGTATATGGCTGGCCATCAAGCCCTTCCTCCCTCTGATAGAGGGCAAGATAGTACTTATCCAGACGGAAAACCCACCAGCATGTACTATATCAACAAGCAGGGGGGGTACCAGATTCCCTCCGCTGTGCAACCTAGCTGTCAGCATGTGGGAATGGGCTCCTGAGAACAACATCTACCTCACCTCTGTCAAACTCTCGGGGGAGTCCAACCTGCAGGCGGACAGGCTCAGCAGACTGGGGCGGACGATTACGCGTGGCAATTGAACGACCTGGTCCTGAAAGAGATCTTCCTCAGGTGGGGGCAACCACAAGTGGATCTGTTTGCCTCCCATGGACAACAGGAAATGCCAGCAGTTTGCCTCTTGACAGGGACAGGGCTCAGGCTCCCTGGGCGATTTGCATTTCGGATACAGTGGAACTACATGATGGCATATGCCTTCCTGCCCACACCCCTGGTACACAGGGTGATCTGCAGGATAAAGGAATCTTGGCACCTCAGCATCATTCTGATAGCTCCCTGGCAGCTGGCGAGACCGTGGTTCTCCGAGTTGCTCAGCCTATCGGACAGGCCCCTCATTCACCTACCGCTGGGTCCAGTTCTCTCCTGACCCAGCAGCGGGTAGGGTACTCAACCCACTCCTCACAAGCTAGCCCTCGCAGCGTGGTTGCTGAGCAGGTCACACTGAAACACTTCAGCCTATCTCAGGCTAACCTGAAGATTATCCAGGGCACCAGAAGCAAAGCTACCAGGAGCCAATATAAGAGCAAATGGTCCAGATTCTGTCATTGTGCCGACTCGAAGGAGATCGACCCAGTTGGACGATGTACTTTCCTTCTCGGCACACCTCGCCCACTCCGGAGTTCTGGTGGACATATGCCGCACCTATCTGGCAGCCATAGGAGCCTACAGAAATTCAGGGGAGGGCCTCTTCTCCTCCTCTAACCCGGTGGTCAAACCGCATCTGGCAGGCCTCCACAGGCTCTACCCCCCATAAAGAAGCCACACCCTGTGTGGGACATCAATGTTGTCTTGGGCGCCTTGGCACACAAACCGTTCGAGCCAATGGTGTCTGCGGACATCAGGCTGGTCACCTTAAAGACAGCACTGCTCGTAGGCCTCACCTCCGCTCGCAGTGTCAGCGAAATCCAGGCTCTCATGACATCAGAGCGCTACACTACCTTTCACAAGGACAAGATGGTCCTCCGGATCCACCCTGCATTCCTACCCAAGGTGACCTCCCCCTTCCATCTGAACAAGGAAATAGTCTTACCCACCTTCTTCGCCGACCAGAAGGATAAGCCTCAGAGGGTCTTGCACCGTCTGGATGTCAGACGCGTGCTAAAATAATACCTGGACAGGACCAAGGACTTCCGCAAGTCGGATGCCCTCTTTATCACCTTTGGTGGTTCAAGACCCGGCTATCGGACCTCCAAGGGCTCCATAGCAAGGTGGATGGTCGCAGCCATCAAGGAGGCATATGAGGGGCAGCACAAACGAATGCCAGCCAATTTGCATGCCCATGCAGTCAGAGCCAAGGCCACTGCCATCGCCTTTCAAAGGCATGTGCTGTGGCAGGTCATCAGCAGGGCGGCTACCTGGGCCACCCCTTCGGCTTTCTGTAAGCACTACTACCTCCAGATCAGATGCAGCGCTTGGCAAGGCGGTTCTAAGAAACCGGTTTACTTACGGAGGGTCTCCTCTCCACCCTGGGGCTACATTCAGTTGTAATTGCCCATACAGTATGGAGGAAAGGGGACGGGACGTAAGAGTAATTAATAGTTACTCACTGTAGTGACTAACGTACGCTTAGTCCATAGTCCCCTTTCCTCCATACGTCCCACCATCCTCCCCCTAATAAAACTGGTGTCATTAGGCAATGCTAAATATTGTCGACGCGTCAATGGAGACTGAGGAGTGGCGCCGGTGGGCCGAGTCAAGCGAGCGAATGCTCCCAGGGCTGCGCCCCGCGTGCCTCTGAATTTAAAGGGCAAGAAGAATTTTCTGGTGAAAAAGGTTACGTCTTCCGTCCCTCGCAATGGACGCCCATACAGTATGGAGAAAAGGGGACTATGAACTAAGAGTACTACGGTGAGTAACTATTCATTCCTCAGGTAACCACCATAAGATACATCAGGGCAACTCCGAGTAATATGATCTGTGCCCAAAGAACATTGGGATTGGGGTGTGCACTTTTTCGACTTGCTGGCCCTCCCTCGTACTACAGTCCAAGAAACATCCAAAGGCATGGTCTCTGTGAATGTTCATGCATGAGACATTACAAGTGTTTCTTCTTTGCTGAATGAGTGAAAGTCCACAGTCTGGTTCAGTTTTGCTGCCTGGCACATTAACACATGACATTGTTTTACTAAAATGGTGCTCTTTTTCTGTCGCTCCTGTAGGTGGAGACTGGACACCAATGGTACCTTCAAGTGATTTACATCATTGGACCAGAGTCCATGGCAGGACCTAGAGTGCAGCGATCCCTTACCTACCATCTGAAACGCAGCCGAAGAGATTTAGTTGACAAGAATGGCCGGCTCACTCTCGATGACTCCTTGATTTACGACAACGAGGGCGATCAAGTCAAGAATGGCACGAACATGAAATACCTGAGCCTTGAGTTGGAGGCTGCCGCCGCCACATCTTCCAATGCAGGGGCTTCCATTGGAAGTGCTTTTGCTGCCATCATATTATTGCTACTGGTGGTCTTAGGCATTTGCTTTTTAGCTCCCAAGTGTAGAAAACATAAGAAGCCCATGAAAGATGTGCTGGAAGAGTATCCGCTCAATACACAGGTGGATGCCTCCAAGCGAAACATAGACCGCTCTGAGAAGAACTTCAACAGACAGCACTGTACAGTCCGGAACATTAACCTGTTGCATGACGATGAGGATATCTTTAAAGCTAAAGGGGTCAAAGTCAAGAAAGTCAATTTGGAGGTCAAAGTTCACAACAATCTACACGATGGAACAGAAGTTTGATAGTGTACTCATATTTTCTAAATGATTTTGTAAATTGTAAAAAAGTACTAGTATTTTTATAATCTTGTGGAAAGGAAAGACAAAAAGATTTCATTTCGCAATGGACAGCTTATGCCTAACATCAAATCACAACTGAGCTACCTCATTGTACCAGATGTTTGTGAGACAACCTAACAAGAAGATGTGAAGCAATTGTGCAGAATATTGTGCATCAAGTCACTAGTTCAATCAGCAGTGACATTCGCCACTTTATATTAAGGATGCCTCCTCTTCCGCTTGAACGTTGCTAGGGATCTTCATATCCAATGTCTGCACCAAGTGCAACACCACTTCATCTCCCAGGAGCTGAGGTGCACTGCTCCTGGGGTTTACGGTTAACATATCACCAGAAGCGTAGACAGGGTAGGGCCTTAGCGGGCAAGACACACCCAAACTCTGTAAATGCCCATTCAGCAGCGCTGTGTGGGCATTTACAGATGTTAATGTCACTGCGGTGGGCCCAACTACATTAGCTTCAGTCCCCACTAGTTACACAATCCTGGCTATGCCTCTGCATATCACCTGTAGGAATAGGGCCATTCCGCTCATGCAGAAGGGAGCGCAATACGTATAAAATGCCCTTTGTGGGCTGTACTTCGGTTTAGTACTTTATTCAGCATTGTATCAAAAGCTACTAAGCAACGAAAAACATCTACATGTTCGCAAGGTAGAGGTAGTCAACGAGAAATGGTGCCCGCACCTGAAGGAAACTGTAATCTAGAAGTCCTCCGTTTCCTCGAGTCGTAAGAGCGTAAACATGTGTTAGATTAGTAGGCCTTCACTTTTAGAAGTCAAGTTATATTCTTGAATCGAAACCCGTTTTCCACAGGGATTCGACGATACCAAAGCAAACTCCATATAGAGTTGGATAGCTGATTGTGCAGTCATTGGGGCACATTCTGACTAAGCTGGTCCGGAAACAAGGGTACTGGTAAGCTTACCAGCACTGTTTTTCCAGACCAGCATATTACAGGTCTGTCTGCCGGAGCCCCCGTGCCCGACAGGTCTGACCCTGTCAGGCACATCGGTCACTGTAGGCAGACCCGTCACGGAAGCACCGCCACTGGTGCTTCCGTGTCCCAATTGGAATGGGGAACAAAATTTTACCGGTGCCTGACTTTCCAGGCCGCCAGGGTTGTAATATCCCAGTGGCACCAGAAAGTCAGCCGCTGGTAAATATTTATGGGTCCGGCAGCAACCCACCGGTAGCACCGGCACGATTACCGCTGGACCCGTAATGAGCCCCATTGTCTTAGACAACTATTGAAATTCTCAGTGCACATACGTTGCAAGTAAGTGCGCGCAGATCTAACATCCTTATTGCCAAAACATATTTTTCTTTTTTATATCATCTCCACTAAAGAGAATGTTTAAATTGTGCATATGTCATGGTCCACCAATGAAAATATTGGATAAAGATGACCAGACCTAAAAATTAGGGCAAACATTTAAACAATTGCAATTTACAGTTCAATAAACAAAAATAGTATCTACAGTTGTGTAACCTAACGTTTGCTATGAATAAAATAGGATGTTGAGACTGCATATGAAGGAAGCAGATGAATAACGACATGAGAACAAACACAATAGGAACTTTAGAAATAGGGACAATTATGTAGGGAGGGCGAGGAGGTCAAGTTACAAAGCTTGATAAGCGATGGAAGTGTTTGAAGTAGTGGGCCACCATATATGGATGCTGCACAAATTAAGGGTAGCCTTTGAGTGTGTGTGGTTTACAGCTCCGAATGAGTGCGGTCTCAGGCTGCCGTCCACCTGATGATGGCCCACCGGATGTTTGTTGCAATGGATTGTGCGTGGAAGTTAAATGCCCCCAGTGAACTGTAGCAATTGCTCTACGAATAAGGCCCAGTTTAGCAATGTGAAGACTGGAGCACCTGCATTGGGGCAGAGCTCTTGCTTGCAGGTTTAATGAGTGCAGGAAAGTAGAATTTTATAGTAATGATCACTCTCTGGTGCTGAGAACCCCTAAAGTAAGAGAGGTGTCTTGATTACTAGGAATAGTGTGTTTTACACACACATCTCATTACCCATACAGATTTGGTACTCGCTAACCAAAACCGCAGGAGTAAGGACAGGCAAGTGCTCTGCATCCATCCTTCTGTTGTATGTGCTTAAACCGGGTGGCTGCACGCCCACCCATCCTCTGCATGTTCCCTGGTGGTGAAGTTCTGGGCGGCGAAGTTCTGGGCGGCACAGGAAAGTCACAGAGACAGAATCCTCTTGCTTGAGTCAGCAGGGGCCTGTTCCTTTCTGTCACGTGGCTTAAAGTGACACTGGAACGCAAAGACAGACTTAAAAGACGGGTTCCCTAATCCATCCACGTGTATTCACAATGGAGTCTTCAAAGTTCTAGATTATGTAAAAAAAAAACTGCAAATCACTTATGGTTACTGCGAGTACAGTGAAGTGATCTGCACACACTGTCGCGTTCTATGCGCTAGGGACAAATAGAGTGTTTACTACACACAGCCCCCTTTTTCAATTAGATGAGGATGTGGATTTCATTAAAACGATGTTTAGTCCACGTGTCTATGACTTCCACATAAGCAAGTGCACAAAACACCCGCATTCTCTAAGTGGTCGGATTTTCAAAAAGTGAATTGGCGCCCCAAACAAGTGTGCAGCCAGATTTCACTTTTATAGCCGGCGCCCGTGCAGAATGTGGGCAACAAGCAGACCACTGGAATCACTGCACACACCAAAGCGCACCCTGATTCCACAACGAGATGTGACGGGATGTGCATCCGAGGTGCGGCTCCTTTCCATCCGATCTACCCTGTAGCAGGCGAGGCTCTAAGGAAGCTCAATGCTGGCATCGTTGATCGACCCCTTGTTCACATTTCACCCTTGAAATGGTTGGACTGTAAGAACTGCAATGCCAGTGACGGGCCTTTCACTGCCTATACACTCACTGTCATGGGCTGGGGGCAGATCAAGGTCATGAGTGCGCACAAGACTTACCTGTGCACAGAGGAGCAAACTGCGTGTCCTCTGCACAGCCAGGAATACAAACAAATCAATCAAGAAATGCATGTCAGGCGTGGCCAGCTTGTATCACACTATATGTGAACCATTTGAACATGATTCACCCAAGGTCTTGTGCCCACTGCAGATTTGGGTGCTTGTTTAAAGTGCCTCGAACATGTTGGTTAAAACTTAGCAGTGCACCCCTTTTCTATTCTGCAGAAATGTCGGTGCACCGTGCCCGGTGGATTGCAGCATATTTATTTCTAAGCAGTGCCTTTATTGCCTCAGAACTGTTGAAAATATATGAACGTTGTTCTCTTATATATAAAAAGAAAGTCAACTCCCGGCAAAATGCGTATACCAGACGCTTGTTTGCAAGATGGCAGTAGACTACTAGCCAGCAACTACTACTGATGGCGTCTGTTCAGTTAATGGCAGGACGCCGGGCACTTGGAATCCTCGGCGTCTCTGCGGTAGCAAGCACTGGAAAGCCTGGCTTCCCTAGGAACCTTCAGCAGCGCACACTATCCCCTGCACGGTGCAGTTGCAAGCTGCACCTCAACTGGCCAGAGTTTGTGGCGTTCAGGTAGCTCAGACACTGTATTGCTCCTATAGACGGCTGCATTAGTCACATGCACGTAGACACCCGTGTTTGTCAACGTTTGATATGAACTCTTTGTATTATGAAGTCACTTTTTTCTTTTCCTTTCGAAAACGTACAGTCTTTGCACCTCAATATCGTTTTAACTATAACTTGCTGTACCTGCCAGAGAATTCGTGATTCATCCAGACACAAGACTCCGGTCTGCCGAACACTTGAGCTGTGCAGCCACTGCACTCTTAGACAAGAATGCAGTGATTACAGCCGTGCCTCATACAAAGCACCTTTGGCTTTGCTGAGAAGTTGGGGCATCAATTTGATTTTCAAGAAGATGGCTAAAGGTGGCAGCCTGAAAAGGATCCTCAAAGAGTTGTCTGCTACTCCTCCACCCGCCTCACCTGCTCCTACCCATCTATTTGACTAATTGTTGGACCATTGGTGCCATCCACTGTATTAGGTGCTATTATCCACTATTTTGTTTTTGACGCTTGCCTAAACTTGAAGGCTTAAATAGCTTGTGTTCTGACTTCATCCTTTTTCATGATATTTATTCTCTGTACACATTTTATAAAGTTAAATCAGAAAGTGTGGATGGCATTATAGTATTTGATTTCCAGCAGATAGGCAGCATAATTATTTCTTCCGAGTCTGTTTGAACATTGTCATATTGTAGTCTGTATTTTTTACATTTCTTCCCATGTTTCAGAAAAACAACTTTGGGAGGTGTTTTACATCTGTATACGCTGTTGCTATTTACCTGAAATGCACTGAAGAAGGCCCACGTGACGGTTGGTTTAAAACACTATAGAAGGGGTATGTGTCTACAGGGCATGCTTGCACGTCACACTCTTCTCTCCTTCAGTTATATGCCCCAGGGACCTTTACTTTAACAAGACTGGACGAGCCACAAGTGTTGCTGTTCCCGGCATTTGAAAAAACTGGGCATTTCAGTTGTCCAATTTGCTTTTTATAGATTTATGATACTGATACAGTGCAATGTGCCATAAAGCAAAATTTTATTTTACAAATAAACACATTCTTTGGGTACTTCACCTACCGGCTCCCTTCTTTTTTCTATGATTCAGATGATCAATTGCAAAATCATATCCTTTTTCCATTATTGGTGTTAAATACCTGAACTTGTAATGTGGTGGGTCCTCTAAATATGTTCCTTTTTATGATGAGCCAAGAGACTGATTCTGTTCCAACTACCAAAGCTTAAATGGGATGATCCAGAATCTAATACCGGTTTGTGTTCTCAGGAGAAAGGGGCGGTTAGCTCTACACATTTGTACTCTTCTGTTTAATGCCCCAATATATGTGGGTGTTATATATTTGGACAATTTAACATTTCCAAATTGAGTATTGTGGAAGATTCCATTCTAACGCAAATGCAGCTTATGATTCCCCAGATTTAGCTAGGAACCTTACACCTGCAAGCTACAGGAGACGACATCGGTATCCACAATGGTACACCACCTGAGGTGTTAAAACCAGTAACTGTGTGCCATCCTGTAAAACCATCAATGCTGGAGTCACCACCGTCAGGCTAGAATGTGACGGGTACTCCTTCCTAGAAAATAGACTTGGGTGTGGCAGATCACTCGGGTAACTTCTGTGGTAGTTAATCACCCACGATGACGTCACAACATCAAATATAGCTATATAAAGGTATTTTCTAATGGACACATTATTTCCACAGATTCATCATCTCTTGAAATATATCCCTCACAGCCACCATGTAGCACTGTGTGAAAGGAGGATGGTCCCGTCACATCTCAGCACCGTCTTGTGACGCAAGTGATGTCATCTATGGTTTATGGTCTTTCCATCTAAAACTTTCCAACGAACGTTTTTGCATCGAAAACCCAACCATTGAAAATATTTCCATCAAATGCATTTTTTGTATTTTGGGGGGGGGGATGGGCCGCAAATCGCCGTTTTTTACCCTTAATTACCCACCCCAACGAAAATGAACCCTTTACCCATCAGATATATGCATTTGATGCATATATTTTCGATGGAAAAGGTTTCGTTGGAAACCTTTTCGATGGAAACACTAGATACTGTCATCTGTACTTAACCTCGAAGCCACCAGTGCCATTTTACACATGTTCCTTTTTTCCAACTGTCACTCAAATGTTTTTTGTATTTTTTCTGCAATGTCTCCTACCAAGTCCGTTTTTCTTTATTTATTACTTTGTTTTGGCACTAAAATGCCATAAAAGTACATGCAACTAAGAAAAGAGTTGGTCATCATAAATAATAAAATATTCATAAAATCCAGGTAATTGTAAGATAAAAATAATCAAAGAAAGACAGTGGCACAGTATAACATTCACAGTACCGGCGGATCAAACCTGTTTTGCTTTGTGTCGTCTTGCTTCCAAGGCGAGCACGTTGCCGCTGAGCTATCCTCCAGAGACAAACGCACTTAATACCCAGAGGTTTCTAAGTGCGAACCCGGGGATCGAACCTGTGTTGCTCTGCATCGTCTTGCTTCCAAGACAAGCACATTGCCCCTTAGGATTGTCCTTGATGCTGCATTCAAGGTGGGTTCGTCCCTGGATTGGTGGGCTTGGCTCCTTCTTCCCAGTCAAGCGATGAGTCATTCTCCATACTGAGCTGTCCACCTCCTTCAGCTTGCCCATTGCGGCCTCCCACTTCTGTCCAGAGTAAGATTCCTGGACTGCGCAATTTTGGTTGCGGTTTCTCTTTCCTATCGTAGGCTAATTTTATTTTACTTTTGTAGCTTGCTGGAATTGATTCTGGGTTGGACCAATAACTAGTCAGCCCAATTGAAGCCAATTCCATTCTGACAAGCGCAAACCAAAGCAGGCTATATCCCCTCTCTTGGTTCAATAGATCTTTTAGTGCGTCCCTGCGTCCAAAGTAGGGTTAGCCCACACTCGAACTCAGAAATGGACTGGCCTTTCTTTGCAAATGAGGCCAATGCTATGCAAGAGCCTTTCCATATAAATTGTGACATTTTGTGCATTAGTGGGTAGCCCCATAGTCTGTTTTAGACATTTCTGTCCTGCAATATGGAGCTTTCCAGAATTGTACATCCTCCACAATTCTGCACCATATAAAGCAGCTTGCCTAGCACAGCCCTTATAGGTTTCCAAAATAACACTCGCAAGTCCATCTCCATGCTCTGCCCCAAATTTCAATATTGCACCACTATGTCTAATTAATGTTACAGCAGCACGCGCTACTTGATTCCCCCCCCAGGAGTAATCATTCTTAACTCTGACCCCCTAAATAGTGATACAACCCTACTTGCTCTGTGGAGCCATCCAATTAAGACTATACGTTTTCTTTGTCCTAGGCTTCCTAAATACTACTGCTTTTGTCGTTTGTGCATTGATTGCTAGGCCAAGGCCATTTTGATCACAATCATTTTCAAAAATGTTCAGCTGTGTTTGTTACCCTTCCCTCCCACCCCCAGAGGAAGAAAAAGCAAAATGGCGTTGTCAGCAAATAGTACGATTGGAATTTTCTTTAGTAAACAGACAAAACAGACTGGGGACTAAGACACATCGCTGTCTGATGCCTATTTCAATATTCACTCTTGAGGTTGTGCGTCCATCTAGGCGGTGCCTAATCACTGTGCCATTTCCCATATGGAGTATTTGGGTGGCTTTCAAAATTGTACTTGGAAGACCCAGATCCCTTAATACCCTCCACAATTGCGATCGTGGGACAACATCAGACGCTGTCCTAAAGTCAACGAAGGTTTGAAATACATTAATGTTCCTTAGGGTCACGTACTTCTCAGTGATCAAATATAGTCTCAAGCACTGATCGATAGTTCAGATATTTTGCTGAAACCCATCTTTTCTATGGTTGATTGCCCCCACCTCCAGCATCCAAGGCTCTAAGTGTACCAAAACTGTCCTTGCAAACATTTTGCCTCTCGTGTCAAGAAGGGAGATAGGTCTATAATTAGAAGGTGACAATCTATCCTCCTTCTTGAATGTTGGCAGAAGGACAGCCTTGGTCCAAGAGGCTGGAACCTAGTTTTCTGCCAGTACTGCATTCAATAATTTCACAGAGTACGGCACTCATACCTCCACCTCATTGCAAAATAGGTCTACAGGGACCATATCCGGCCCAGGTGCCTTGCCATGTTTTTGCGATAGAAGGGCCCCTTTAACCTCTTCAATAGTGAAGGTTAAGTGATCACCGTCCCTATATGGACTCCTCATCTGAATACCCTCCTCTACATACAGTGGCCTTGTTTCACAGTATGCAGTCTCCAACTATGTTATCCCTGTCTTTTCTGGGATACCATCCTGAGTGTGGTTATGGTTTTGTGGTTCCCTGTCCCCAGGATTTCCCAGAAATGCTTGGAATCATGCAAGTTAGATGCTTTGAGCAGCTCCTACCAAAGCTTGCTGAGTATTCAGCTGCCTTGGCCTTAATCAATGCCCGATAACATTTTCGTGCCTCTAGACGAGCAGCAGGCCCTGCTACCTGTATTGTCTTAGATTGTTTAAGGCGGTTTTCGCCTTGAAGCATTCCCCATTTTACGACAGAGTTTTGCTGGTCTCCTGCTTTTTGACCAGGGGACGTGGTTTGCTAAAACAATACCCCAACATTATGATGAGTTCCTCATGGAGGGACACTATTTCAAATCCATGTTCTTGGTTAATCGCAAAAAATGATTCCAGTTTTGCTAAGATATTAAAATAAATTTCACATAATCTTGTCCCCAGGTCTAGGGTCTTCCACTTTATATTGCGCCTTGCTCCACCCGTGGTAACAGTTGGGACTGAACCACCAACATTGAGCCCAGGGGTCAAACCCTGGAAAATTCCTGCTACAGAGAGAACAATTGGGTGATGGTCACTTTCTGGGCGTCCCATTACCATGAAGTCAAAAACACACTTTCACATTTCTGCATTCACTAAAATATAGTCGATCAAGCTAGATTTTCCCTTAGCACTGAAGGTTTTCCTTGCCGGATTATCACTTTTGAACCTCGCGTTGCATGCTCTTAAGCCTAAGGAGATGATTGCGCTTGCAGATATTTTTATATTTCCGTTTCGGAGTCTCAGCAACCAAATCTTCAATGCCCAGAGCCTATCCTCATCAAGTCCAGTCATGATCTCTAGGGGTTCAAATTGTAAGTTAAAATCACCCATAATTATTATTTTTGCCATCCACAGATGTTCCTCCCGCCAGGCCCTAATTCTAATTTCCGGGAGACAAAACAAGGTGAATCCACCATGCTTCTCCTGGTGAGTGTACACATTGACTAGCAGCAGTTTAGAGCTGTGCAAACAACTTAGATGCAATTCCAAGAAATCCTTAGTCAACCTTTGGCTGGAGGTAAAAACATCCGAAGTAATCAAAGTAAGTAGACCCCTGCTTGGTCGACCCACCTTCGCTTTGGCAGCTCCGATTGAAAAAATTGCATAACCTTGTAAGTGAGGGTCATTCAAAGCCCATGTCTCCTGTAGGCTGATGATGGTCTGTTTCCGCATGAATTGAGACCACCCCTCATCGTCTATGTGCTTCTGGATCCCCGCTATACTCCACAATAACAATTGGAAATCAGTCTGCAGAAGAACGCCACTCTTTTCTACTTGCATACCAATATTGGGGTGTATGCTCACACTGGTAATCCCCTCAGATCCAATAGTGGGTGCTAACATCCCCTGCCAATCGATGTCCCCAAACACCGAATAACTATTCATCATTCCCCTTTGCTTATTTCCCTCTACCTGTGATGAACGGGCTTGTTCACACAACCTACCCGCCGCAGATCCTTGCCACACCAGAATTAGTATAGGGCCAAGCAGCATTCTTATATTGGGAACTAGAGTTGGGGGTTAGATCAGTCCCCAGGGTCGATCCAGTGCGTTCTAGAACACCCTTATTGGGGCCTAACATGTTTAATCTACCCCAATCCTATCCTCAGTACCACCAATTGGGCCCCTCATTTTTGGCTAAGCTTTCACCGGTGGAGCCGGCACACTTACATGTATCATTATTTCCAGGTGACTTGGTGGAAGAGTTCACTGCTCCATGGACAATAATCCCTCTACTAACCGTGGGGATATTAATTCAACTTTGATATTGCCCCTGAACATAGATTAGGAAAGGCATGAGCATCTAACAATGTCGCTCCTGATTTTTGACTGCTTGGTCAATAGGATCAGCTAATGCAGCCACCATTTTGCCTTTTTGGAAGTTGGGGAGCGGGGGATTAGATGCTTTGCGTGTAGACATGATGATGAGAAAAAGAACAAGAAATAGGGCATACACCTTGATACGCTACAGTACTCAAAGGGTGACTGCAGGGGCCAAAAGCTACTGCAGCAATAGGTGCCTAGGTGCCTAAAGAAAAAAAAGGGAACACTAACATTAAACAATGCAAATGCGACAAAAGTTCACACAATAAAGTACACCTAAAGCCTAAGATTTACGAGTGCAGGTACTCACCAAATATAAACCAAATAAAGAATGTAAAAGTCACACTCTTAAAAACAACCACAATATCTATAGTGTTCATTCGTGACTATTTTCCGAATGTTAAAAACAATATTAAACCACCATTTCAACAATTACCTAACAACGTCCTGGGTACAATACAGTACAGTAGGTGGCAATCAATTCCACCCCAGCCACGGAATCAGTGTTCCCTGTGGAAGACTACTCACACTGGAGAATCTGCCGATGTTAATACCACACGCAGCACTAAGGAATTAAAGTGTAAAATAGTCTCAGAGGCAGGTAAGTTGGAAAACTCTTCTTTATTTGTAGTTTGTAGCCACCAACTCCTTAACACAGCTCTCTACAAATGCCCCAATAGTATCCGGTGTGCAACATTCCACCTGCATTCCATGCTCGACATTCCACACTCCGTCCTTACCTCACGTGGATTGTTGAATGCACATTATGGAATGCTACACATCTCCCTTTTTTGTTTCACAAAATTGACAACTTATTTACAAGGATAAACTATGTACACTGTAAAGAGATAGACTTGTATGTTCTTCTACATAATGGGCTGGCAACCTATTTACAGTCTAAAGATGGTGAACTAACATAACCAAGGGAACATTTTCAGGTATAACACAGATCTGATGACACTTACAAAATTTGATATAATTGTGGCCTAACAGTGTATAAGGCTGAATAAGTTATGTGGAGGTGTTCCCTTCAATCCACATAGTCTTTCAAATAAGATGGTCTCCCACACACGTTTAGCGTGAGTCAAACCCTGACCCTTTCCTTCATTACTCTCATCAAAGCATCTTCTTTCCCTATAAATATCTTTGTGAAATGAACTGGTGTGTTTGTTTATCATTCACACACTTGAAAACCCTATTGACATTCCACAGTCTACCATCCGAAACCCTTACCGGTCCATGAAATCTTTGCACAACTTTCACAAGTTCTGACCAACTGATGCCTTTTTCCGCTCTGGCATGAGGGAACTTTATTCGTACCGAATCAAGCTTTTCAACCAGACATTTCTTCATCGCTTTCCTAATATCAAAATGGAAATTATTACACATTTGTCTCCTGGTGATATTCTCTTTGACAACACAAAAATCAATACCTTTCTGGCATGCTCTTCCCAACCAAGGTGGACAAACTCTAGTGTTGGGTTTCCTTCCCCTTAACATCTCAAAGGGAGAAACTCCTGTGGTGGCATCAGGTGTAAATCTATGCGCCACCACTGTCTCTTCTGCTACTTTCCTCCAAACTCCTGTCTCTGAGATAGCACATTTGATGCTATTCTTAATGACCCTATTGAATCTCTCAACAATTCCGTTAGTCTTGGGATGATAGATTGAACTGGTTTTATGCTCTAAGACATTCCTCTTAAGAAATGCCTTCATTACTTCAGACACAAGCTGAACTCCATTATCCGTCACCAGTGTGGTGGGATAAACTCTCTTAAATATGTCCTCCAAAAACTTGATAATATCCTTGGAACATATATTCTGCACCCACGTAAACTCTATCCATCGGGATAACATATCCACTAAAACAATACAATACCGTAGAGTCCCTTGACTCCTTACAGGTCCTACAATGTCCAAACCCACACGGTCCCAGGGTATGGATGGAATGGACATAACAGTCATGGGTTCTACTCTTGCAACACACCCTTTTACAGAATCCTCACAAATGTGGCAATCTCTAATTAATTTCTCCATTTGCAAATCCATGCCAGGCCACCAGTAGTGTTGTTTTATGAGTTGTTTGGTCGTTGTCATGCCTTGATGCCCCTCATGTGCTATATCTAAAATATTTGTTCTCAATCTTGTGGGTGGAAACACTTTGTCTCCCCTCAAAATCCTAACTTTGTTTTTAAGTAACTCATAAAATACATGTTTCACAGCATCAGGCATTGTTCCTTTCCTGATCTGTCCCCTAGATACTGCACTCAAGCCGCTCTTTGACATCACAAAGTACCTCATCTGTTAACATGGCTTCCTCCCACTCCTTTTCTGATACAATCTCTTGTCAAATACTGAAAATGTGATCCCCTTCATCACCATTGTTATTCTCATCCTCTACCACATTTGTTTATCCAGAGAGACAATCTGCTGCCTTGCTCCTCACTCCAGGTAAATATTCTATTTCCCAATTGTAGTCTTGCAGACTTGCTATACACTTGCGTATTCTCAAAGACACATTATCTAAACCCTTTGTCATCATGATTTCTTTTAAAGACTTGTCGTCAGACCAAACCACAAATCTCACACCCTACAGAAAAGGTTGGAACTTGTCAATCGCCCATTTTACCGCTAACAACTCTTTTTTTCAATTGTGGAATAATTATGTTCCGCTTCCCTCAAAACTCTGGATGCAAATGCAATGGGAAAGTACCGCATCCAACCCATGATTACTCGCATCTGTTGTGAGAATGCTTTTCTTATTGAGGTAAAAACTTTTCAAAGTGGGGGCTCCACTCAAGGCTCCTTTTATCTCATCAAACTCACGTTCACATTCATCATCCCATTGAAATCTTACTCCTTCCTTCACACGTTTCCTCATGTTTAAAGTTTTACTCTGTAAATCAGGCACCTATTTGGCATAATACTCGGCCATACCTAAGAAAGAAAGGATGTTGTCCTTGTTGTTAGGGCTGGGAAAGTTTATAATAGTATTCACAAGATCTTCCTTTGGCCTGATACCCTGTTCGGATATTTCATGTCCTAAATATGTTATGGCTTTACACTTATCCTTACTCAATGTTAAAGCTGCCTCTTTGAATGTGTCTAACACCTTTTTCAATCTGGTATTGTGCTCTTCCAATGTCCCCCCCATAAAGTAACACATCATCTTGAAAACATAAAACCCCTTCCATATGGTGAAACAGCTGATACATAATGCATTGGAACACAGCTGCTGGAGATACTAGACCAAAAGGCATGCGCTTACATTGGAATGAGCCCTCCAGAGTAATACAGCCCGTTATATTCCTAGAGGAAGGGTGCAAAACAATTTGGTGGTACGCAGACTTCAAATCTAAAGTGCTCATCACTTTTGCTCCATTAATAGTGCCCAGCATTTCTGTTATGTTACTCAGTGGGTGTCTATCCGATATAACACACTGATTTACAGACCTCAAATCTATGAACAGTGTGAATTTTCCATTGGATTTGAAGACAACCACTAATGGTGAGGCCCATTCAGAGGATTCAATTTGTTCTATCACAGCTTGTTTCTCCTTTTGATGAAGTTAATTTTTTACAGCGACCCTGATAACTAAACATACTGGCCTCACTTTTTGCACTGCTGGAACTGCATTGGATTTCAAACTAATTGTTACGTTCACCTGGTTTCTGCGGGTGCGTTGGGGTACGGTTGGAGCCCTCCCAGGAGTTGACTCTCTCAGTTCGCTTGTCTCCCCCAACTGCTGCGTTTTCGTGGACCCAGAATGCTGGAACTGTTCCTGAGGGAAGATGAGAGGCAGTGAGGATAGCGTGGTGGTGTTGCGGTTTCCCTCAACCCTTTTGTGCCAAAAAGTAGTACGCAGGAGTTTGCCCATGCTAGCTCACCTGTTTTTATGTAAGGATGAGCTCTCCGTCCTACTTTCCTTCAGCAGGGGCACTAGGATGGACCTAGTTGCGTCACTGGTCCGGATTGTGGAGGTCCAGGCCGGCTGCAACCATTCCGTCTGGAAGGTAAGTGTTTATAACTATGCTTATTGTCCGTATTCTTTGTGTTAATTCTTCCCCAATGATTATTGGTCGTAACCATATATTGTTCTCTCTCCCCCCTTAGCGATGAAGATGGCTCAGGAGCGCGTAATGGTGAAAAGGTCTATTCTGGATGACCCACTGGTGGCAAGTAGACAGTTCCAAAAGTTGCGCCAAGTTCGTGAGCTGCTTCAAAGTGTTAAAGTCTATGTGATTGCTCACCTTGTGTTTCTTTTTTTTTAAATATGTTTATTTATAGCAAGGCAGTATAGGTTACAAACAGTATCGGATGGCAGTATAATATAGCAAAGAAAAGATTTTGGCTTTGTGTCCCTTTCCCCCCCATCATTCCGGTTTTCCCGGGCCAGAGATTCAGTCTATCACCCCCGCCTGGTGCGTACTCTCCTGGTCCCTCAGGGCCCAACGGGCGTTGATTGGTTTGAACGTCATTGCGGGAAATCGCTGATCATAGTCCAGCACTGGGGCCCATACATTCTGGAAGCGGTGCAGAGTCCCTGCTCTCGCTGCGGTGACCTTTTCCGCTATTAAGATGTCCCACAATTTTCCCCACCAGTGGGCTAGGCAGGGGCCGTCTTGTGACTTCCAGAAACGGGCCAGAACTGTCTTGCCCGCCAAGAGGCATTGTGTGAGGAGCTTAGCCCTATTGCCGGAGCGGGGGTAGATTCCGGGGATCGGGATCCCCAGTAGAATTGTCTCAGGGTCCAGTGGGAGGGCGGAGCCGGTGATTTGTTCAATGGTTGAGAGACACCTGGTCCAGAATTGCTGGATCTTGGGGCACGTCCACCACATGTGAAAGTAAGAGCCTGGTTGACTGCAGCCTCTCCAGCAGGCGGGGTCCACTTGTGGATTCATGTGGTGGAGTCTGAGAGGGGGGTAATACCAGCGCAGGGTGAGTTTGTATGCACATTCTTTGTTGGTGACGCAGGTGGAGGAGGAGTGGGTGCGGGACCATATGTCTACCCAGGTTTGGTCATCAATCGGATGGCCTAGGTCCGCCTCCCACTGAGCCATGGATCGAGTTTTTGCCGCCAGAAAGTCCCTCGAGAAGCATCTATATATGGCTGAAGTTCTTCCTCTAGCCGGCAGATCCGCGAGAGTTAGCTCCAGTGGAGTCGGGGGGCGAGTTGCCGCCTGGAGGGTCTGGGGGTGTGAACACCAGTGGCGGAGCTGGCAGTATGTGAATCTGTCCCTCTCTTGAAGCCGAAAAGTCTCCTTGCACTGTTCGAAGGTCCGGGGTCTGTTTTCGGAGTACATCTGCCCCAGGGTTTCAAGGCCCCCGTCTATCCAATTCTGGAAGTTGCGGGGGAGAGATCCCGGGGAGAAGTCGGGGTTGTGAAAGATCGGCGAAAGGGGGCCCCGGCCCCTCGGGATTCCCTTCTGCTTTAGAGCCCAGTCCCAGGAGCTTAGGGTCTGCTTCGTTGTCAGTAGGATGTCCTTCCAGCGCGCCCTGAGAGAAGGTTGGATGTGAGGGAGGAACCGGAGGGGGAGCGGAAGCTGGGCTTGCTCCAGTTCCACCCATCTGGGGCGGGCCGTGCTCGACTGCCAGGCGTGTAGGTGTGACAGTTGCGCCGCTGTCCTATAGGCCTGCAGGTCCGGGACCCCTAGGCCTCCTAGCCTGGCGTTACCAATCAGGGTCTTGTGGGGGATCCTGGCCTTTTTGCCTTTCCATATGAATTTCGATATCTTCCTCTGTAAGTCGTGGAGGGTCTGGGCCGGGAAGGGCACCGATAGGGATGAGCAGGCATAGAGGAACCTAGGGAGCAGGTTCATTTTGACGGCTGTGATCCGGCCCATTAGTGAGATCTCTTGCGTGGTCCAGCGCTTCAGGTCCCCCTCCAGCTCCTTGATCAGTTTGGGAAAGTTCGCCTGATAGGTCTCCTTTGGGTTCGCTGGGATGAGAACTCCTAGGTAGGGGATCGAGTGGTCCCTCCATTCGATCGGGCACAGATCCGTTAACGCCTCTTTTTCTTCTGGGCGGAGGCCGATTCCTAGGGCCACTGATTTGGCGAAGTTGATAGTAAAGCCGGTGACCTCCCCCAATTCCTTTATTTCGGCCAGGGCGTGCTTCGCTGAGGTACTGGCTTCCGTAAGTGTCAATAGTACATCGTCCGCGTAGAGAGCGATTTTGTGGTGGGACGGGCCCACCTGAAGTCCCTTAATGGATTCATTCCGCCTGATCTTCTGGGCGAAGGGCTCCATTGTGAGGGCGAAGAGTAGGGGTGACAGCGGGCAGCCCTGCCTTGTCCCACAAGACAGAGGTATCGGGGCTGAGTGGGCGCCATTGATCCTGAGGATGGTTTTGGGCTGCTTGTAGTTCGCCAGGATCATGGCTTGGGCTGTGGGGCCGAACCCAAATGCTTCCAGGGTGCATTCCAGATAGGACCAATCGACTCTGTCAAAGGCTTTGGTTGCGTCCAGGGCCATTAAGGCGAGGCCTTGGGAGTTGCGGTGGGCGATGTTCACTAGGTTCAGAGTCCGCCGGATGTTGTCCCCTGCTGCTCGGTGAAGAATGA